>NC_090937.1:462298021-462600553 GCF_040938575.1 Ambystoma mexicanum
CCTCCAAAATATTATGGGGCTGATTCATGGAATTATTTGCGACGAAAAGGGGGATTTGTGCGCCATTCTGCCCGCAAATCCCCATTTGTTAAACAGGGATTTGCAGGCAGAATGGCGCACAAATCCCCGTTTTTCAGCGCAAATAATTCCATGAATCAGCCCCTATGTTCCTATGAGAGGGGAGGCATCATTGAAGGTCTATGGACGTTCATTGTGCATAGTTGTGTGGCACTCGAGTTCTAGCACGGTGCTGGGGCATACATTTCAAACAGAGTAGGTGCTGGTTGAAGTCAAGAACAGGACTGTTCAGACGGTGCAAACTCCTGTAACTACAGGGTGTTGACAGACTTAGCTTGTTGAATTGCATTTCATAAAAGGTTCGACATTTCTAAAAGAACATTGAATCCACTTTCACATCAGAGGTGGTTGTTTGAAAATTGGATTAAGATTACTTGACATGTTTTGTCTATTATCCAGCTAACCTACTGTGCTATATTGTTGATTTTATTTGCAATACAGGGTTACCTTAACACAAGCATTTTCTTTATGAACCCTCCAGTCAGGTTTCTGAAAGGAGACTTTGGGCTCTTAAAAAAAGGATTGCCAAGTGCAAATGTTTCTTAGCCTTGATGGATGGTGATTATAGCTTTTATTCACATATTTCTGGGGGTGAGGGATCCGTGAACTTATTTAGTGACCCGTTGGTGCTTTTCCTTTACTAGGACATTACCACAAGGAATCACAGTCTTGCTGTATGCAAGGGTACACAATCCAAGTAGAGTGTTCAGACTATTACACATTCACAAAATTGTGCAGCTCGCGTTCAAAGCCTCTCCAAATAAAGCTGGTTTTGTTGATAGAGCTTTGCCAAAAAGCCAATGTGGGATTAAGTGAATTGTGGTGCAGTATTTGCTTGTTCTCACATGAATGCATTGGCATGCTTGTGCACAACATTTGATCTCACGAGGTGCCACAGATTTCATTAAAAAAAAAGAAATGTCATCATTAACTGGCGTAGTGGAGCATTCCTCCCGAGTCTCAGATACTGCTTGAATGTCGTCTGTTTAGTTTAGTTTCTTTATAAAGCGCACCAAGCCCTTAGGCAACTGGGTGCTAATCTTACATGTTACAGAAAGTACAGGCATATTATAGGCAAACAATGAGATACAACATTTACAAATATACTATGAGAACATAGATGGTACAAAATTACAGATTTAAATATATACATCAGATTTTGCAGAGTAAAAGATATTTGCAGAGAGATGTAAATCGAGATATGGTTAAACAATCGGAGCAGAATCTTGGTCATGGAGCCAAGCTTTGGCCTTTTTCCGGGAGAGGTGGTAGGCGGGTTCTTCTTAGGGAGAGAGTTAAGGCATTCCAATTTCTGGCCACAAGGACGGGGAATCTAACCCTGCCTGCTCGTTGTTGCTTGAATCGGGGTATGTTGACGCAGTGCCTCATAGCGGATCTGGTAGGCCTTATTGTTGTGTGGCATAAGATGGTGTTGGCCAAGTAGATGGGAGCTTGGTTGGAAAGGCACTTGTGAGTAAGGGACAAGGTTGTGTATGCTATTCTTTGCTTGATGTTAAGCCATTTTAATGTGAGTCTAGTTTCCGAAATGTGAAGATTCCTTGGGATGTTTAAAGCTGCACGAATGGCGTGATTTTGCATAACTTGCATCTTGTTCGGATTTTGCTGTGATGTACCAAGATAGAGTGCGTTACAGTAATCGAGCTTAGAGAGGACTAACGCTCTTGCTATCGTGATGCAGTTGGCTGTGGCCAGGTAGGGTCGACAGGCTGTGATAAGCTTACAAGTGTAGGCTGGAGGAGGCCAAGGTGTTAGTTTGTCTGGTTAGTGTCAGTGCTGATTCGATATAGATTCCTAGTGTTTTCACCGCATTAGTGACGTTAATTATGTTGCCATCAATATTGAATGAGGTGAATAACACGTCCAGTTTATTCAGGTTGGCGGGCGAGCCCAAGAGGAGCAGCTCTGTCTTGTTGTCGTTAAGACAGAGCCCGTGCTTCGCCATCCAGGCTTGTATGATAAGTTAAATGTTGTTGTGTCCTGCTATCCACAGAGTAATCACCAGTAATGGGGATGAGTATCTGAGTGTCGTCCACGTAGTTGGTATAGGTGACACCCAGATAGTTAAGCTCATCAAAAATTGGCTTGGTGAATACATTGCAGAGAGTAGGAGACACACGTGATCCTTGGGGAACCCCACAGGTAACTGGGGAAGGAGTGGCAGAGGCAGAAGGTGCAAAGACCCTTATGGATCTGTTGTTGAGAAAGGACTCCATCCAGGCGTTGGCTTGGTCTGAGAAATGCACGGCTGATGAGGTGTTTTCATAAGATTTTATGGTTCACCAAATCATATGCTGCTGATAGGTCAAGTAAAAGAAGCAAGGCCAGTTTGCCTTTGTCATTCAGAGTTTGGATTTGAGTCTGGAGGTCGATAAGAGCGGTTTCAGTTCCATGTCTGGGTCTAAATCCCCGATTGTCTCAGACCTAGTAAATTGTTGGATTACAGGTATTGCTGTATCTGCAAATAGGCAGCTCGGTTCAGTATTTTTAGCGGAAATGGAACCGTTGTAATAGGTCTGTAGTTGGCTGGGTTGTTAGGGTCCAGGGAAGGTTTTTTATTTTATTTTTTTATTTATTTATTTTTAACAGCGGGAGTACCCAAGTGGTTTTAAAGTACTGTGCTGGATTTGAAAGAAGCGTTGACAACCGACATAATGAAGGGGGCCAGATTCCTTCACGGCTTCCTTAATAAGAGGGGCGGGACAAGCGTCTCCCTGACAGACGGTTTAAGTTTCAGGATGATAGTTTCAACCTCTTTGATGGAGAGTGGTGAGAAATTGAATTGGGGCTGTGCGTTCCTAGTCGCGGAATGAGAGTTCTGGTTGGGGTCAGCATTTGAGATAAGAGATTTTTGTTGCCATTTTGTTTTGGAGCATGGTCATTTTGTCTTGTAGTGCATTCTGAATATTGGTGCACCATTGGGAGTCTTTAATGCATGTGTCGGGGAGTGGGGGGAGTGGGGTAGGAGATTCTAACTCTTTCAGGATGTTAAAGAGTTCTTTAGTATTGGACTCTGCTTTAGAAATGCGGGCGTTTTAGTGGTCTTTTTTTGCTTGGTTTATGGCTATTTTATAGTTGAAGGAGGCTGCAGTGAAATTGGCCTTTATTTAATGCTGAAGGGGTGTTCGTCCATAATGCCTCAGAGGATCTTTCGATTTTCCCAAGCTCCTTAAGGTGAGGGGTGTACCAGGTATTGAGATGGGTGCGCGGTTTAGATTTGTGTAGTTTCATGGGCACTAGTGTATTGATAGTCTTGTGAAGGGTGTGATTGTACAACTCGACCAACACTGTGGGGTCTGAGGTAGTTGTGGTGGGGTTAGTGATAGGTTTAATTAGAGGGATGAGTTTATCTAAGGTAAGATTGAGTTTGTTCCTGGTCATCATTGCTGGTGCTACAGTTTGTGAAATAGGTGATCTAGATTATTTGATATTGAGCAGGAAGAGGGGATGGTCGTTCCATATTTGAGAGGAGATCGATATTACAGTTAAGGTCAGCTATCCAATCTAGGATTCTGCCTTTATTATGAGCAGGTTGGGAAATACGGTGAGAAAATCCTAGTTCAGTCAACGTGTCCTTGAGAGGGTACGCTTTCTGGTTGTTGGAGTCATTTAAGCCTAGGTTGAAATCTCCCAGGATGATGACTTGTGAATTATTCTTGGTATTAGAGGATAGTAGGTGTGAGATCATTTTCAAAGGTGATGGTAGGACCTGGAGGGCGATAAACAAGGTGGATTGTAATAGTACAGGTGGGTGACGTGGATGGCTTAACAGATAGGAGTTCTGCTGACGGCAAGGGTAAATTGGAGATGTTTCTCAAACCTAATGACGTTTTGTGTATGAATGCAATGCCTCCTCCTTTGCAGATGTTGGCGTCTATCTGCTCGGATGATCGAGTAGTTGTCGAGAATGGCGGGGGCAAGAGAGGGACCTGAAGCTGTGTACAGCCAGGTCTCTAATGACGATGAGGTCTAGGTCGTGCAGTATTATAAGGTCTGCAATATCCAATGCGTGTGCCTGTAGGGATCGGGCATTGATGTATACGTCAATGAGTAATGGTCAAAATATCTGGGCATTGAAATCCTGTGGAAACATATGGAATTTCTCAGTTGCTCCACTGGAGGTACGAGAAAAGAAAAGATTTGGTAACTATACACTGATCTTTCTCTTAAAAAAAAAAAGAACAAAAACAAGCAAGGACGGGGCGTGGCTTGGACGGCCATGTAAGGGGCGCACTCTGGAGGAGCTCCGCTGATCCTGTTTTGATCCTGATGGAGGGGTACGTCCACGTGGGCCGGCCGACGCTGGAAATCGATGTCCAGGTGTGGGAATGCCACCGCTACACCCGATGAAAGTTTGTGATGTCTGGGAGACCCAGTAACCAAAATAAATGCGATTGACTGGGACGAGCCCTGAGCAGACGGACAAGACAAAATGGCGGCGACACACTGCGAGCACCGAGGATCGTGAAGTCAGTGTCGCGATCACGAGTGCAGGACCCATGGGTCCCTTCGTTTGGGGACTAGTACACGTGTGCGCCGCCTAGGACGCACGGTGGCCCAGCGAGCTGGAGGGCCGAACAGATATGGCTGTGACGACGGGACCGTGGGCCCGGTGGTTGGGGTGCTCCGGGCGTGTTGGATGCCCCATGGTGTGGTGGGCCAGGCTTTGAGCATCGAGTGGCGTGACACCCCTTCGGGGCCTGGCGAGACGGGCCCCCGCCCGACTCATACAACAACATGACCACGAGAGGTGTGAAACCCAAGGCCAAACAGCCCACGATGGAGGCTTACGCCAAGTCCCCCTCAGGGGCGGAAGGAGGCAAGAACAAAGAGACCCCCGTGACGGCCGCGGAGTCACCGGGCACGATACAGGAGGTGCTGGCGGCGATTGCGGACTTAAAAGTGTCATGGGAGACCAAGTTGGGCCTCGCCATGAAAGAGCTACAGGAAGGCTTACACCTTAAGATCGGTGCCGTCCAGTAGGAGGTGAATCTGCTTAGACTGGATGTGAGGGCGATCTCGGAGCGCACGGGGACCATCGAGAAGGAGACGGCCACGAACACGGCGGACTGCGCTGCTCATAAAAAGGAACTACACGCCCTTGTGCAACGGGTGGGCAACCTGGAGGACAGAGCGGAGCAGGCGGAGGGACGTGCCAGGCGCAACACTATCCGCATCGTGGGCCTACCTGAAGGAACGGAAGGGCCAGACCCCACGGAATTTGTGGAATCCATGTTTTTGCAGGAGATTACCGGCGGGGTGCTGACCCAGGGGTTTGCAGTCGAGAGGGCGCATAGGGCCCTAACCAGGAGGCCGCCTCCTGGGGCCCCCCCGCGGCCGATGATCGCGAAAATTCTGAACTACCGAGATCGCGAAAAGATTCTTGAATTCTTTCGAAAAGGGGGAACGATTGACAGAGGATCGGCCAAGATCACGGCCTACCCTGACTACACGCTACAAGTACAGCGGAGCCGGATGCACTTCGGGGCGGTGAAAAGGAGACTTTGTGAAGCTGGCCATCGCTACATGCTACTCTACCCGGCCAAATTGAAAGTTTTCTACAGAAGCAGATCCCTGTTTTTTGAAACACCGACTGAAGCGATGGACTGGCTAGACGCACTGGGCAGTCCTCAAGAACCGGGCATCCAGGCAGAGACTACGGAAGATAAGTAGCTTACGGCTGGGTCTCCTAGAGCAATGGGGCCGAGACATTGGGACTTGAATATAGTCATTGATACGATATATGATGCGTATGATGTGGTGCTGACTAGCTGGCCCATTGGGCGTGCCTACCCGTGGTTACTTGGTTGGGAGCTCCAAGAGGCTTCCTTTGTCCCCAGTAGTAACATATCTAGTTAGTTAGGTCGCTGTTAGATCGGCGACGCCCTGCGGGGTCCTATTCCTTGAATACGGGATAAGACCAGACGCGGGTGGGCCCGAGATCCAGGGATGGAGCTGGGCTTTTGTGGGGATGGGAGGGGTTGTTTGCTGTGGTGTGTAGTTGGGAAACAGGGGGGGGGCGGGGATCAAGGGCGGAAGAGCCGGCGGAGCGTTAGACCAAGGGGGTATTGTGGGGAGGGCGGGGCTGAATACAGACCAAACTGATGGCATCGGATAGTCTTCGTATAGTTACCTGGAATGTCCGTGGCCTCAATAGTTACCTCAAGCGGAACAAGGTAATGCTATACCTGAAGAGGATGCGGATAGCTATAGCCCTGCTACAAGAGACCCACCTCACTAGGAAGAAATTGGAGGTGGTCAAGAGGAAGTGGAAGGGCAAGGTGGTGGGTGCCACGTACTCGGCGTATGCTAGAGGGGTCATCACCTGTGTGGCGCCACACATGCCGTTCCGGGTGCTTGACTCGATAGTGGACCCGGAAGGTAGAATGGTGGCGATAACAGGACTCCTGGAGAACAGGGAGGTACACCTCCTCAACCTGTATGCCCCCAATCATGATACTGCAGCCTACTTTAGATCCCTCTATGGCAAACTAGGCCCCTTGGCAGGAGGTGCGATGGTGTGGGGTGGGGACTTCAATTGCGTCTTAGATCCCAAAATCGACCGGTCCGCTGATATCAAAAGGGAAAATGTCGCCGGCGGCCAAGGCGCTCGGGACATTGCTGGGAGACCTGGGACTGGTAGATGTGTGGAGGAAACTCCACCCCACAGATAGGCAGTATTCGCACTATGCGGCGCCATACGATTCATACACGAGACTGGATTATGTGTTTGGAACTGCCGAGATAGCGAGCGAAATAGTGGGGGCGGAATACAAGGCCCGAGTATTGTCGGACCATTCGCCCCTGTTGGTAGAATGGCGACACCAGCCCCCTAGGCCTCGGGTCCCCACATGGAGGCTCCGGTCGGAGGCACTGCAGGATGAGGGATTCCGGGAAGACCTGAGGGTTGCCATTGGGGAATATTTTGAGATAAACACGGGTAGCGTGCGCTCTGCGGGAACTCTGTGGGAGGCCTTTAAGGTAGTGGTGCGCCGAGTGGCCATCTCTAAATCCAAGGGACTTCAAGGGGGTATCGGGAGGGAGCTTCAGGACACCGAAAGGGAACTAGAGAGCCTGGCTCGTCTCGAGAACGCCACTCGGGAAGACAGGACTAGGATGAGGGACCTTCAGGTGGCGTGCAGCGCTCTTTGGGATCGACTATGCAGATTGAACCATGGGAAATACACCGAGCGGCTGCACGCGGGGGCGACAAACCAGGCAGACTGCTGGCCTGGCTATACAAGAGCAAGTCCCCCCGAGTGGTTATTCATGAGATCCGCGGTGAAGACGGTTGTCTTCGCAGCACTCAGGATGGGGTGAACGAGGAATTCCTCAGGTTTTACAAACGTTTATATGAGGACACTGGGGAGGACAGGAGCCAGGACATCCTGAACACACTGGAAGACATTGGCTTGCCCACCCTAGACGACTTGGAGCGGGAAGAACTGGACGCCCCTATCACTTCGGACGAGCTGGAGGTGGTGATCCGGGGCCTCCCCACGTGTAAGGCACCTGGGGGCGAATGGACTGCCTAGCGAGTTTTACAAGGTGTACGTGCAGGAGCTGCTCCAGCCACTGCTGGCCTTGTTTACCGAGGCATACGAACAGGGAGAACTCCCGCTGTCCCTCCGTGAGGCCATGATTGTCCCATTACTGAAACCAGGCAAGCGGCTGTTGAGTGTGGATCTTATAGACCTCTGTCCATGCTAAACCAGGACAGCAAAATACTCACGGCGGTGCTGGCCAACAGGTTGAAGAAGGTGATTGGCAAGCTGATCCACCCGGATCAAACGGGATATGTCCCAGGCAGGAATATCAGCGATAATCATAGGAGGCTGCACCATGTTATCGACCATACTAAGGATGACACGGGCGAGATGGCGGTAGTGTCGCTGGATGCGGTCAAGGCCTTTGATTCAGTGAGATGGCCTTGGCTGAAAGCGGCCCTGCAGGGATACGGCGTGGGCCCTGGGTATATCAGATGGGTCCAGTTGTTATACAGCAGCCCGGTGGCAAGGGTCAAGACTGGGGCCACAGTCTCGGAAGCCTGGCAACTCAGCAGGGGGACCAGGCAGGGATGCCCTTGGTCACCCATGTTATATATACTCGCGCTGGAGCCGCTGGCGATATGCCTGCGGCAACAATACGGAGAGGTGGGCATTAATACCGCCAGCAGCAGCCACTTAATATCTCTCTATGCGGACGAAATGCTGCTTTACTTACGCTACCCGGAGGAAAACCTGCAGTACGTACTGGAAGTACTGGATCATTATGCTGTCCTCTCGGGCATATCAGTGAACCCCAAGAAATCTAGCCTGTTCCCTCTGGGCGGGTACAGGGACGTCCCGCTGGAGAGGCTGCCAGTGTTGCCAATACCATGGCGGACCGACACGTTTAGGTACCTGGGGGTAAATATTTACCACCGGATTGAAGCGGTACACAAGCATAACACAGAGAAAGCCATAGAGGGGGTCAGGAATAGCATGACATTCTGGTCCAGATTGCCCCTGTCCATGATGGGGAGGGCGGCTTTGCTGAAAATGGTGGTCCTTCCCAGACTCCTGCATTTCTTCGTGAACGTCCCGCATTTGATCCCCAAGAGCCTATTTGTACGACTTCACAGTATGTGTAGGGGCTTCGTGTGGGGTAACTCCAGAAATAGGGTGGCCCTGTGGAAGCTCCAAAACCCGTACGAGAAGGGGGGTATAGGCTTGCCCAACTTCGAACTATATTATCTGGCAGGGCAGCTGTTGTATGTGGCCAGGTGGTTGTCTGATGAAGATTCGGCGGAATCTAGGTTGCTGCGGGAGGATGCGGCCCCATACTTCCTGAAAGAGGTGGTGTGGCTACAAAGGAATAAATGGACGGGAAGAGGGCGGCTATTGAGGTTGGGATGGGAGGTCTGGCACAGAACGTGGAAACTGATGGGGGAGCCAGAACCGCTATCTTGGCAGGTCCCGCTGGTGGCCCTGTGCGAAAACGACTCCCAATTGTTTCAGTCTGTCCGTAGGCACTGGGAGCCGGTGGGCCTGGCCACGCTCGGGGACATATGGCGGGAGGGGGAGGCGTTGGACTTCCAAAAGTTGCAGGATGAGACGGGGGTGCACAGAGGCCAGTACATCACCTATGCCAGGCTAGTGCAAAGAGCAAGAGAGAGATGGTCGGTGACGGCACTGGCAGATGATCCCAATGCCACCCTTGAAACTATGTATGATGTCTCAGAGGGCGGGCATGAAATATCACGGATATACGAACTCCTCAGAACGAAGGCTGGGAAAGAGTTGCCCCAACTGAGGCATGAATGGGAGGAGGAGATGGGTGGACTCATGACGGAGGGTCAATGGAAGAGGGTCCTGGGGTATCATAAAATGGTGTCCCGAAATGCACGGCTCCAACAACTCCAGTTCTACATTCCTCATAGGGCCTACCTGACTCCCCAGAAGATCGCACGGTTCGGAGGCTCGATCACTCAAAAATGCCCCAGGTGTGGGGAGGTGGACGCTGGGTTGCTATACATGTTTTGGGCCTGTCCGGAAGTGTATAGATTTTGGGAGGAGGTTAAGATGAAGCTCGCAGGTGGGGGAGTGGTGTTGGACGTGGGATCTGCCTGGTCATGTATGCTTGGGATCTTCCCCAGGCCCAGACACTTTAGGCACCTGAGCAAGCTGAGGGACCTGGCATATGTTCTGGCCAAACGCAGGATTGCTATGAACTGGAAATTGGCTTATAGGCCGAGAGTGGAACTTTGGTGGGCGGACCTTATGAGGTGGGCGGAGGCTGAATCCGTGGTGTGGTTTGAAGCGGTCACTAGAGGGGGCGAGGAGGAGATAGGGCCCTTGCTGGCCTGGCGACAATTGGTGGCCTCTATGACCAACCCACAACAGGGTTTGGACGAATCTGAGAATTCGGAAGATGGGCCTACGGACAATGTTCCACCTGACTGTGCCCCGACTGAGGATACAAGGGAGCCGGCTCTGGCTTGATGGGGGGTGGGGGGAGTTTTTTCGTATTTTCTTTTGTGTTTCTGTAAATAATTAACAGTTGTATTGTGTTGTGTGTTTGTTCTTCTAAAATATAAAATCAATAAAATATTTAAAAAAAAAAAAAAAAAAAAAACAAGAAAGGACATGGGATCCCCAAGCGGTTACTCAGAAGTGATAGGGACAGTGTCTTGCATTGGCAGAGAACTTTGCCAGAGATGGTCATATATACCACTCTTGTCTTGAACCTTCGGAGAGAGTTCAGAAGATGTAAACCATGCCTGGTGGCCTATAGGGAGACCCAGGCTCAAACAGGTAAATTGACATGAGTGCTGGCTGTGCTGCATATCCGTTATATTATGCAGTAACCACCTGGACGTCCCATATGGAAGAAAGACACCAATGTGCTGGGGAGGGAGATAAGAACACAAGCAAAACCATGCTGCAGAAATGAAATGCAAAAGTTCCAACATAAATTACAAAAGAAACGACAAAAACGGCATCCAGTGTGCCTACATTAACACATACTCATAAAAAAACTTTTTGTGGGTGACAAGAAAATGTTGCTATGTTGTTTTGGCCCATGGCTCAAAGCATCATTTCCAATAAAATAAAGCATGGAAAGGTATAGGCTGGAAAGGAAGTACTTACTTCAGCACAGGCTTTCAAGCAAGTATTTTTAAAGCCCAGTAGTTCTGAAACATCCTTCTTAGAGGGGTCTTCCGCAGATGCTTTCTTTACGATGTGCCTCAACACCGCAGCCAGCCCAGCTCTGCAGAACATGCTATCCTTCTCCACAATGGCAGGCAGGCGGCAGTTCTGGGCTACCAAGGGGATCTCCTCCCTGGAGATGATGTCAACCTCCATGTTCTTGGATAGTTGCACGCGGGACTCTTGCCCCTCATCGCTTTTTATTGAAGGAACCAGGAAAACCTTGAGAGTTTTGCTGCCACAGTATGCCACGAGAAATAGGGCTATTGATGTATGGAGGGGAAAGATGCAGCCCTCCTGCTGATGAGCAAGATCCAAGTACAGGCATTCCTCAACAACACTTGCCCCACTGTTCTTCATTTCCAGGATTCACAGTCGTAGTACCTAGGACCAGACAGGAGAGAGGTAAGTGCATCTAAAAATCTATCAGCCAGTGCACACTAATATCAACTACTACACACCTCATGATCAAAGGTTTTACAACCCCATCAACACAGAAGCAAATCACATTGGAGACCTTTGTATGTTATCAGTGTTTCATGGAAAGGTGTGTGGTCTTTCCTGAACAGCTCTTTGTTAGGCATACACGTAGAACCCATGCTTTATAAACTTCTGTAAAGTTTTCAGACCAACACACAAAGCACTAGTATCTCGAATTTAAACCATTATGCGATTGGTGGCTGCATTTCATTTGCTTAATTTTGCATTTTTGTGGCCATAGTCTGTTATGAAAAATGATTTTTAAAAAGCAAAATAGTTGAAACAATGTATTGATTTTAATCTAGTATTAGCTGATGGCACTGTTGTCACCCTTCCTTATTTTTCTCAGTCTCGATGTCACATGTGGCTGGGAGTTTGGGCTTCAACCACGTAATAAAAAAAGTTCACATTCAGCTCGCAATATGAAATTGATCCCCTTTCAATCTCTATATCAATAGTGGCAGAGGAGCTTTGGCTTCATTTATCACCATGCTCGGGTGTACGTTTACAGGATGCATACGTTTCCCAACATGCAGTTGGTCACTTCTGAATCACAATCAATTTGAGGTGGAACTTTATCTACAATGCCCAGTATGCAGTCTTTCTTGTTGGACTCTCAGAGCTTGGACTGCAACTCCCAAAAGACAATTGTTCGCCTTTTACAATCTTTGTTAATATGATCTGGGCACTTTCAATTCTCAGCATACAGTGGTGTTCATTTCCAACTTGCTCGTTCCATGCTCTAGGAATCTTCCCTTTTGGTTCCTGCCATCACCCCCTTAAACCACCTTACTCACCGTCTCATTTAATCTTCATTAGACTTGTGGAGCTCCCCCACCAAGATCCAGTTTGCTTGGTTTCTCTGTACACACTCTCGTTCCCTTATCTTCCTTATGCAGCCTCTCTGACTCAGGCCCAACCGGCTGCACTTCTCTCCCCTCCCCTCCCTTCTCCAAGGCTTTACCATCTTTGGCTCGTGTCCTCTGGTGTTCACGGCTGGGCTTCCCACTGCTGTTCAAGGGTCTCCTCCTGTTTTCCATCTTCACCAGCTGGGTTGCTCGCTCGCCTTTCCCTTCTGGTCCTGAGCTTTTCTGGCGGCTCTGTACGATCAGCTCCTTTGGCATCTCCTTCATGCCGACTTCACCACCTGATCTGATCTCGCCCTGAAGGCTCACGGCTTCAGTGTAATAAATGAGTGCAGTATCAATCAACCTTTCTACCTGGATTTACGTGAACCTCATTCTCTGGCGGCAGCTTTCGCAGAACGTTGTGTGTCTTTACCCCTCCAACCTCAGTTGGCTTCACCACGTTACTTGATCCAGATCATGTTAGATATAAGACTGAGGCATGGTTTGGTGATTGAGGTAATTTCGTCACAGGCCGAAAAGCTTCAAAACTCATAAGATTCCGTTCATCATTTGACACGCATGAGAATTAAAATGATGCTCTACAACAAATAGTTCTCCTCAAACAACAACTTACAAGCTATGATACTCACTTGAAACATCATACATTCAATTTCAGCAACAATCCTTTATCCAATCACACAAACCTCACATTTTACTAGCAACAACCTAGCCACCAGATATTTAATCACTTTTGAAATAAGTTACCATTGATCTTAGGCACAGAAGTCAAAACTGAATTCAAGCGAGTCCAAGAAAACAGTGTTCTAAAGGGTGAGCACTTCCCTTTTCGTTCTAGCTCCAGACTTCACCGATAAAGGTTTCAGCAATAAATGGATGGGATTATTCAGAAGGCTACAAGCTGGTAAAATATGCAAATGAGTGAAGCGCTCCCTCTTGGAATCTGCGTGTGACTTGCAGTTTGTGGATCCAATCGAGCAGGGTCCATTTATAGCCTTTCATTCTTGTGAAGTCAGTAAAATGAGTACACGTTTCGAGTTGGTAATAAGTGTATGTAAAAGGTTATATGTAAAAAAAAAAAGCCTATATACACACACATGACAAATTATAATATTTGTATTACTGCCCAACACATGTAGGTAATCATCAAGAACATTACAATCACAAATACACATTTTCTCAGTCCTTGGGACATGCTTCCTATATCCTAAGAAAATGGCTGTTGGCGTTTACCCATGCATAAACCTTGGCACCAGCCCGTGACGGATAGGTGCACCATTCAAGATCCTGTAACGTTCACATGCCATGCAAGAGCCAGTTTGCAGGTCACACACTCCTTTAGGTCTGGAAGAGAATAGCCAAGATGCACGATGAGCACATGGAGCAAATTACCTATTAGTGTGCTTCTTTACTAAACTGTAATCAAAGGGTTCACCCAGATTGTTACCAGATCCTGCCAACAGGGCCCCAAGATTTCGCCTCCGGCTGATGGTTGGGCGGGCATTCCCATATCAGTTCCACCCAAAAGGTCAGCAGGCAGCATCTTCCCTGCCCTTCAATCCATGCAAAGGAGACGGGCAGCCCGCGGGTGCCTGGCACTCGGTTTCATAGGTATAATGTCTACCTCCAGCCTGATAGTGCAAGTGGGTTGATTGCGACACAATTCACACATTTTGCATTTACTAAGCCTTAAATATAGTAATAAGGGTAAAGGCGCAGTCTGCTTATGCAAAATTCCCCTTTAATACCATATGTATGATATTTGCCTTAGAAGGTATTGTAGTGACAAATTGAAGCGCCTCTGTGCTGCAGATGGAATTTGAGCAGGCCAGTCATAATGGCTCTGGCTATAACCATGATGGTCCAGAAATGCTTTGACCAGAAAAACAAACTAGTGGATTACAAACCCAGAAAAAGATAATGGGTAGCCACTTCCAATTTAGAGCACCCAAAAGCTATGTATAGTGGAAAGTCTGAGCAACAAAGAAATACATCTGTGTTTAGCCGCACTATATCTCCAGGTCTCTAATTGAGCAACAGTGCAAGGGGGATTCATGTTACACTGTACATTGATCTGGGTAACGTATAGGAGGAGAGTGGCCACATCATACATCAAGACTCCCTCATGCCCCCCACCCAGTCGCAGTGGAAAACATCACACCGGCTCCATCTCATGAGAAAGGTCAGGCAAATAACGAGAGGCACCAGAGGCCAGCACTGCATGAAGCGCTCATCATCCCCCATCCACCACGAGGAGACGGAGGCGACGACCTTGATCCATCAGATGGCCACCGTCCTGCTCCAGCAATAGTTGTTTACCTTTGGTTGCCTAGCAACCATTGTGTGAGGAGCTCTAAGCCCGCACGGCGAGCAGGAGGTGGAAGCCGGCCCACCCAGACAAAGGCCCACAAGGAACAAGGCCATTTCCTGTCTGCACCTGTCCGCACCGGCAGTGCGGCGCGGGACACTTCGCCTCTTATCCTTCCTACCGTTGACTTGTAACGGAACCACTGCAGCCATCTACTATCCTTCACTGCAACCCTTGAACAACCATAAACTTCGAGTAAGAGTCTCCGTGCACTATTACCTTATCACATTGCAAGCATCCAGACCCGGTCCCTAAAACACTTACCACGAATTTTCATAGCAATGGTGCCAATATGGGTGCCTACATGTATGATACCCGAGTACCTGCTGTATCCCTAATATGCATTGTAGTAGCTCCATTGTTGCACGTTATTAGCCTGCATGTACGGTACTTACCTGTAAGATTATGCTGCCTGCTCATTCTGAATTACAGTCGCCGCTTAAAATGCTAAATACGCTAGTCCTCTTACGCCGTTAGCTGCACTGTCTGAACAATGTACCACGTAAACCCGGATTTGCCTTGTACTTTTACTCCATGCATAATGTATTGTACTTCTACCCTGCATTAATAGATCCGTGTACTGGCACAAAGGCGTCTCACAAAGCTACCGTAGCAACTTGTGCTAGTATCACTGTCTACTATTCCATGTATAGTACTAGCTAACGTGCTACTCAGAACCTAGAAATACTACCACGCCTATCTGTCCTAGTACAGAACTAGCAACCTTCATTACATCTGGATCTAGCTATGCTGCTGCATTTCCTGGCAGCCAATCTCCTCCTTGTACTGTGGGTCCTGGCTATTCCCTTGACTCACACCTTCCATCCACCACCTCATACCACACCAGAGTCTCACGCCCATTACCCCACCACCATGCCTCCAACATTGAACCTGGTCAAACTACTGGCTCACCACACCTTTACACCCATCTCACCTACACACTGCTTCTCACCACATCCTAACCTTCCAGACTCCACTAATCCTTACCTCAACTCACCCGCCCTATGGCTTCAGCACTTCGCGAATAAACCCACACCCAACCAACCTTGCCCGCTACATCTGAGAAACCTCAGACTAAGAACTAGATTCCTCCACATACCCAAACTCCAGCATGGCACCCACCAGCGAACAAACACCATCCAAACCCAGACAGCCCAGGCACAACCCGACAACCTCAAGACACCACCCAAAAACGAGGTGAAGGGTGCTCTCATCAATGCTAGATCCCTCCCGGGCCACGCCCCTGACATCGCAGATCTCATTACCACACGAAACCTTGCTTTTATTGCCATTACGGAAACATGGCTTCACGCAGCCTCAGGTCCTCTACTGGCACTAGCCATCCCCAATGGATATTCTATTATCAGAAGTGACCGCAACTCCAACCTCTCCAAAGGGGTCGGTGTTGCATTTATCCACAAAGACATCAATATGAGATTGATTCCCAACACACAATTCAGTTCTGCCGAGTCCCTCTCACTCAAACTCTCTCTATCTCACAATAACACAGCCACCCTGCACCTCATCTACAGGCCACCCGGGCCCACTCGCCACATTATCAAATGACATCACGACCATCCTTGCCGACAACACCAAACCTAACTCGCAAGTTCTACTTCTTGGTGACCTCAATCTCGGCCTACTAGATCCCAATGACTCCCATGCCGAAGAGATTGCGAGCAATATTTCAAACCTAGGATTCTCTCATCGCATTCTCAAACCCACCCACTCCAAAGGGAGGACACTCGATTGGATCGCCGACTTAAATTGCAATACGCATATTGCCTCCAACGACCGATGTGCCTGGTCAGACCACCACATCATCATCTTTAACATACCAGCCAACGAACCACGCACCAAACCTAATATTGCGCCATCCATCCCTACAAGAAACAAAAAGGACATTACCAAGGAAAAACTCCTCCCTCTCATCCTGCCAATTCTTAATAATCGTGCCTTCTCGCATGATGACCCAACAGTCTTGGTAGACATTTAACCAAACCTTGCTCAAAGCTATCAATACCATAGCACCTCTCAAAATAAGGAAACCTAAACAGCGTGCCCATCTTAATTCCTGGTTTACTCCACATCTTAGAACATTACGCAAAGAAAAACGGAATGCCGAAGCACTTTGGAAAAGCCATCCTTGCCAGACTAATAAAGATGACCTCATCATTGCAACACTTAACTACAAGGAAGCAAATTGTACAAGCTAAAAAAGACGTACAACCAACGCATCTCACAAGCTAAATCTAATACAAAGGAGCTATTCAAAATTTTTCAAGAACTAGAAACCCCTTCCGCCACCCCCGATATGTGCAATAAGGACAGCACATGGTGCGAGAATATACAAAAAGCTCTCAACAACAAAATAGCCACATTACAGTGCAAAATTAATGCTAAACAGATCTGCCTTCAAACTTCCCCCCCCAAACTAAACTCGTGACTAATAAACCTAAAACCCCCTTACCTTCACACACCCCATTTAGCTTTGCTCCACTTACCATCACCGAGGTAGAAAGCATCATTGGTAAACTGAAACTGTCCAACTGTCAGGGCGACTCCTGCCCTGCCCCCATCATCAAGGAATCGGCACATGAACTTGCCCCCTTCATTACCGCCTTTATCAATGCTTCCTTCCATTCGGGCATTGTTCCTGATAACCCTAACGTTAAAAAAAACCTATGTTGGATCCTAGTATCCCCACTAATTACAGGCCGATCACCACGGTCCCATTCTTATTGAACATTTTGGACAGGGCTGCGTATTTACAGATTCAGAAGTATCTAGAAAATAACAATCTTCTTGGCACAAGACAATCTGGTTTCCGACCCAAGCACGGGACGGAAACGGCCTTACTAGATCTTAAAACTCAAATTGAGGACCTAAAAGACAATGGTAAAATGGCCTTATTATTACTCTTCGATTTATCAGCAGCATTTGGTCTGGTCAATCATCAAATCCTCTGCCGCCACTTGAAACTAGCGGCCCACTTCTCTGGAAAAGCCACCAAGTGGATCAGTTTCTTCTTGGATAACAGACAGATGAGGGTTTTCTCGCCCACCGCCACAGCAGAACCTACACCGGTGCTCTTTGGGGTGCCGCAAGGTTCTTGCGTTTCACCAACGCTTTATAACGTTTTTACTAAACCTGTATTCGATGTACTTGACTATCTGGGTGTCACCTACACCAACTACGCCGATGACACCCAGATACTCATTCCAATCACAGGCGACTACTTGGTGGACTAAAGCACTGAACGATATCTATCAAGTCATCCAAGCATGGATGGCCCAACATGAGCTTTGTCTCAACGATGACAAGACAGAGCTCCTCATCCTGGGCTCTCAACACTGATTGAATAGACTTGATCCCTCCTTTAAAATGTTCAACATTGATGGTAACTCTATCAAAGTTTCCACTGACACTAAAACACTAGGAATCTACCTGGACTCCACCTTATCACTTAACAGGCAAACAAATGCTGTCTCGGCATCCGCTTACACATGTAAGCTTATCACAGCATGCCGCCCCTTCCTAACCACACAGATCTGAAAATAGGAGAAGCCTACACTGGCTTTCAGTATCACAAAGAATTTCTCTGAAATCTCTCACACTCGCACACAAATGTCTGAACAATCAGGCCCCCATCTATCTTCCCTCCTGCTTCTCTCACTACTCACCTACCCGGCTACTTAAATCAGCTCAAGCACACTCCCTGACCATCCCTAGATATAAACTGCAGAGAGCTGGGGGTACTAGCTTCCCAGTCCTTGCCTCCAAATTATGGAACTCCATTCAATTAACCATCAGATCTGAACATTCTCCAACCCTATTAAAACAAAAAACCAAACTGGTTATCCACCACACAAGCCTGCTTAGCATATGTATTCATGATTATGCTAACTGTAAACATTGATGCACATCATACTGTATACTATGTATAACGTTACTGTATATATTGCGCACACCTTTACATTGTTATTTTACCATTTTGTATATCCTGTGCATTGTTGTCTCGGTTTATCTCTAACTATTATTGTGATGTACTTACTTGCCAAGATATGTGCCCGGTTGCCCTTGGGCCTGGTGTGCTATATAAATAAATAAAATACAAATATGAATGACAGCAACTGACCGGTTTAGGTCGATTTTACCGCGAACAAATGGTCGTATTGAACAAAAGTTCTAAAAATGCTACCACCAAAAGTTTGTACCTTTGGTGGTAGCATTGCAGGGAAGTATAATAAAAAATAAAAAAATAATAAAAAATAAAAACTGTGGGGGCGTCCCCCGCAACATCCTGCTCACTATACTTCAGAGTATAGTGAGCAGGGTGTTGCGGGGGACACCCCCTGCAGCCCCCATAGTACGTGTGTTCGCATGAGAAAGGTGCAAACCTTTGGTAGTTCGCACCTTTCTCATGCGAACGTTCCGACCGCGGCCAAATCAGCCCCGGTCGGATCAGTTGGATTCCAACTGACCAGGGCGTATCCTTCTTGAAAGGAACACATTGTCTCCATCATTCCCAGGAGTCTGGGTGGAGTGCTTCGAAGGCGGGCAAAACAACTGGACAGATCAGCCAAAACTCATGCTTCTGCATTGTCCACAGCAGACTCGGACTGGCCTATAGGGCAATGCCCAAACCAAAAACACAAAATGCCAGTGTGGGCCCGTTTATTGAGTCAAAGTGGGCCACATTTTGGCCCTTGTGGGCCAGTTAGATCAGTTACTTCACCATGCAACCGTGATACGGAATAAATATTCTTTAAAATACACAATTTGCATCACATTTTATCGAAATCCTCCCCCTTGGTATTACCCAAACAGTCTGTCACAAAAGGAATGAATGGCCATTTGCAACTGTGGTCCACTTTTTCATCGATTCGCGAGACAATTTTATGCCCCAGTCTGACCGTTGTCCACAGTGTCAAAAGGCTGTATGCTTATGGTATACAAAATACATGAGGTTGCCTGACAAAGCACCATTCAGTTGGTTCATAGTACACATCCTGTTTTGAAACCCTGCATCAGTTTTCAGAATGATACCAACCACCCAAGTCCACTATTCTAGGTAAGAAAGTAGCAGCTTAGATACCCGCTTAGCAGTAGCATAAGGAAAAGCTACTAACATATGCGAGGATGGGCTATCCCTTGAACCTTTCCTGTAAATGAGAACCACATGAGAATTCTTCCAGAAAACAGGCAGTTTTCATTTAACGTATTGGGGAAAGAGTAGATGCTCATTGTTACATTCTGGACTAATGTGCCAGGGATGCCACTCGAGCCAGAGGCTTGTAAGCACCTTTATTTTACAATACGTTCAGTCAATAATTCTTGATGGATCATCAATTGTGAGGAGAATATATGGGTTTTGGATCCCTAATTATCAATACTTAAGCAGTCGGTCAATCTATGGATTAACTTTGCGCTTTGTAAGGGAGGCATGGTATCACAAGTATGTCGCTGACACAAAGGATACAATTTGTCAAACCTTTATTGATGTTTCAATGGGGTTGGAGAAACTCCTACTTTGCCCTATAGCTAAGATAGGAGTAGTCTTGACCATCAAATAATAAATAAAACAGTCCTAGTCAGTCTCTGTCAAATCAAAATGGCCTATACTAACAAAACCTAATGCCTGCCTCTTGTACAAAAAGTGTGAAAAGGAAAATATGTATGCAAAAGAAAGTTAGTGTTAAAATATAAAGACTAAATGTGGCCGAGTCAGCTCTCCCCACGTTGGACAGAACAGAGTAAGGCGGTCCCTGTAGGCAAGATGACACACTCTGGCTCAGGTTCTTAACACAAAAGGCAGTTTGAGACGTAGATCGAGGCCCGCCTGGCCTTCCACATTAAAGTCACTTTACGACTTCCAAAACACAGTTCACCAAAAGTTCACGTTGGTCCCCCTTCGTCAGGCTCAGACCCTTCAATGCCAAAAGGTCTCCCTCAATCGGGATTAAACCTTTCACAGCAAAACAAAACACTTGCAGGGGTTCCCTTACCCAAGCTTAATTCACCGTCTTTAGGGGTTCCCTTCCCCTAACTTATTTCACTGTTGGTCTTGCTCAGTCCGGCTCGGACCATTTCCTGATGTCGAAGACTTTCGTGTATGTGCGTTTTTTTTCTTACAGCCCTCAGCAGGACCACTTCAACCTTCCAGATTTCAATTCACCCTCCTATGTTATTTGCCTCAGTGCTTCATGGTCTGGGTAGTTTGATATATTATGCAACAAAGTTCACCTTTTCCGTTTCCCCTCGCCTCACAGTCAATTTCAATTATTTTGGTTTACAGTTCACTCACTTTATTGCTACAAGCTTTTTATCATTCACGGAGACTTTCGAGTGGGCTACTTCCTTTCGCCAGACCACTCCGTTACTCAGTATCACTGACTTTCCAGCTATCGTTATTTCAAAATTCACTTGCAGGTCTACCTTTCTTCGTGTCTCATCCACATGCGTGCAGCCTTCAATTGTGCGATATAATGATGCCACTTCAATCTTTTTTCAGCACACGCCGGTCTCTCAGGTCACTTGCCAACTCACCGGCTATATGCGTTTCTTTCTCGTCTTCCAGTTTGTGAGTCAAGGTCAGTACCACATTCTCGGTCTAGACTCCCCAATTGGGTCGCTCACCCGGGAGGGTAGCTGGCGTCCTTGAAACACAATGCAGCCTTCTTGTTTGGGATTCGGCTTTCTCCACATGTCATTCGCAGCCTTTTGGAGGCAACAACCTCCTGCAGGGAACTCCTTGTTTTCTCCGCTGTGGCTCTAGTCCCTCGGTCCGTTGCTCTGCTACAGTAGGTCCGCCTTCGTCCCAGAAGTTTCTGCTCCTACTCGTGTTCTACCTTGCTCAGAGTGTGGTTCTATGTTCCTCCTTTTATCCTTGTGAGGAGAGCTAAATGTAATGTGTTGTGAACAGGTTAGCATGTTTACTCTCAGGTCGCCTTCTTCCTCTGCCCAGTGTTTGTATGTAAAAGGGGGAGGGGTGTTGGGACATCGCAGAATCCCATGAAATTGGAGGAATCATGGGTACGGGACAGGGAGGAACACAGCGTTTCGCCATCGGCTGCCTCACCCCCACTCCCTAAGACTCCCTCACCCAGGTGATCCTCCCGCACTGGTCCACCCACAGGGTCTGGATCCAAAGACGATGGCCATGCCCTAGCCACCTGAGAGAGAGATCCCCAGGGACACTGATGTATTTACAATAAGGCAGACTAGGCCCTGGCCTAGAGCGGCAGATTCCCATGGAGCAGGACATTTTCAAATGTATTCATACTTTCTTTGCTTGTTTTCATTGATGGACTTCAATTTTTTTATGACAAATATATTCACGGGGGTCGGACGTCAACTGGCTTAGAAAAGCCTTTCCCAAATGAATATGGGCCACCGCTCATGACCACATGACGTCTGAGCGTGTGACATCGTCCTAGTGTGCAGCAGGAAGAACGGGCAGTGAACCTCATATTGCGCGCTCACTAGGAGCGGCAACAAGCAAGTTACGACAGCAGGTAGGTTGAACCGTATTCTGCACAGTAAGCAACAGGGGAGAGCTCCCTCAGGTCCTGCGTTTCTCGCTCCGAGCTGCCTTTTGATTCAGGCCCCCAGCGCTGCTGCATAGAAGTCTGGATTGGGTGCGTTATGACGGAAAAAGCACCCAGCAACAGCAGTAACCACAATCCATGACCGGAATATCGGTCCTCGTAGAATCGATAGAAAGGGAATTGCGGGTATTAGCAGGTGAGGCATTTCAATCATACAAATGTAGCTTGATTTTTTTTTTTTTTTAAAGTGCAAGCTGGTTTTGATCCGTGTATGTTCTCGTTACATACCACTGACAGATGCCACTACGCTAACTGCATCCGATTGTGTCTTTTTGTGTGTGAAAGCCTTTTAATAGTTGCAAGATGTGGAACACTGCTTTAGCACACTCATTCACTCAATGACAACTACAGAACACTGTTGTTGCCCTGTTCCTGGATATCACTTGTAAAGCCACTAACTCTGCCGTATTAGTGTGACTTTGCACAGCTCAACAGGCTTCGATGGAGAAATTAACAATGCCAAACTGCTGCCATTCTTTCACTGTTTAACACTGTCTAGATGCAGGGAAACCATTTGCAAAGGAGGATTGATAGCAAATGGTACCTTGCTCGTCTACAATGTGGGAGTAAGACGGTTGGGTTCCAGTGTTCTATACTGTTATTTAGGTTTTAAGTTTGACAATGAATGAGCATTACAATTCTTTGATACAGCTTATATCATATGGAAACTGCAGCAACATTGAAAACAAAAGCATTTCCCATTTATTTTAATTAATTGATACACAATGAACATCTATCAAAAACACCTATCTCAATTCCTCAGATATTTTTTTAGGAGAGGCTGTCCGTGGAGCACTTGATGTGTTATTTTACTTACCCACTTTGCGCGCACATGATCAGAGAAAATCACGTTCAAAATGCGTGTCAAAGAACGATAATATGGATGGCAAGGTGTTACGCACAGGAGAACATGTGCAATGCACGCTGCACATATATATTTCGTTAATCTAGCCCCAGGAGTGCACTTTTAGCGGCTGCCCAAAACGTGTTTGTGACATGTTTAAGGTCTCCTTTTACTGTTTGATTAATGGCAACCAATGGTTAGGCCTTCGACGGTTTCTCGATAGTTGGCCATGGAGCATAGCTTTCCTTGAAATGATGTACCTGGAGTTGGTGAGAAAAACTCTAACGTGCGTCACACACCCTTGTATTGCCTTTACACAAAGGAGACGTGTCAGATTTGGGTGTGGTAGCAAAAGATCTACTCCCTTTAATGTTTTACTCACCCACTCACAGAGGCAAACTACTTTAGATTACATTTTTTCTAATGTTTGACACATGACATTTTGCACCAGCTCCTTCCTCGGAAAGCATCGGGTTGCATGAGGTAAGTATGGGAAAAATGCTGTATGATTTTGTGTGAAAACAGGTGCGAATGTCCAGTGACATGAGTTGAAACTTTGGTGTGCCGTTACTGCTCACATGGGGTTACCATGCGCAAACTCAACCCATTTGTGGGCATGTATTTCTAGTGTGGTTGACTGATATGCACATTAAATGTTCTCAAAATCTATGGGAACTGAAAAATTAAGTGACCATAAAAAAAGTCAGAACTCAAAAGTCAAAACTTGCAAAGCACTGTGGCTAGAAACACCATTAGCCGGTCAGATAGCGGTCAACTCAGCCTTTCATCCTTCAGAGGTCGTTAAATTGAGTACAACTCTGTGGGATAATAATGTCTTATGTTATTTCAGCACTCTGAGACATATGGGTGTGTAGCGCTATATAAGAAATGTATTATTAAAAGTGAACAGATGTAATGTTTTTCCACTACAATTTAAATGTCCTACTTTTTTCTCTTAGGATAAGCAGGGACAGGGGTGGGGTGTTGTCTGGGCAAGGGTGCAGAGTAAAGTAGGGGGGCGTTATTTTGTTGTGCCCTTTGGTTTCTCACAGCGTGTAAATCGTACATGGATGTTTAAACGCAGATCTTCTGCTACAGTGCTGCTCAGCAAAGGAGTGGTTACCATTAAACAGCCTTCACAAAAGCTGCCAGTCTTTGGATCCGATCGATCACTCAGCATATTTTACCAGTTAGCATGACTTCCGCATGTTTTCTTGCAAGTAATTCAACTATTATATGCACCCTTAGCTTTCCTAATCTTAGCAACATCAGGATTACGCACGTCTCCTCTAATGATTCAGATACTGCAAAGGCACGAGACACATTTTCAAACCATCTCTGCAATCTTGTCTTTTGTCTGGCCAGATATTGTTTTTCACGGGCAGTGCACAATGTGTTCTATCAACAATAGAAGGAGAGCGACATTTTCCTCCCATTGCTTGGTTGAAAAAGCAGGAGCCAGGCGCTACTTGCAGGGACGCCGTCATCTGCTTCGATAGAACCTCTCACACCTGGAGAGTGGAGACCAACCAGAATGAAGCTCTTTAGGCTGCTGCTCAATAGGGTTACTACAGCAAGTAAGCCAGGTGTGGACACTTGCAGCCCAGTCTAGAAAATAAAAATGTAAGATTCTATTCAAAATCCTTGATGTGTATAATCATTGTGTAGATGAGGCTCTCGGTTTTACGACTTTGTCATTTTTCTGTCTGTATTTATTCACATGCATCATCATTCTGTAAAAGGATAATTTGCCAGTAGTATTTTCTGCATTTCAGCTCACATTTTACCCTAACAAAAAATGGCTGCCCCTGCAATTGATACTGTCCCAAGATTTATAATATCAGCAATTTAAAACTATTTTTAAACACACCTTTGTCACTCTGTGCTGCCAGGCTGAAATGCCATTGGCCCGAGGTGCATGATTGACAGCATGGGGAAGCAAGCAGAAAGACTTGCTTTTCTGTTTTTGCAAATAAAAACCAATAGAAAATAGATTGATTTCCAACTGCGTTTATGTGTAAAAGTTAGTAAAAACAGGGAGCCTTGATTTTACACGGTTATGCAACCCCCCCCCACCCCCCCCTGTCAATAGAGGCCCTACAGAGCTGATTAGAGAAGGTTCCGCAATTAAAAAAGACATTAAATGACTTACACAAAAGTGAGTAGGGGAGCACTCAAACGTCTCATCAAAATAAATAGTGTGTGTACCTCTGGCATCATTGGGGGGGGGGTCTAGAATTCAAGTCATCATTCCTCTTGAAAAGCTACAGCAAATAAAATCCTCAGGCATTAGCAGTTCTCAAAACATTTAACACATGCCAGAAGGACAATTTCAACAGTATTTAAATTAGTCCTAAACCTTTCTAAAAAATAATTCACTAGCAACCGCGCAAGTCACAGGCACAGGCAGCAACTCTGTGACCTAGTGTGTGCAGGCTCAGAGAAGCTTTTCAAACCATAAAACTGAAGCACTTATAAGACGAGGTCTCTGAGCAAATAACCACATGCAGGGAACAGTCACAGAACCCTTTCCTTCAACCTGTAAGTCCAACAAAATAAAATACGCCCAGTGGCGGCTGGTGAATTTTTTAAACTGGAGGGGCTTAAATATTTGTTCCAGATATGCCAGAGCGACCAAACGTCCTTCCCCAAAGAATCCTTTTAAAATGATGGGTGAAAATGGTGAATTTTAGAGCACACTTTTTTAGAAAAATTGGCTAAAAAGCCAAACAGTTTGCATTTGGGTTTTGCAGGGTAACTCGCGAAAAGAATCCAATAGATGCAAGTTACCAATAGTGCATAGGACCATTTCTCCAACACATTCGCATGATCCCTTTCCCTACAATATGTGCCAGAATAAAACATGTTCACACTGGCTGTGTCCTTGCATTTCCTTGCTGACTACACTATTAAATACTATTATTCCCATATAAGAATATACTCAGGTCTGCTTTGTGCATAATGCCAGTAATGATACTATAAGAAAACATGTCCATGTTTGTTCTGCCAATATAGGGCAGTATCCTCACGTAAGAACATACTTCAGTTGGCTTTACCAATAAAAATGCATGCCAAAGTATGAAAACATGTCCAAACTGGCTGTACTAAAATGCCAGTCAAGCTACATAATAACACGTATGCTTGCTTTACCAAAGATGTCCAATACAAAATGTCATACCACAATAAATAAGAAATGGGCAGTCTAGCTACATATTAACACTTATCATGCTTGCTTTAACAATGCACAGTACAAAATGCCATGCCTGCTCCATGGTGTGCCAGCGCCTTGCAGTCAGATATAATCACATTAATGAGATTATGTGTGATTGCGAGGTGCTGGGGGGCCCAAAGGGCAGATACATGTCTAGAGCTGGGGTCCCAGGGTACAGTCATGGCATTTTTTCTTGGGCATAGATGACGAGGAAAAACTGCCATGCCTGGCCCCAAGCGCCTCACAGGCACACATTAATTGTGTTCTTGCAAGGTGCTGGGGAGCCCAGTCATTCATGGTATTTTTAACTGGGCATCTATCAGATGCCCAATAATAAATGGCATTCCTTCCCTCATTGCCCTCCACTGCCTCAAATGCACAGATAATCAATTGTGTGTACATGTGAGGCGCTGGGGGGCTTAGGCTTGAGATTGCATTTGAGGCGCTAGGAATTCCAGCGGACTGAGCAGGCATTCTTTACTTGACATACCCAGTAAAAAATGCCATGCCTGCCCCCTCGGCCCAAGTCCCTCAACACACACGATTAATGTGTTTGTGTGTATGCGAGGCCCTGTGGGCACTGGGATAAAGCAGGTTTCTTTTTTTTTTTTTACTAGACATCTATCATAGATGGCCAGTAAAGAAAATGACATGCCTGTTCCCTGGGTTCCAAGCTCCTCACACATGCACACAATCAATGTGGTTATGTGTGTATGCCAGTGTGAGAAACCTCAAGGTGTCTCACTCACTTGGCCCCGGGGATCTGTAATCGAGGTGGCCACGACACGGCCATCGCTATTGGATCCAGTTCCTGGGGGAGGACCAGTGTGGGAGGATCACTTGGATGAGGAGAGTGGAAGTGGGACACCAAAGGGTGAGAAGCAGTATCCCCTCATGACACCTTTTCCCCATCCTACCAAGTAGGATATTTAGAAACGCAATGCCTCCCCCCTTTCTTGACACAAACACTTTCTCACAGAGAGATTACTGTGAAAGACAACAGACTAACACCAGAGCCGTATACCTGATACGTCCCAACACAAGGGTCAGGCAGAGTCAGGCAATTGCCGATAACTACACACCCCCAACTTCCCTTTCACTTCCCCGTAAGGATAAAAGGCATAGCACAAGAGCACCCTTTGAGCAAGGCCAAATGCACGAGGAAGCAGCTATTCCAGCACGGCAGTTCAAACAGAGAAGAAACGCTGCGCGATCTGGAAGGACAACAAAGAGGGAGTTGCCCTTGCCTTTTTCCACCCAGACCCACGGAGCCCCAGAGAAAGGAAACTTAAGACCACGAATCGCAGCTGGTGAATGGTGCGAAGGATGTCGGCGGTACATGGGACCCTGCCACACCAATAGCCAGGGCGGGGAGAAGCGGTTGCCATCGTGGTACCAACCTTGACTCCAGAGGCAAGAGACACCAACAGAGTTCGGCACACCCAGCGAGTCGGAAAGCACTGATAATAGACCGGACTGTGTTGGGCTCAAGGTTCAGAAGAGCAACATTGTATGAAGTAAGGAGACTGAAGGTCTTTTGTGAGTAACATTGGCATAGAGTGGTACAGTGTCACGTGGGTGCTTGTTCGAAGGACTCTAACCAGTGCCCCGCTCCTGAACAAGGAGAATGTGTTGAATAAGGGAATTGAAGTGATCCTGCAGCAGGTAATGTTAAATCCCATGCATCGTCGAAAGTCTTCAGTTGTTATAGAAACTACAAGTACCAAGAGGCTTAGGGGAGGCCGGCATGAGGTGTCAAAGTGGTCACATGAGGGTCAAGCCAATCCCCCTTGTACATTCGAAAGTCTGAGATGTTGTGGGGGCAAATGCGAACCCGACAGATGCGAAGAGGAAGCTAAGAAAAGTGAACTGTGTTACTGGGGGCTTAAGGGAAAGCCTAACTTGGGGCTAAAGGTCTGAGCTCGGATGAGGGGGACCCAAGTAAAGTGGAGAAAGCAAACCGAATGGTTGTTTTAAAAGACATTAAGACCCCTGAATATCACAAGATAATGATATTTTTAGTGAAAAGCAAAGTGAACTGTGTAAACGAGATAAGTGTGAACCTGACTGAGGAATGCCTGCGAACTAGGGTGAGCAGTAATACACCTGTGAACATTGTGACGACAAATGTGAACCCGACTGAGGGAAGTCTACAGTGAGTGGTTGGTCTGAGCCCGACTGAGGGAGGCTAACGTTGCGAGAAGGATCGGAGCCCGGTTGAGGGGGATCCAAGGGTGAAGAGTAATCACCCAGCATGAAGATTACTAGAAGGAACTTTTGTTTTGTTGTTAATGGCACATTAGACCCTCTGAGGCAAGAGACTTTGCATGAGAGAGACTTGGGCGCGGAAGGCCCTAATATTGAGAAAAGGCACTGTGACCTTGTGCCGGAGAAGCCCAGGAGTGCGCTGTGCTCAAGAGTCCTGCCTTGCCCCGTGGGGAAGGGAGACTCCGGCCATATCATCCTGACTTATCATTTTGTGAACACTTTCTTTTCTGGTGAACATTATCCCACATTATTTTGTAGCATAGTGTTAAGGATTTGCAATAGTATTTTTTAGTATAGGCTCTCTTTATTTGTCTAGATTCCACTAGGACAGAATAATTATTTGATGGTCGTAGCTTGCTCCAATCTTAGATTTAGGTTTAGATTAGGCATTTATCTCACCCATTTAACAGTTTAATAAAAACCTTTGAACTGTGATTACTTGTGTCTGTCTTACTTTAATACCATGCCTTCCTTACACCAGGCACTGGTGGTCTGGGGGCGGGGATGGCATTTCTTACTGGACATCTATGATAGATGTCCATTAAAGAAATACCAAGCCTGTCCCCCGGGCCCCACATCACCAAACACACAATCAAAGTGATCGCGTGTATGCAAGGTGCGGGGGCCCAGGGGGTCAGGTATGGTATTTTTTACTAGCCATCTATATAGACATCTATCATAGATGTCCAGTAAAAAAATAAACACCCTCCCTGTCCCCTGGGCTCCACAGCACCTCAGAGCGAGAGCAGCCGGTGGGGAGGGGTGAGAGGGGGGGGGTGTGCCACAAAGGCATTTTTAAAATGCCTTTGTTTTTAAAACCTCCTAGCCCCACTTGCCAAAATAATCTTGGACTAGCACAAACACACACACTTCCACAACATACACACAGCAAACATTCGGTTTCATTCACAGTCACGAATATCCATCATGCACTCACTCATAACACAAGCATACACGCATCCATACACATATTTAAATAAACATACAAACGCACACTTTTACACAAAATGCACACCAGCATCCATCCATCCTCATACATTCATTCACCTACCACCACAAGCATGCATGCATCCATACACATAATTTAAATTAAAAAAAACGAACATTAACAAGCTAACCTTCTGCCTCAGGTCTTTCCTCACCAGCACTCAGGCCCCTGTTAGCATGAACAGGAATCAGGAAGCTTGCTGGTTTCGGCTCATGCGTAGAGGGGCCCGAGCATGGGTGATGAGACACCCAACTCCAGCCTGCTCTGTAAGTGCCAGGAGGTGCAGGAGCAACTCCTTGCACATACAGACATGCAGTTCCCGAGCCAGCATTTCCAATGAGCCATGCAAGGCTGGGGAAGAAAAAGCCCCCAGGCTTGCATGGCCTTGCACAGCACAAACAGTGTTTCCCTTGACAGTTAAGAGCACTCCCTCAGCTGAAAAAAAGAGCTCAGCGAGTGCTCATTTCACTGGGCCAGCTCCTCCACTATGGGCAAGAGGGAGCCAAGACCTGGTGGGTCGACACCCCCTCGGCCATTATGGACAAGCCGCTCCTGCATATGCTGCCCCCACCCCAATCTCCTTATAAAAGAGGCTGCAGCTCACACTAACCAAACCCACAGACATGGTAGGGCCCGAGAGGGCAAGGCCCACCCAAAATCTGCAAATGCCCCCTCAGCAGCGCCAGACAATCCTGGCTACGCCTCTGACCAAACAAAATGTTCCTGAGTGAAAATACATTCACACAACCCCAGTGATCTTCAGCTTTGCAACAAAGAAATCGATCAAACACACACTGTCACTGTTCCCTAGGGTCCTGCAGTTAAGCAGAACACACATCAAAGGCCCAGATAGGTTTTCCTCACAATGTGTATACGTGCGAGCGTTAACAATCAACCCATTATCTCCAGACCATGGTTTCATGCAAAATGATGCAAACTTGCAATGTCAAAGTGGCCCAATAACATTTAAACAGAGGCTTTAGAACCACTTCTATGGCGTTAATCAGCTTCATTATCACACACTGAACAGTGAGAGTAGCTGAACAGTGAGTAGCTGAACAGTGAGAGTAGCTGAACAGTGAGAGGTGATGTGCATCTCTCAGGCAGTCTTTCCCAGCCATAGGAGAGGGATAGTGATTTCCAAGATGGCGGACAGGCCAAAGGCTTATTCTATATCAGGATCCTAACCGCCTGCCACCCAACAGCGCTACATGTGCTCACTCAGAAGCTCGGTCTATTGCATAATTACCATGTTACTCACCCGTCTAGCTTTTGGGTTAATCCAACAGATGCATATGCTGTTCAAGAGGGAAAGGGCTGTCAAAGGCATTCTAAGTACATGTCTTGCAGCAGGCTGCTAAAACCTGGAGGGACCCCGATTACTCACCTGTTACGAGCTACTGAGTAGGCTGGTCTGAGCTGGAGAAGCCTTAATTCTATCCGTGTATCTTTGCTGCCTTTCTAGCAGTCTGCAAACACCCTGTTTTCTTCGAGTATGTCTTCCTCCTAGAGGTCTCTTGTTTCTGCCAATGCTGTATTCTCCCTTTCTCTCTGCAGACTCAGTCTTTTGCTTTACTGTTATTTTCGCTTTTTATTCAATTCCACGAATCTGATCAATTTAACAGCAACCTGCAGTATTAAGCTTTCCCGTTTGTTTCCTTCTTAATTACTAGAGTTCAGTCCATAGTCGAAAGTGCCTGCTCTTGTGCACAGAGTTTCGCGAACCTGTCGTATTCGCTGAGTTGGCAGCAACCGGTCTTGTCTGTGACCATTGCTTTGGGTTTCCTGATATTCCTAGAATGCTAGGATTTCAAGTTTGTCTGTGGCAGCTTTCCTTTCCTGCTTCCCCGCTAGTCCTTCATACCTGTTCCGATTCTTCAGCCATGATTTCCTCTGAACCCACATTTCAATGTGCATTCTAAGTTAGTGCTTGTATAGTGTGAGAAACCTGAAGGTGTCTCACTCAATAGTCCCCAGGGATCTGTCATCCAGGTGTCCAGGACACTGCCATCACTACTGGATCCAGTTCCTGCCGGTAGACCAGTGTGGGAGGATCACCTGGATGAAGGGTCTTCGGGAGTGAAGTGGATCACCGAAGGGTGAGACGCGGTATCCCCTTCCTTATGACACCTTTGCCCTATCCTACCCCGTAGGATATTTAGAAACTCTACCCCACCCACCCCCTTTTTCGAAACACGAACACTTTCTCACACTGTGTGCGACAATGGACTAATACCAGAGGAATTTACCTGACATGTCCTAACACAAGGCTAAGGCACAGTCTCAGCAAGGGCGAACGCACGAGGAAGCAGCTGTTCCAGGAAGGCAGTTCAAGTGGAAGAGAAAGGCGGCAAGACTTGAAAGGACGTCAAGGAGGGATTTACTTTTGCCCTTTTCAACCCAGACCTGCGAAGCCTCAGATGAAGGAAACATAACACCAGGAATCACAGCTGGCGAATGGTGTGACAGATGTCAGCGGTACAGGGAACCCTCCAGCACTGATAGCCAGGATGGGGAAATGCAGTTGCCATTGTGGTACCTTCCTTGACTCAAGCTGCAAAAGAAAGGCCAACGAGTTCAGCACAGCCGGTGAGTCGGAAGAACTGATCGGGGAACAGACAGCGTTAGGCTCAAGGTTGCAGTGGCAACAGTATACATGAAGGAAGATGATAAATAGATAGGTCTTTTTTGTGAACAAACCTGGTACCAGAGATAGAGTGGTCTGGCGCCACGTGTGCACTCATTCAAGGTCTCTGGCTAGTACCCCTCTCCTGAACAAATAATGTATTGAACTAAAACGTATTGACCTACAAGCACCAAGAGACCATAGGGTGTGAGGTGTCAAGGTGGTCATACAATGGTCAAGCCAAAACCCCTTGTACAATCGAAAGTCCTTGACACGTTGCAGAAGTTGTGAGGGAATTGTGAAACAGGCGTTTGCGCCCGGCTGAGGGGTACGTCTTCCCAACTGTGACTTTGCGAAAACACGCACTTCGAATAAGCTAACGGAGTGACTCAGCAAGATGTGATCACCCTTCAGAAGTCTGTTTAAATTTGGCAAGTATGTTGGAAGGTCTGAGCCCGGATGAGGGGGATCTACGAAAACTAGAAGATCGTTTAAAAAGACATTAATACTGTTGAATATTACAAATGGTGAGATCATGATTGAAAGGCGGTTGAGAACCTGACTGAGGGACGTCAAAAGAAAAACTAAGGGAAGTGAATCCCACATTGTAAAGAAGCTAAGTGAACTACATTGTGACGACAAGTATTAAACCGACTGAGGGATGTCCACAGTGAGTGGATGGTTTGAGCCCAACTGAGGGAGGCTAAGGCTGAGAGAAGGATCGGAGCCCGGCTGCGGGGAATCCAAGGGTGAAGGGTAATCACCCAATGTGAAGATCGGCAGAAGGAACTGTTTGTTTTGTTGGTTTTGGCATATCAGGCCCTCTGAAGCAAGAGACTTTGCATGAGAAGAGACTTGGGCACAGAAGGCCCCAATATAGAGAAAAGGAACCCGGGAGTGTGCTGTGCTCGAGAGTCCTGCCTTGTCCCATGCTAAAAACATGGGCAAGGGAGATCCCGGCCATAACATCCCGATTTATCATTTTGTGAACACTTCTTTCTTTTCTGGTGAACATTATCCCACACTATTATGTAGCATAGCGGTAAGGATCGTCATTTTTTTTTTTAGTATAGGCTTTTTTTCTTTGACTAGTCTCCTCTTGGACAGTAGTATTATTTGATGGTCGTAGCCTCTGCTCCATATCTGTATAATGTGCGAACTCTGGGATGATCTCTGTTAAAATCAGGGAACTACTTTTGTTGCCTTCGTAGTCCTTTGGAGTCTTACCTGTCTCAGTATAGAGTCTCCAGTTTTACCCTTACACTGAGTACAACAGCCCCTCAAGCATGACAAAGTCATTGTGCTGTTGTATGAAACTTGTTAAGAGTAATCTGCTGGTACCGACCACAAGGGCTTTCCCTAATCTCTGGAAATCCCTTATATTGCAGTAAACCCTTTATTCTGATCAAACAGTGTTGCCCAGTATATTTGCTTGCCTTTGCTTGCCCTCTGTGTCTTTGCTTAAAGCCAGTTCCTGTGACTACCCGACTCTACATAGATCAGTTTTGCATGTACTCGGTTTCTGTTAAATGCTAATTGTTACCTCCATAATCTCCCATAATCTGCAATGTGTACGCTGACATATATTTTGCCCTTTGCTCTCCGGCCTGACTACTGACCCTCTGGCATCTAAAACTCAAATCAGGCTTAGATGAGTCGATTAGTGGCAGTCTATCACAGGCCCTACTGAAATCCAGGTCCTAGATGCAAACCCCCACAAGGAGCCCAGCCGAGGGGGGAGGAAACACTGACCTATAAAAGCACACAATTTCAGGCTGTCAGTGGGTATGTTAAGAAGTTGTGGTAGGCATTTGAGATATCTGGTGAACTGTTAAAAAGGCAGTAGGGGGTGTGTAGAGAAGAGTAAGGAGAGGAGGTTGGAGCGCAGAGGGGGTGATTGAAGTGATAGAAAGGAGACAGCAGGTGGAAGACGGTGAACATTTGGTAGGCAAGATACATATCTGGAGGAGGTGGTACAAGAGAGACATCAGGAGGAGGTGAGATGAGAGAGATCAGGAGAAGGAAGGAGAGAATCAGTTGGGATAGGGTGGTGAATATCAAGAGGGGGCGATAGACTGCAGCAGGCGGTGCCAAGCAAGTTTTTGTTCTGGGGACTTGGGAGGGTAAAGCCAGTGATACTTATTGAACACAGAATGTCAAGCCCAAGTGCCAGCTCTATAAATCTTACCAATGGAAACGACCTTCATCTGTGTACAGGAGACAACCATACCCATAATGGAGTGATCCTGATCCACAAGTAGGGGAACCTGCTGTTGTTCGTAGTCCAATACGTTAGCCTGCTGAAGCCATCTGCGTAAGGTGCACGTCAAAGTCCACCTTGGGTCTAGGGCAGAAATTAACCACTCCGCCAACATCCACAGATCACACTGGTGCTCAACTGACAAAGTGGGCAGGAAGAATCAGTTCCTATTGCAATAGTGTCATAGATATGAACCTGTCCCATTGCAATGGATTGGAAATCGCCGGGTGGACCACGATGTGAAAAATGGCACAATGAGCTGGAGAATTGGACGAGTGCTGAGACTAGAGTTTGGGAAGACAGGGTCACCAAAGCTAGGGGTCAAGCAGGCCCAACATACGAAGCCTGGAAAGCACTAATTTGGGACATGTTCCACTCACCTGACGATAAACCCCAGTGAAAAACCAGTGTTCAAAATTAGGGTCCTCAGAGACCCACATTATAGTCGCTACTACGCGGTTGTTGATCAGGTAACCCATTCTGCCCCTGAAACATAACAGCGCTGATACGGTGGCGATACCCTACTGAAGCATCTACATGAATAAAAGACTAACAATATAATGTATGAAGACTTGTTGGTTAATGTTGTTAGGTTTATAAATAACTCTTGATATGCAAGATGTTATTGGTGAATCTTGCTAATTGCTACAAGGTTTATTACAAATGCCAATAATAACATTTAAAAATAAATAGATATGAACCTGTCAAGAGGGGCCCCAAGGATCACTCACAACCTGGGGTAGGCGGCCTATCAGTGCAATGCCAGAGCCAGACCTACCCCAGAGGCCCTGTGGGAGAGCATAGGGAGACCCTCATCTCCGGCTCCCTAGTATATATGGAGTAAGACTGAATTTTAGTGGATTGATACTTAGACCTGTGCGCTATTCACCAATGAGTTATAAAGCAAAGAAAAGAAAAAAAACATCCAGCAGAGGGAGTCCCACAATCTGAGAACCCTCCACAACAGGTTCACACTGCAGTGAAAATAGATTGAAAACTGTTAAAAGCCTGTCTCTGCGCTTGGAACTAGTATTAATAATCAATGGTCATTAACACTATACAATTTTATCATGCAGTCTGCACAAATAATATAGTCCACACATTAAATCCAGAATGATATTTTCTTTATGTTCTAGTTGTGCAATGGTGCAAAAGTATAGCCGACACGTGTTTGGACCAATCTGGTCGTTCTCAAGGCTATGAAATCCGAATTTACCATGTTCAACCACAAAGAGATGAATTACCATTGGCATTTGGTAAAGAGTCAGTGCAATTGTTGCAAATAAAAAACAAAACATTATGTACCGTGTAAAAGGAAAATGTTTTGTAAAGACATACCACACAGGTTGATGTGGGTTTGAAGAATGCAAGCATCCATGCAAAAGATAAAAGAAAAGAAAAAGCATTTTCAATTCACAATAGCGTCCAAGCCAAAGCAAAGTTTCAATGAGTCGTGACCATGCCAAGTACAATATTGTGTGGAATTAAAATATAGTTGTGCTCTGTTTGGAATTGCATGCGTCCATTGCAGCTGACCACCTGTTTGGACTGGTAACCCAAATGAGAATCTGTTACAATTTCCCATTCAGGAGCTAAATGGGAGACCAAGCACCCTCTTCAGACTGTCTAGGTGAGCAGCAGTGGCAGGGCTGAAGCCAGCAGCGAGTGATGCAGCACTAGGGGAAACCAGGTAACACTACCTACAGGTTTTTTGGGCCATGGCTTACGTGAACCAGGAGGGCAACAGAGAACAAATGACCATAGTGACTGCATGGCTGGGTGGAAGAAAAAGGCGACTGGAAAGGGGTGGGCAAAGGGACTTTTTGAAGACTTCCTGGGGAAATCCCAGCCCACAAAAGTAAGAGAAAAGAGGAGTTGGGACTAGCTAGCTAGAGACTTGCCAAGGGAAGCTGCTCACTCAGGTAGCAATGGAAGCACAGAGAACCCTCTAGGCAAGAAGGGGAGGCCAGAAATGCCAGTATAGTTAGTCAGCAATAAGAGGTGTTTGGGGGAGGGTGGAGAAGACCAGGAGTGTGTAGCAGGCGAAGAGGACTTGGGGGGTGAGGGGGGGGGGACTTTCTGGTGAGTTTTGGATTGGGAGAGTAGTGCCAATGTTTTGTTGAATGCTTGTGGGTGAAAGGCAGTGATTGAAGAGACTTTAGGAAGGAGGTTAAAGGAGAGAGGAGGGAGGTGAGAGATAGAGAGAAATAAGTAAACTAAGAGAGGGAATGCGAAGGCATCATGCAGTAAGACACAAACAGACTTCAAGTTCAAACAAACTTATTTTGCCTTTATGTCAGGATGCGACTTTCCCAATGATAAGGAGGGATTTCCCTACATAACTAAAACTAAGGAAAGCCTGAGTCAAAGAGTTCAACTGTATAATCTGTCTGTGTTCAAAATCTATGCTTGCCCTCACAGTTAATCTATACAATGTGTAGGGATGTCAACAACCAACATATGTTCTGAGCCTCTTTCCGCTCTCAGATTCCTTTGTATTGCTACTTTATTTAAATTGTAACAGTTCTGCTCTTTTGTTAAGTTTTCACTCTGTTTGGTGTTCAATAAATCATGGCTTATACTCAAGTCGATATTTAATAGGAACGGGTTGCATTTGTTAATGTTTTCACTCACTTTGGTATTAAAGAAACCTGCTTTGTATTCAATTAGGTGTTCAATTGGTATGTGTTGCACTTATTGGGGTCTTCCCTCAACCCGCAGTATAATATTTCCTTCAATTCATTTCAAATAATTTACTTCTGTCAGACTTTACAAAAAATGTGTTTTCTCACCCACAACCACTTCAATACTAAGTATTACCTGTCATTCAGCATTAGACAATGGATTGAACCAGAGACCTTCAATAACGCATTTTCTCAAACACGCGACCAACCGATGCAAAGTATTTCTTGAATCAACAAGTTTAAACGCTTGCACACCAGGTTTCTTAATGTAATGAAACTCACTGGTCACGTTCAAGGACTCCACAGCAGCCAGGATCATTACAGCTTTTACTTCTGACATCAGGGGTCCAACTCCTGCCCCTCAGACGTCCCAACGCAGGCAAACTAGCATCTTGAACAAGCATAAAAAGGGACAGCCTCTCTGCACTGCTCCCTTCTTATGTTCGGTTTGCTGAATAGAGCGCCAGCTCCCACTACACGCTTACGCTGGCCTTCCTGCTGCCGTTCCTCCATGCACAGTTTTTTCCCTGTTGCATTTCTTGCTGCTGGGTTGGCCTTTTATACACCAGCTTCCCCTGCCCCGACCACAAACAACAGGACATGCATGATGTTTACAACTCTCAGCAGGCATCTTCCTCGTCCCAGTACCACAGTGGTCCTCATTTTTCTTAGTTACCTATTCTTCATCACAGTACTGTCAAATGTTAAATGGAGAGAAATTAGGGCAACTGGCTTAAAACAGCCAAGGAAAATGGGAGCTGGGCTAGGTTGGTTACTAATGGGAAAAGGGGGATGCCATGACTCACGCGGGGGCACCCCACTTTGTGACCAAGGACCCTCCGCCCCAAGTGATCCTCCCTTGCTTCTCCACCCCCCCCCTGGGTTAGGGTCAAAGAACGATGGCCTTTCCCTGGCCACCTGCGCAGAGGATCCAAGGGGACTAGAGTGAGAAGAGCATCAGGTTTCTCATAGGAGGCACAGATTAGAGAGGTGGAAAAAGAGAGGCAGCCATATTTAGGTGGGTGGAGAAGAACAGAGATGGGTATAAGGAGGGGAGGAGTAAGATCAGGAAGGAGGTGAAGAAAGGAGAATTGAGCGAAGCTTTAAGACCAGGAGAAGGAGGATGGACAGGAGGAGTGAAAGGGAGACATTGGACATTGACTTTGCAATGAACTTGGACTGCTTCAGAAAGCGGTCACACCCAACTGGTCCATTCTGCACCAGGAAGCAATTTTAAACCTCTGCTCTGCACTAGCACATTACCACAAAAGCACTGCAGCAGTCTCTGGCCCAACATCATTTGGCCCTTCCACTACTAGAGGTGGGGCATAGTAAGACACCTTATGAGGCAAGCCTCATCATCAAGCACCTTTAAGACAGCTACTGTGGAGAACAGCTGAAATTGGCAATTTAGCCACTGTATGTGCCATGGAGGTCATAGAAATTTGGCAAAAGCCTTTCCAACTCCAAGGGAAGAACCAGAGACATTCAAAGAAACTACAGACTTTTCCAAAGTTACAATCGATTTTAGGTACATAAGAATCAGCACATGTAATTCTCACTTTAGTAAAACAAGTTTATTGGAGCGAAAACAATCAGCCATCAACAGACTTGGTTATAGGAGTGTAGAGGAGGTCCCAGATATGACCTGCACCCCTGCCCCCCATTGTGAATTACCAGTAAAGTACTCACCAAGATATGTGACATACGAGGAGCAGCTGAACCAACAGAGAGCTGCAATGAGCCTCTGCCCTGTGTACGTTAGGAGATCAATACCTGTTGAAGTGCCCATAACCAGACAACCCTGGGCAGCACGCTATCCAATCGGACAACCATACCAGCCAGTGGTACGAAACGAGTATTAACAGACTGTTCATGAGGAAACCCCGAAGGCCCTAATAGAAGGCCAATGGAATTAAACCAAGGGCCTAGGCAGCCCCGAGAAACAGAATTGGTTACTGAAAGCGAGCATGCCATTACCAGTAAGTGCTAGACTAGATGTAATGGACAAAGAGACAATGATAAAACGTGAGGGAACGTTGCCATGAGACAAGATGGAAGCAACCGCCCTGTTGAATGTGTGTAAATAAGCTTGAAACGCAAGATGCTAAGAAATCGATACTGCCTGCAAAGCATAGTAGAAGAATAGAGCGGCAAGCGCCAACCATATATCTACCTCAATGCAGCACAATGTACACGTGTGACTCCCTTTTGTGAAAGCAGAATTGTACCCAGGCGGCCAGAGGCCTAACAGGCCGAGTTTCGAAACCTAGCAGAGGCCAGAGAAGAAGCAGGATCGAAACCTAGCAAAGAGAGGCTCATGCCGGGGAAATCGAGGTCAACCAGAGAAGGGGAGGTGAGCATGAGCTCACGAGACTCCAACTTCGGAGCATGCCAGCCCGCCCGTGAAGGTCAAGATGAGAGGCCCATGCAGGTGCCCAAGCGAACAGAAAATTAAATACACAAAAGATGGAAAACTAAAAGCAGATTCACTGTGAACTAACACTTGACCAGCTAAGCGCGAAGATGTACCACCGCCTGATGTCATCCAGAACCCGAGGATGCCATAACTTTTCCTGATCAGAGACTACAGATCTGAGGCCATACCCAGCCAACTAATTGACACATAGCTCTAAAAACACTGATTGATGGAAAGGAGGAAGGGTGAATCTTGGGACACTAGGCACCTGGGTGTCTATTCTGCATGTTGCTAATTAAAGTGGAGATTTATGTTTAGGGGTGTAACTTGCCCAATCATGATGGACCATGTAATCTAGGGTCCTATAGCCACTGTAACCAATGAGACGTTGTACACAGTGACATCAGTCATGTGTGTTGTAGAGGGATGGGCGTAGACGCCCACCTGATAAGAGTTACCCAATCCAATTGCTTTATTTCCATAAACAGATATAACACCTATACTTAAGTTACCTTTCCTAACCAATTATGCTGCATGATGATTTTTTGTAGAAGTAGACGTCAGTGATGACGAGGTTTGCCCATAAAAGAGGTTGTTGTACTGAAGTTCGGGAAAGTCGGGGTGAGGCAGGTGTTCGTGATGCAGCGGATTTCCATAAGCTGATGTACGTACCATTGAACGGACTTCCCTTTGCCAATTTACTGAGTCCCAATTATTAAACCTTACTGGAGTATTTGATCCCCGCACTCTGTCCTCGCATGGTGCAGCTATCTTGTATTACTAGTTTTCGAGGGTGAGTACTGACCAATGGGCCCGTCAGTAATTTCCTCTCCTCGTCAACAGGAGTACTATTAAAAACTGCGAGAAGCAACTTATTGACAGCAATCCCAAGTTCTGCATAAACAAACAATTGTAAGCAGAATAGGGGAGAATCGCCTGCAGATTTCTTAGGAAGACTAAGAATTGTATTTGCTAAACATTTGGGCATAAATAAACCCACTGACAATGTGTAGGAGGTGACAGCTACTGCTTTACGTCAAGGTTTGTAAAATGGTAGTGCCATCTTGGAATTGTGTTATTTGTAGAAGCCTTGTGTACACATTGCATATATAGAAGGAGCTACATATGTATATACATACTTTCTTTACTTTGTAAATTAGATTCATCCCAAACAAAATGTTTAAAAGTTTTTATGACACCTTTAGAAGAGTCAATATCTTTAGTAAATCTTGTACAGTGTTTCCCCAATACTCGTACTAGTCTACAGAGAACACTGTTTAGCTTACCACGAACAGAAAAATTAGATTACGGAAGCAAATTGAATGGCACCACATCTGCAGAGCTTTCAAGGCAGGGGGAGATATCCTTCTAGGGAAAACGTGTGAGGGTCAAGAGGGACTGAGGGAGAGGGTTCAGTGCAGATCAGTAGTACTGTATACACCTACTGTAAAGACCGGCTGTAAACAGGTGGGTCACTGGAAGTTTGAATATCACAACTCACAGCAATGTTTCCAACCCGTTCCTTAATCCGCTTCCATTTTCCAACATCAATTCACCAGCCTTTCCCCTCACCACACGGAATACCCCAAGAGAAGGCTCATTAGCACAGCCTGGCACATAGTAACCTTTCCATGAACCCTTTAATCTCTCTTAATCAAGAAGGACGATTTGTGCAATGTGTTATAGAAGAAAAATGTGTGCATTGCCTCATAGAAAACCTTACTTCATAGAAACTGGAGCAAGCTGGTTGGCTCTTCGGTCTTAAGACTTACCTCCTGCTCCTGTTTTCTCCAACCTTGTCAAAGTTGTCAGTATTTCTAATCAACCTATTCTACATCCTGTAACTAAACACACATCTGCTTCTCTGGTTCATTTAACGGGCAAACATGATTTTCTGTTAAGTCCCTCTTCACCCGTTAACCTGCTAGACCAAGAATTGTTGTGCAAGTTAGACTGTGCCATTCACTGCACACCTGATGGGGAGTTCTTGGATGTCCCCTATGAAAAAACTGAAATTGGGATTGCTGCTCTGCATGAGAAACCACTTACAAGGACAGCCCCAAACAAAGCCAACTTCAGAAAATATCCATTTGCTATCCAAAGTCTCTGGCAGCCTTTTCTTCTCAGCAGGATAACTAGGTGGGTTGAATATGCAACATTCAGCCAGTTAGAATTTGGATACTTCCCTCTAAACCTCTGCCAAAGGTCCCACAATACCTACTATGTCTCAAAGCAAATTAAGGGATAGCGGCTGTCATCAACTCGCTATTGCAACAGGGAATTATTCTCCCCACTACCAGACTGTGCTATATCACCATTTTCCCTGTGAAGAAATCCAGTAAAGGTGGATCTTGCTTTGAGTTGGACCTATGTGCCAAAAATTCTGTATTACTGCCTTCTTTTCCAGTAGTTCCGAATCCTGAAGCGATTTTCTCCACTATTCCACCTACAGCTATCTGTTGCACTGTTGAGGATCTGTGTTCTGCTTTGGTTTCTATAATGATCCACCAAGATTGTTGATTTGTTTGCTTTCAAATACTGAGGTCTACTATATACGTGGACTAGGCTGCCACAAGAGCATGAAGAATCATCCGCCTTGTTTTTCCAACTATTGAAAAACGATCTGGATGATATGCTTCCAGGAAAATCTGTACTTGGCATACTTTTAGTTTTGCCCCTTAAAAAGCTTGCAAACAAGATACTTCAATACTTTAACTGATCTAGCCACTAAAGGTCACATCCCCCAAACAAATGTTCCAGTTATGTCAGACATTGTAATGATCCCAGCAAAGGAGCACAGTTCCCATTCAGAAATACCAGGGAAGCAAGGAACTTCATATCAGTCAGTGGGTCAACAGTGGCTTCAAGCCTGGCACAAATGGCATTTGTCTCATTCATAGCATAGCACCGATAGGCTCACATAGCGCTTACATTTGTTTTTTCCTACACTCACCATGGTTGCCGCCAAGTCCATTGTTAACTCACAGCACATACTACACCTGTTGCAGAGGAAGCTGCTTAAGCCCCACCTCTGCTGGAGCACTCGCTTCGCGTCTTCTCTGCTGACAGCGGGTAACGCTACCAGCGATCTCCTGACAGAACCTGTTAAAGGAAAAAGCAAAGTTAAGAGATATTAGTTGCCACAGAAAATCAACAGAATTCCATTGCTGTAGTTGTAAAGACTTACCGAACTGAAGTATTTCCAAAGCGTTTCCTCAGTCAGCAGTTTATTTCGTCGTCTCCACATCTTCTGTCAGAAGTTCTGTCGCAGCCGCAGCATCTACCTCACAGCAGTCTTCGATTGCGGTCACAGTGCCTTCATTCAAAGGTTTTCTTCAGCAATCTCTGCATCGCCCAAAGGTATCATCTACAGCTTTCCGAAAACCTGCAAAACAAAAAGTTATTTTTGTTAATGAATGAACTTACAAAATAAGAAAGAAGAAGTTTTTACATATGTTGCTTACCTGAAGTCCCAGCAAGTTTTTCTTCGCTTAGTTATTAGAGCGCTCGTCTCTGAAGGCTGCAATTACTCCGTTAAGACGAACTTGCGTTTATTAAACGTTTCCTCATACCGAGTATAGTCGCAGCCATACCGCATCTACCCTTTTCTAAGAACCAAGAACCTGCAAAATAAAAGGGAACATTTTAGAAAGATCTCACCAACGTAGGGGCTGTTCAGAATCTGACCAAATATATTTTTTCACCAAAAACTCACCCAAGATAAATCTAAGAAAAGGAAAGGACATTATTCTGACAAGAATCTTTTGAACACTGCAGCCTGTCAAGTTAAGTTTCCAAACCAACGCCCCCCTGTAGAATACAGGATGGAGAGCTCCACAAAACATAAGCACAGGTGAGAAGGGAGGGATTTATCAAAAGGCACACGGCACTACAGTTTCAAGCAAATAGAAGTTACAGTAGTTCTATTGTTATAATTGTTGTTTGCACAGAATAAGAGCCCAGACAACGGATCCTCCAGCTGAGAAGGCATACGCTCCCGCGGAGTCCCAGGTAAGCGTTACAGACTAGTACAATATTTGAGACTATATTTCTGCAGCCCCACAACATTTGACCGACACACCGTACAAAATTGAGGGGAGCTGGGAGCTATTTAACTCCTGCTTGTTGACGAGTAGAGCGTAGTTAGCTTGACGCTACCATTTAACAGGAGCTACTTTTGGCTCTGCAGACCAACTGATGCCTAACAAACACACCAATGTGAATTTATTTCTGTGCGTTTGGGATAACATATAAATAAACTTTAGGACACAGCTGTATGACATTTAAAGCATAATGAACACAATTATATTACGTAGAAGCAAAATTTGCAGTACGCTATGTAACAGCTTCTTGTTCCACAGTGGTAACTCCTGGTTACTGGTGAATGCTAGGTACCCAGACACTGCTTTTATCCAATCTTAATTTCTAGCCCTGCATCTGTGTTGCTGCCATCATAAAAATGATGAGTGCACTCAATTTTTTAGAATGCCCGATAATGTTGAAAGTTGAAATTAGATCATGCCACCCTTGCTACGTCATTGCAAGACCTGGCATGTTTAGATAATTCTGAGCCATTGCAGTGGTTGCCAGAGGTAGAAAAGTAATTCAAAGTTATTAAACACGCTCTTACCAATGCTCCAGATTTAGGGTTGGCCAGTTACAAGAAACCCATTACACTCTTCTCTCATGAATGAGATGGATCTGCTTAAGCTGAAACGACACATACATATGGGGATACACGCTGACCAATCTATATTACCAGACTGCACTAGACGCGGTTTTCAATGGATTTCCTTCCCGTCTCTGGTCTGTAGCAGACGCTGCTGAAGGGGTACAATTAATGGAAAACTTGGTTTTATGTTCCTCATTAACAGTTGTGGTACCACACACTATCACTGCTCGGTTGAACATGAAAATGCAGCACATGTCCACTTCCCAACTTAGAAAGCATGAACTATTTCTATTACAAAAACACACATTACCCTGATTCACTTTCCTATCCTCAATCCTGCCTCTTTATTGCCAATCAGCCCCTGCACGAGCAACCACATAACTGCATTTCGGTTACTTCGAATCGCACACAACAAAAGAATAGCTCCTTATTAGACTATTACAAAACCCAGCACTTATTTATTTTGTAGATGGTTCATGCCACTGTGATAAAAGGCAGGCTGTTGCTGGTTATTGTTGTGTGCTCCAATCAAAACTTTAATAGAAGTGCACACCTTCATAATGTGTTCTCTGCTAAATGACCAAACCTGTTGATCTAACAAGAGCCGGCACAACAGCAAAATAAATGCCATATAGATCGTTTGTATCCATGCATTTAAAGTTGTACATGGCTACAGTCAATTATGTAAACAATGGGGATTTTTAACTTCGCAGGCTCACCTCTAAAAATGCCTTTATACGTCTGCCATTCACAATCCTCTTATTTCACCCAAAGAAATTGCTATTGTGAAATGCAAGGCTCAACAATCTTCTTATGATGAGGTTATAAGAGAAAATATCTTGGCTGGCTGCAAGGGCAAGGAGGCGCCATTTCCCACTCTTAGGCTGTACAACTGTTTTACAAACTGATCAAATGCAGATGCCGCCATTTACATCCCTAGAGGACCTTGCCATAATATAGGACAATTAACCGGAAATAGCAAAAACGATCATGGAATGCTGCAGGGAGCCTTTTACATCACATCATCGGTTGCATTCCCCAGACAACCGCTTGGTACTGTAAATGGTGTTATCACCTTATTTTGCAAGCATGCACCATGCAGTAGCACTGTGAGGGAACAAAGGGGCTGTATGGCAGCTCAGGAGAGTTCTTTCAGGCAAACCAGCAAAAAGACTACATTTCCAATGATTCCCGGTGGGTAGTTGGAAGGGAGCAGGTGTGCTGCTTGTTGGATTACTTAAGCCACTCCCTGGCCCATGCGGCCTGTTGGCGATTGTTGGCGTGCAGGCACAGGCTGGAAGAGGGAAGCTGGATGTGCGCGGTTTGAAGGTTTAGTGGACCAGGCCAGGCGGTGAGATTGCTTCCCACAGGGGAACTGATCATGGCAGAGTATTTTGTTGAGCGTTTATGAGTACCCGGGCCAGGCAGTGAAGATGGTGCAGCAGCGCTCCGTCCATTTGATACTCGGCGTGAAAACGGCGGTGTGGCCGTCAACGCAGGAGAAACATTGCCTGGGGAGGTGCCGGTGAGCCCCCCAGGCCTCAGTTAAGTGTTCTGGGTTGTGTGTGTGTGCTTATGTGTTTCTGAACATTTCTGTGGTGCGTCTTCCACTTTTCCCGCATGACAAAGACCTTTTTTCATTATTATCCTGCCAACGGGGTTGATTACGGCACATATTTGTTCCCGCAACGAAAAGCTTGTAAATGCATGTGGGGGACGCCGCGACTCACAGACTAGGAACGCCCAGGTCTACCAAGTGTGGAAAAGGACACAGTTAGTGAAACAAGGAGGAATGGGTGTCCGGTCAATTGGTCGACAACAAACTGGTCGACTGCAATTTGGTCGACACCATTTGGTCGAATGCCAAATGGTCGAATTTTTTTTTTTTTATTTATATATGTGTTTTGTGGGTTTTCGTGTGGGGGGGAAAAAAAAAAAAAAAAAAAAAAAAAAAAAAAAAAAAAAAAGGGGGTTGGGGGGGGACCCCCCCAAAAAAAACCAAACAAGGGGTAAAAAAAAAATATTCGACCATTTGGCATTCGACCAAATGGTGTCGACCAGTTGTCCCGTCGACCAAATGTTTGACCAATTGACTGGTAACCGGAGGAATGCTATGTTGTTCGTGGCTGCTTGCTTATTCATTTCATGTCATGTCAGTCATGACTCATTTATGTTCGAGTAGATATCTCAAACAAGCATGTATAGGGGGGTCCTCTTTTTTATAGGGGGCCAATCTGGGAGAGGACAAAAAATTTAAGTACAAGGCAGAGACCCAGTTGGCTACCCTTGGATGTAACAATAGTCGGGGACTAGTAATCAAACCAGTAATGTGGAAGAAACCATCTTTCTAAACATATCAAAGACGGTAGAGACCGGAATATAGAAAAATACAATTTATTAAGAAGCAAAATAAAAAGCCACCATAGAGTGGTCTTCAAAAAAGGATCAATCAGAGAAAATCAAACAAATATTTCATGTGTAATCAAATATACAAGTGTCAACACTTTTGTAGATCTGGGACTTGACAAGAATTGGATAGTGTCGTCCACTAACTATGAACAGTAATGTATGATATGATCAACCATACAAAAATGAAAATAATGGATGTCCCTTGTATATTTGATTACACATGAAATATTGGTTTGATTTTCTCCGATTGATCCTTTTTTGAAGACCACTCTATGGTGGCTTTTTATTTTGCTTCTTAATAAAATTGTATTTTTCTATATTCCCGGTTTCGACCGTCTTTGATATATGTTTAGAAAGATGGTTTCTTCCACACTACTGGTTTGATTACTAGTCCCCGACTATTGTTACATCCAAGGGTCTCATTTATGTTCGAGCATTAGCACCCTTCGCCGGCTGACACAGCAGGAGGGGTTTTCTGATTTATTTTCATGAGTGTACCATACCGAGACAGGATGTATGTTGTTACTTGTGCTAATGTCCATCATGTATGTGTTGCGGTTATCTATGGCTATCCATAACCCTCAATGTGCTTATGAATGTTGCTTTTAGAGGGTGAACAGGAAAACAGGAATAGGAGGCTAAATCCTAATCAAGAAGGATTCTGGCTAGGTCAAACCAGGTTATTGATGCACTGGCTGCACCAGTATTGTGCACATGTATGTTACTTCCCCTATGTTCCCTTTCCCTATCCCTCTGCACGTTTCCTAAACCTTTTCCCGGTGACCCGAACAGCCCCATCTGTCCATAACCTCTCCCTAACCCTCTTCCCCCCCCATTGGCTGCCTCGTGGTACCTGCATGTACTAAAATCAGGGGCCCATGCCAAACAAGTTGGGAGGGGTCAACTACATTTGGCTTCCAAGGCTAGGAAGGGGTTGTGCAATAACCCAAGGGTGTGACAATCACCCACCCCCAAATTGGGATAATTAAGCCACACGAGCAAGATGGAGCCCCTTCCACCCTTAACAGAGGTGCTAAACGCACTACAGGATATACAGGCAGAATTGATTCAGTCTCGGCAGGCGACCAATACGTTGAAGATGCAGGTTAGTGGGTTAATTGCTCCAGGAGCACCACTGCATTGGGAGGCGGCAGCGCAATCATTGGCAGGACCATCTAGTCAGTGAAATACAGTGGTAGTACAACAGCATTAAGGTTTCCACTGGCAGCCCACAAGAGATTGGTGGGAGACCCCAGGAACTGTTCTACATTTCTGACACAATGAAAGCTACACTTTCTCTGTAAACCAATAGCATTTGAGTCCACCCAGGCTCGGACAGCTTTTGTTATTTCTTATTTGACCGGGAATGTAGCAGCATGGGCGATCCCCTTAGTACAAAAAGATGAACCTATATTATATGACTCGGCAGGGTTCGCAGTAGAATTTGCACGACTGTTTGATCAGCGAAATGTATCGTTGGCCCAGCATAAGGAGTTATTGGCACTAAGGCAAGGTACTAAGGATTTAGTACTTATGTGACGCAATGTAACCGTTTGGTGGTAGAAACGGCGTGGCTGGAACCTAAGCAAGCAGTTTTATTTTACCAAGGATTGAAGGAAGAGCTTAAAAGATGCCATAGCTCATGTGGAACCCCAACCAGAGTCATGTAATGCACGTATTGACTTGGCTTTGCAGTTGGACCATCGTTTGGATGAACGCAAGGGTGACAAAAGGAGGATGAAAGGAAAAACGTTTGTGCATCTAGACAGGAGTAGGGAGGGGGGGGGAGAATCAAGGAGAACCCATTGGTAGCATTAGGTGATTTATGACAGCAGAGGAAAAAGAAAGGAAGTCTGGTAATTTGTGTCTTTACTGTGGGAAGGCGGGGCATTACATCAGGAACTGTCCCAACACTCCCACTCGAGTGGGGGAGAGAAGGAAGGTGGAGGCAGGAAAAGAAGGGGCTTGTTAAGTGGGGGGGGGGGAACGACTATACTGAGCCAACAGGAGGCAGAGTTCCCTTTGGCAGTGGCTAATACTATGCAGGTTAAGGCTCCTCATATTTATACATTGGTGACTTTTTTTCAAACAGTAAGGAGATGGTATCGGCAATGGTGAATTCAGGGACCAATGGGAATTTCATAGATATTGCATTGGCAACCAAGCTATGAATTCCCACTAGGATCAAGAAAGTGTGAGTTGGTGCCGGCGGCGGATGGCTCATGTTTGACTTCAGGTCCAATTACCACCCAGACTCAGGAAAGAAGGATGTGGTGTGGGTCATGGGGAGATGATCACATTTGATTTGATTGCGGCTCCCCAGTTTAGGGTGATTTTGGGCATGCCCCGGTTAGTAGCAAACAACCCTCGCATAAACTGGCAGGGAAAGACGTTGACCTTTGGAAAGGAGAAGGGTGCATCTCATTTGACGGGCATGGGAGGTCCTGCCACCTTTCTTGTAGAGGGGGGTTCATCAGCAGGTTCAGATAGGGGCAGTGGTTACCACCCTGCCAGTAACCCACCAGGAATTTGCAGGGGTCTTTGACAAGGGTGGCACATCTCAGTTACCACCCCATAGACCATTTGACTGTGTGATTGAGTTGGAACCGCAGGCTAGATTACCTTGCAGTCAGGTTTATGCCTCGTCGGAAAAAGAGAAAACACTTCTGGGAATACCTAGACAAGATGTTGGCTTGTGGGTTTATAAGACCTTCTAAATCCCCAGTTACATCCCCTTTGTTTTTAGTGCCTAAGAAGGAGGGCACGTTAAGGACTTAAATAGACTACAGAGCACTGAATAGGGTGACCATAAAGAACGTGTTTCCATTACCATTAGTTTTTGTTTTATTAGACCAGGTCAGGATGGCTAAGATTTATACCAAGTTGGATTTAAGGGGGGCGTACCATCTTATCAGGGTGATGAGTCGAAGACAGCCTTCCGCACAAAGTTTGGTATGAGTATTTGGTGATGCCGTTTGGTTTGTGCAAAGCCCCTGTGGCATTTCAACATTTTATGCAGGAGGTGTTGCAGGAATATTTGGATTTGTTTGCGATTGTGTACATAGATGATATTTTTACTTTTTCTGAGTCAATGGAACAGCATGAACAACATGTCAAGGCAGTGCTAGCCAGGTTACAGGAGTATCATTTGTTTGCTACACTGGGAAAGTGTGAATTTGATGTCACTAGAGTAGAATTCTTGGGCTTCATTTTGACACCATCGGGAGGGGTTATGGATGACGAAAAGGTGTAGGCAGTTACCAAATGGCCAACTCCCCAATGTGTGAAGGACATTTAATAATTTCTGGGTTTTGCCAATTTTTACAGAAGATTTATCAACACATTTTCTGCTATTACTCCCATTACCCGATTGTTAAAGAAAGCTACCAAGTTTCAATGGGATCAGTTAGTGGAGGAAGCGTTTGAAAAATTAAAAAAACGCATTTACAGAGGCTCCAATTCTATGTCATCCCAATCTGCAGAAACAATTTCTGGTAGAGACGGATGCCTCTAATTTGGCCGTGTGGGCAATTCTGTCACAGACAGACTAGGAAGGCATCCAGTAGCCTATTTTTCTTGTAAATTGACAGTATGAACAAAATTATGCCATTATGGATAAAGAACCTTTGGCCATCAGGGAGGCTTTTTTGGAATGGCGACACTATCTAATGGGGGCTCGACTTCCAGTAGTGGTTATCAGTGATCACAAGAATTTACAGTATCTCAAGTCTGCTAGAACCCTCAGTTCTTGGCAATTGCGATGAGCCCAATTCTTTGAAGTGGTTGATTTTGTGGTCACATATAGGCCGGGGAGAAGCAACGGCAAAGTATACGCATTGCCCAGGCAAGAAAATCTGGGAGGGCATCGTCAAGTGGATCGAAGTGTCAATTCAGTGGAAAGAATTGTGGGGGCAGTTACGTAGGTGGTTCTTGGAGAGATACGTTAGAATTTCCCAAGGGACGAGTGGACTGAATGGGTGAAGAAGGGTGAAGGAGAAGTCATTCAGGAAGGGTTGCCATGTCATGAATGGAAGTTGTTTCTCCCCTACTGAGCCAGTGAGGAAAAAGGCGCCGTTTTGGTGTCATAATTCCCCCCTGGCAGGGCATGTGGGGGTCAGGAAAAGGCAAGAAATGGTACAGAGGTACTTTTGGTGGCAGGGGTGGGCCTCCCAGGTACAGGGGGTGGGCCTCCCAGGTACAGAAATATGTGGCAGGTTGTGAGACCTGTGTGTGTTCTAAAGAAGATCATTTGAGGAAGGCGGGATTGTTGCAACCATTGGCTACACCCAGGGATCCTTGGGAATGTGTGTATGGATTTTGTCACTGAATTGCCTCAAGATGAAACTTGCGACACGATTTTGGTAGTAGCGGACTATCTGACCAAACAAGCTCAATTTATACCATGTGACGGAATTCCAAGTGCCAGTACACTAGCTGATTTATTCTTGCAGCATATATTGAGACTACATGGGTTACCAAGAACAATAGTATCCGACTGGGGGGGGTAACAATTCACCTCTCGGTTTTGGCGTGCCTTCTGTAAGTACTCGGAATCTTCTGCGCACGATCTACCAGTTACCATCCACAAACAGATGTCAAACAAACGAGCAAATCAGACCATGGAGCAATACCTCAGGTGCTTTTTGGCCGAATGCAAATCGTCATGGGTTCAATCTCTTTGGTTGGCACATTTCTGTTATAACACCAAGCATGACTCCTTGGGAATGTCTCCTCATTTCTGTCTATATGGTCAGGACTGTCAAATGCTTCCAGAAGAGTTTCTAAAATGTAACAGGATCCCATCGGTGACAGATCACATGTGGGAGCTTCTTGAAATACGAGAGAAGGCACGCCAAAATCTGGATACGGCCAAGGTGAATCATAAGAAACAAGCAGACCAAAAGAGACAATCTAGTCCTAAGTAAGTGGTGGGAGATTGAGTGTGGTTATCCATTCAGCACATTAAATCGTATGGTCTCGAAGGTTTTTGCACTATTTCATCAGGGCTTATACTATTGTACGTTGTGTATCTAACATGGCAGTAAGATCACGATTGCCTTCTCATATGCGGATTCATCCAGTGTTTCACATTTCTTTGGTTAAACCTGCAGCTCTTGGTGTGGTGACAAGGAAGGCCCTGGGGGTGATGAAGGGTGGTCAAAAGGAGTTTGAGGTGCAGCACATTCTGGAGTCCAAGTGGCGTGGATCAAAACTCTGGAATCTAATTGTCTGGATGGGGTGTGGGCCTGAGGACGATTCTTGGGAACCTGCTGAGGCAGTGCATGCTGATCGACTGGTAAGACTATTTCATTGATCCCATTTGGATAAGCCAGGTCCTGGGAGGGGCCTTAGAGGAGGGGTAAAATGAGGAAAAAAGGGGCTGTACGGCAGCTCAGGAGAGTTCTTTCAGGCAAACCAGCAAAAAAAGACTGTTTCCCGTGATTCCCTGTTGGCAGTTGGAAGGGAGCAGATGTGCTGCTTGTTGGGTTACTTAAGCCACTCCCCGGCCCGTGCTGCCTGCTGGTGATTGTTGGTGTGCAGGCACGGGCCAGAGGAGGAAAGCTGGATGTGCGAGGTTTGAAGGCTTGGTGGACCGGACCAGGCGGTGAGATTGCCATGATCAGTTCCCTCGTCGGAAGCAGAGTATTTTGTTGAGCGTTTAGGAGGACCCGGGCCAAGCGGTGAAGACCTTGCAGCAGCAATCTGTCCCTTTGGGACTCGGCGCGAACACGGCAGTGTGGCCGTCAACTCGGGAGGAACATTGCCTGGGGAGGTGCCGGTGAGCCCCCCGCAGTCCTCAGTTAAGTGTTCTGGGTTATGTGTGTGCTACAGTGTTTCTGAACATTTCTGTGGTGCGTCTTGCACTTTTCCCGCATGACAAAGGCCTTTTTTCATTATTAGCCTGCAAACGGAGTTCATTACAGCACATGTTTGTTCCCACAATTAAAAGCTTGCAAATGCATGTGGGACACGCCGCGACTCACGGAATAGGAACGCCCAGGGCTACTAAGCGTGGAAAAGGACACGGTTAGTGAAACAAGGAGGAAATGCTATGTTGTTTGTGGCTGCTTGCTTCATTTCATGAAATGTCAGTCACGAGTCCTTTATGTTGGAACATGAGCACCCTGCACCGGCTGACATGGCAGGAGGTGTTTTCAGAGTTATTTTCATGAGTGTACCATACCGAGATAGGATGTATGTTGTTACTTGTGCTAATGTCCATCATGTATGTGTTGCAGTTATCTATGGCCATCCATACGCTCAATGTGCTTATGTTTGTTGCTTTTAGAGGGTGAACAGGAATAGGAGGCTAGATCCTAATCAAGAAGGATTCTGGCTACGTCAAAGCAGGTTCTTGATGCATTCGCTGTGCCAATATTGTGCACATGTATGTTACTTCCCCTATGTTCCCTTTCCCACTGCAAGTTTCCTAAAAACTTTTCCCGGTGACCCCAACACCCCCTACCTATCCATAACCTCTCCCTAACCCTCTCCCCCCCCCCATTGGTTGCCTCGTGGTACCTGTATATACTAAAATCAGGAGCCCATGATGACAACCAAGGTAGGAGGGGTCAACTACATTTGGCTTCTGTGGCTAGGAAGGGGTTGTGAGATACCCCACTGGTGTAAAATGGGTGGTTGTTGCTCTTAAAAGAAATGAGTATGTTCCATAGATCCATATTCTAGCACAGCAATACTGTGAACACCAGATAATTTACCAACATAGAGTGGAGAAAACTACTAAAACCAGCACTGGTTTGCATCTGAATCGATGGGGAACCTTTGTAAAATGTTCAGATTGATTTCAAACAGATGCTGAAATGCTGTAGATATCAGCATATACTTGTTCTGGACATTTCTTCAGAATGGAGACACCAAAGTTGAAAAGACATTGAATAAGAATGTTTTCCAAGATTTGGAGTGCCTGTAAGCTTAAACAGTTTTTTGTATTTTTATTTTTGCATTTATAAAGCGCTCACACAGCCCACAGGTATCGAGGCACTGTTATAGGATTTATTTTCTTTTTTTTGTCTTAGGTACGTATTTATAACGCGCTTAAACACCCAGAGGTTTCTAAGCGCGGACCCAGGGATCTAACCTGTGTTGCTTCGTTTCGAGCTATCCTCCCGGGACAATGAGTCACAGAGGGGCTCATTGTATGGGACAAGTTATTAAGGAACTTTGTACAGCATTACAGATTCAGCAAATGCTCTACTTCCCACCCCATTTTCTATCAGCAAATGCAGGGGAATTACAGAATTAGATTTTGAAGAACAAATTGGCCAAAATATGTACTGAAACAAATCTTAAATGGTCGGATGCACTCATTAGCCTTCATGAGCATGTGAAAACTTAACAGAAAAACAGGTTTAATCCCACATGAAACAATTAGGGGTCATCCAAAAGTGACTTCCTGCATAACTTCATCTAGCTTTAGCACAGCTGAATATTAATTTAGTCTATGATTTAATACTGGACTATTTGAAGGCACTAATAAAATGTGCCAGGTCAATATATACTCCAAGGAAATGCTCCCTAAAGAACCGAAACAAGTATGTCACCCTGAGGAGGCCTGCAACCGGGTATACGTGAAGGAACATCAGAGGCAGTCTGCCCTCGCACCACGCCGAAGAGGTCCCTACCAGGTTCTATCAACAACTCTCCATCCTCTCTTTAAAAAAAAAAAAAAATAATAATTAAAAGTCTACATTCAAGCCTGCATCTCCGTGGCATCCAACAACACGGCCAAACCTTAAAATCTGCAAGTAACTGGCCAATCCTACTCCAGTATCTTCCTCTACCACACCCACCAAGGCCTTCTGCTCGACCCTGGCCTCTTATTTCACCACTAAAACTCAGGACATCCTATCTTGACTCTTCTGCTCCCCTCCCTCCCTCACTCACTCACTGCCTCACACTCTCAGGCCCTCCTTAGCCACTCCTTCTCCCCTCTTCCCTCTCTCCTGTCACACCTGATGAGGTTTCCAGACAAGTCCGGTCTATCAAAGTCTCATCCTCACAGGTGTCTCCATGCCCATCCACAACCATTAAGGACAACATTGGCTCTGGCTCCAGCCTTGGCCGACCTTTGCAACCACACCTTTGCCACTGGAATCTTTCCCTCTCAAGCACTCCTTTGTGCACCTCCTGCCGCCCCCTGCATCCCGGCAAACTATCGCCCAATTTCTATTACTCCTTTCCTGGGTAACCTCCTGGAGAAATTGGCTATCTCCCAGCTAACCCTCAACACTAGAATCTGTTGGTTGTCTCCATGACCATCAATCTGCCATCAGAGCAGCCAGAGGCACGGAAACTGCTCTCTTCAACACCTATTAAGACTTGCTCTCTAACCTTGATTCGAACTTTCCTTCTGCCCTCATCCTTCTTGACCTTTCTTCAGCCTTTGCCGCGGTGAACCACAACATCCTGATCACCAGTCTCCGAGATACCCTGAGCATCACGGATCAGGCTCTGGCGTGATCATCCTCCTCTTGGACCGACCTTCGCAGGTTGAACTTGGGTCCTTCCTCTACTCCATCACTCTCCACATGTGGTGTTCCCCAGGGATCTATCCTCTTGCCCTGGTTTTTTAATGTCTATCTGGCCCCCTTGGCCCGTTTGATCTCTTTTTCCTCTAACTTTCAGTGTTATGCGGATGACACTGAGCTCTCCTTCAGGCTACCCTCAGCCTCCTCCTCGCTCATCCCAGACTGTCTTTTCACTATTCAAGATGGTGCACCTCTAATGATTTCTGCCTTAATGCCAGTATGACAGATGAACAAGTTACTTTCTTACCTGGTAACGTTCTTTCGATGGGATGTTCTGACGACGTATTCCACATCTATGACCGGTAATCACCACAGCTGTGCTACTTCGGAAAATCTTCGGCGTCTGCGTCCTGCGTCGATGACGTCGATACGCAGTCCTCGAGGGCCTCTGTCGAGCCGACGTCACCGGATGTTATAAGTAGGACACACGACACCCGTAGCCTCAGTTGTAGTTTTTTTCCCCAGAAAGTGTGGCACCAATCTTCTGCCAGTATGACTACAGAAAGCCTTGCGGAAACGTAAGCTGCAATCGCATTAGAAATTCTGTAGCGGGGCAGGCTGGGAGGGTACGATGTGGAACATCGAAAGAACGTTAACACGTAAGAAAGTAACTTGTTCTTCGAAGGGATTGGTTCCTCTGACGTATTCCAGATCTATGACAGCCTCCCAAAGCAGAACCAACGTATGGAGGTGGGAAAATAATTTAGAATTTTAGAATGCCCAATTAAATTGCAGAATAGAGGACTGCCTTGCCAAAGGCCAAATCCTGCCCATGGATAGAATCCAGTAGTAGTGTTTTACAAAAGTATGGACAGAGGCCCATGTGGCTGCTTCACAAATGTTACGAATGGGAACACCCCTATGCAGAGCAGTAGAGGCAGCCACACCTCTAGTAGAATGGGCCCGCAAGCCTACCGGAGGGTCCTTACCCGCCAAGCGGTAACATTCAGAAATTGTCAAGATAATCCATCTAGACAAAGTCTGCTTAGTAACAGCTTCTCCCAGACGCCTTCCAGCGTATCCTACAAAGAGTTGATCGTCCACTCTGACCCGGGACAGGCGTGAGATGTAGAAACTTAAAGCTCTCCTAGGATCCAACATATGGCGCCTCTCTCCTCTTCCTTACCAGGATGTGGAGGAGGATAGAACGCCGGAAGAATGACCTTCTGGCGTAAATGAAATTCCGACACAACTTTCGGAAGAAAAGAAGGACGAACCCCAAGGACAACCCTGTCCTTATGAAACACTATGAAGGGTGGTTTAGCAGATAGTGCCTGCAACTCACTCACTCTGCGAGCGGAAGTAACCGCAACTAAAAATACAGTTTTAAAGGTCAACAGTCTCAAAGGACAAGAATGTAAAGGCTCAAATGGAGGACCCATTAGGAATTTTAGAATCAGGTTCAAATCCCAATCGGGCACCTGGAAAGGTGACAGTGGGAACACATTAGTGAGCCCCTTCAGAAACTGAGAAATCAAAGGAATCTTAAAATAATAACACTCCTCAGACGAGCGCTTAAATATGGACAGCGCTGCCAGGTAACCTTTAATGGTACCTACTTGCAGGCCCTTGTGGGCTAACGAAAGCAAAAAGGACAGAACCACAGGAATGGCACATGAAAAAGGATCCACATTCTGAACCCTGCACTAGGTCGCAGAACTTTCTCCAAAGGCAAAGGTACAGGGACTTTGTTGCAGGCCTTCTGGCCGAAAGCAACCCCTCCATCACGTCTTCAGGGAGGTCCCAATCCTTATACCTCAACCTTTCAGAAGCCAAGCATGAAGGTTGAGGGACTTGACCTCTGGATGGAGAACTTTAGCCCCTCCCGTGAGAGCAGATCGTCTCGGTAGGGAAGACGGCGTGGAGGGCAGATGGACATGTCGAGAAGGTCCGGGTAACACGTTCTCCGAGTCCATGCTGGAGCAATGAGGATCATTCAGGAACCAAACCTCCGTAACCTCCGCAGCACTTGCAGAATGACGGGGACTGGAGGAAACACATACAGCAGTGGGAAGGACCACTCCACTACGAACGCGTCCCCCAAGGCTCCTCTTGGATGACATTCCGGCGAGCAGAACCTTTCACATTTCCGGTTGACACTGGTGGCGAAGAGATCCACTCGTGGGGTCCCCCAAAGGGCGAAGATCTCCAGGAGAATCTCCTGAGCCAGCTCCCACTTGTGAGAGACCATGCTCTGCCTGCTCAGAGCATCCGCCGCCTCATTTTCGTCTCCGGCCCGATGAACTGCCGAGATCGAAAGTTCCTGCTGGAGGACCCAGAACCAGAGCAGCATCACCTCTCTGCACAGAGGAAGTGACCCTGCCCCCCCTTTTTGTTGAGGTAGTGCATGGCCACTGTGTTGTCCGTCAGAATCAGGATATTCTTCCCTCGCACATTCGGCAGAAAACCCTTCAGGGTAAGCCCGACGGCGCTCAGCTCCAACAGACTGATATGGAGTCTGGACTCCGACAGAGACCAAAGACTGCTGACTGTCAACTCGTTGGCATGAGCTCCCCATCCCGTGAGGGATGCGTCCGTCACGATCGTCACCTCCGGCCAGGGTAACCAAAATGGAGCCCCCTTCATCAGATTGCCTTCGATGGCCCACCACAGAAGATCCTGGGCGACCAAGGGCGGCACATGAACGGGATTCGACATCCTGCCGGAGGCGCGTGACCACTTCATCTTGAGAGCCCACTGCAGAGATCTCATCCGCAGCCTGGTCTCTGGCACCAGGAGAATGCAGGATGCCATGAGGCCGAGCAACCTCAAGAACTCGAACGCCGGTAGACTCTGGGCAAGTTGAAACTTGTGCACCATCTGCAGAATGTGATGAGCCCTCACCTGGGGAGGGAAACACTGCCCCAGGGATGTGTCGAGCACTGCTCCGACGTACTGGAGCCGCTGTGTTGGTGTCAAGTGGGACTTCTTTAAGTTGAGGGAGAAGCCCAGCCTGTGAAGGGAGTGGCAGGTGACTGCCAGATGATCCAGGACTTGCTCGGCATAGCGCGCCCTTTTCAACCAAACCTCCAGGTAGGGGTAGACGTGAATCCCCCTTTCCTGAGAAACGCTGCCGCCACCACCATGAGCTTGGTGAAGACCCTCAGGGCGGAGGCAGGATGGCAGGATCCGAAACTGAAAGTGCGAGTCGCCAACCGCGAACCTCAGGTACTTCTTGTGCTTGGGATGAATCGGTACATGAAATAAGCGTCCTTGAGGTCGAGTCACACCAACCAGTCCTGAAGGGCCTGGAGGACTTGAGAGAGAGCAACCATCTTGAACTTGTCCTTCCTGAGGAGCTTGTTCAAACCACGCAAGTCCATGATGAGTCTCAATCCCCCTTCTTTTTTCAGGATCAAAAAATAAGGGGAATACCATCCCTTGTTCCTCTCCGCTACAGGCACCAGTTCTATGGCGCCTTTCTCCAGCAGGGATTAGATTTCCTGCGCAAGGAGCGGATTCGGACTCTTCAAAGAGAGATTCCCTGGTGGATTGTCATGAGGCCTCTGCCGGAAAGGAAGACAGTAGCCGTGGGCTATGATCTCCAGAACCCACACATCTGAAGTAATGGCACACCATTCTACAAGATGCTACGCCAGCCTTTCCCCAACCGGCGAACCATGGGACATGGCCTCATGACTGAGCTGAAGCGGCTGCGGCAGTGCCTGAGGGCAAAGAAGCAACTGCCCGAGCGGCCTTGGCACCTCAAGTACCTGGTTTTCCACCTCTGGTACTCCTACGTTGGCCCCTTTGACTTGCAGCTCCCCTCGATCTACAAAAGGTCGAGTAGCATCGAAAGGAACCTCCACTCCATTGCTGTCCCCTAGGACAAAAAGGCGGAGGTTGGCGAACTGCAGCGCTCAACGACTTCGCTGCAGCTTTGGAGGTCTGCAACCTCAAGGCTCTCGTCAGCCGTGCTGCCAAAAAGATATTCACCATCAAAGGGCATGTTGAGAAGCCGGGCCTGCACATCAGGAGCAAACCCCGACTTCCGCAACTACGCAAACCTGCGTATTACGGTGCTCGCCGCCATGGACCGGCTGACAGTCTGCCACGTCCAGACCCGACTGAACGGATTCACACATGGCATCCTTGCCATCCTGTATAAGGGCAAGAAAGCCATCCCGTTCCTCCCCTTCAGGAATATGTTCAGCCGCCAATGAAACACAATTCCACAGAGTGTGAGTGAAACGTGCTAAGGCACACACGGAGTTGGCTGCTTTCAAAGCCATACCCCCCTGAAGAAAAGACTTTCTTCGCCCAACCGTCAAAATGTTTGTTGTCCCCATCCGGAGGGATGGTAGGGTACGACGCCTGTTGCTGAGGCCGTAGCCGCCTACACCACCAAACTCTCCGGAGTAGGGTGCATGGACAAGTAGCTGGGGTCGCCACTGGCTGGGCGGTACTTTTTCGGCAACGACTTACCCACTGCCGCGAGACTCTCCGGAGCAGTCCAAGTCGCCGCCACCCTCCTTTGCAAGGCCATAATGGCAGTACCGGGTCAGTTGGTGGACCTTGGTCCAAGATATCTGTCAGGTCATCCTGCAGAAAATCCACTGGTGGCGCAAACCACCCCAAGTACTCCGTCACCCTCGACATCAGCTGAAGGTACGAGGACTCGGCATGCGTGCCAGGTTCAGGCCTACCAAACTCAACCTCCGGAGAGGTGTCCAGACCACTGGCATTGTGTAAAGACTGATGCAGGTCTTCCATCTAGCTATGACCAGACAATATTTCGTCAGTAACCTCATCCGGAACCAAACCTTCCTCAGACCCTTCCTCCACCTCAGAAATATAATCCAGAGGTTGGAATAAATCCCTGGAAGAGGGCACAGAAAAAGGCTCAAAGACAGGCCTCCCTGACTTCAAGGCCTTCCTCGGAGGATCCACCGAAGCACAGGGTACGTCCGGTAAAGCCTCCACAAAGGCATTGAGGGTGTCGACAGAATCGGCGTTGACATCGAGCGTGGCGCCGATGGCTTCGACACAGGCCTCGAGGGCGGCGCCGATGACTTCCTCGGAGGCGGAGCCTCGAGAGAGTCCCTCAACGAACATGGCGCTGATGGCGTCGACGTCTTCATCGAAGACGTCACAGGCTCAGACGGTCTCGAGGGTGTCGAGGACCAGGACCCAGAGCGGGCATGACTAGACCTTGTCCGATCAGGACCTCGAAGGCGCCCGATGATCGTGCCGACCACCCAAGCCCGAAAGGCGTACGAGCGGTGGCCCTAGCACGTTCCTGCCGGCTTCTTTCGAAGGCGCGGATGGAATGGAGCCCTGCGATTGGAAAAATCGCCATCTTCTCTGTACGGAATGCATCCCATTCCGCAGGAGTAGAGTACTTGTTGGGACAAGCAACCCGCCGACGGGCGGAGTCCTCGGACGAGGACGGGGAAGGCGACCGGTGACAGCGCTTCCGCGAATGCCTCGAAGAGGAATGGCAGGAATCACTCCGGGACCGAGACCCCCTGGACTTACGCCGACAACGCAGAGAGTCGCCTCTCGAATCGTCAGTCAAAAGCCCTGCAGATTTTGACTTTCAGGGCTTGGAAACCCTACCGACAGAAAGCTTCTTCTTCCGCTCCCGCAGGGCCTTCGATGTTAACGACTGGCAATCGTCCAGTCATCCGTGGCATGGTCCTCACTGAGGCACCAGAGGCAGGCGTTGTGCGGGTCCATAAGCGACATCTTGGAACCGCAGTCCCGACACTTCTTGAATCCAAACCGTGGGGTGGAAGACGACAAAGACATGATATCTTCACAATCAACAAGTTCGATAGAACCGATAGAAAACACAGAAGAACTGAGGCGCGCCGAGATCTCCGAAGTGAACACGTTCACGGAAAAAACGGAACTGAGGCTACGGGCGTTGTGCATCCTACTTAAAAAATCCGGTGACGGAGGCCCTCGAGGACAGCGTATTGACGTCATTGACACAGGCACCGAAGTTTTTCCAAAGCAGCACAGCCGTGGCGATTACCTGTCATAGATGTGGAATACGTCGGAGGAACCAATCCCTTCGAAACTTCTCATTGGCACCCCTGCTCCTGCGTTTCCTCTTTCACTCTGGCCGGCCTCCCTTGGCCCTGTGCCCTCACCCTCTTGTGAGGCAAAAAACCTTGGGGTCATCTTCAACCCCACCCTCTCCTTCTCCCCACACATCGCGGACATCTCTAAAAAGTCCCATTTCCAACTGCACCTCCTCAGAGGTATTCTACCTTTTCTCACCTTCCCCCCGATGCAGTCTCCAGAGCCCTGGTTCTCTCTAGGCTTGACTATTGCAACAACCTCTTTATCAACCTACCTAACTCTACCCTTCGCCCTCTACAACTCATCCAAAACAGGACAGTGAGACATATCCTTGGCCTCAAGCCCAGGGACTGCATCTCTCAGACTCAAATCCCTCCATTGGCTCAGGGTGGCTGCAAGGATCAAGTTCAAGACCCTCTGCTTTGTCCACAAAGCCGTCTGGGGCCAGAGCCCGCACTATCTCCAATGCGCTCTCCTCAAGTACCTTCCTTTCAGAGCCCTCCACTCATCTACCTCCAATTCTCTATGGGTGAGTCGCTTCTCCAAGCAGAGACTGCGTGGAATGACCTCCCTGCCCTGAGCAGGACCTCCTTAAGTTCTGGAAGTTCCTCAAGACCTTCCTTTTCTCCTCTTCCTTCTCTGCCTCCCCTGCTAACCTTTCCCCGCCTCCTTTTCTCCCTGCCTTCCTATGCCATCCTTCCCTTCCTCCAGCTGTTACGTCGACTGGCTGCCTGGTGCTCCTCTGAGTCATATAGGACAGCTGCGCCCCTCCTCTCCCTCCCTGCTCAGTCCCTAGCACTTGCCTTCGGGCCCTCTGCACAGCCACCTGGCCTTCCTTGCACTTCCTGGGCATGTTTTCCCTTGGAGGCCCTACCTTACTGCTCTTATCCCAGGACACTGTTCCATTGGGTGCACTTCTCCGCCTTCCCCTCCCCTACACTTCTTGTCTGCGCACGCACAATCTAAATGATACTAGGCCTACTTCTCCCCGTTTGCCCCTCCCTGCCTGGTTGCGCCTTAAAACACTTGTGTATAGGCGCATTATAAATGAGCTATCAACCAACAAAGTGACATCAAGAGTTGCCCACCCAAATTCACTGTTAATTGCAATAAAGTGCACACCCCCAAGTGTGCTAAGCCTCCTACTGACTGCTAATGTTTTGTTTGCATTATTACTAGACATGAGGAGATAGCAGAAAGAAAAACCCATGCTGCAAACCTTTTCAGACAAAATGCAAAAAATAATTTTAAGAGCGGTTGTAAACCTCAAAATACCACATAGTTACTACAAAGAATGTACGGAATTGGTCATGTTGGTGAAAGAAGAGGGTTGGTTTGTGGCAGTATGGCAACTGTAGGAATGTGCCTCATGGTTTTGTGAAGTTCATTATTCATTAGGACAATTAGCTGCACCCTTAAGAAATCCTGTTTGTCAAGTTCCCCCAGAATGTTATTCTCTTCCTATCTGGGTCTCTGACGAATGTTATTAAGAAATACTCCCCGTGACGACCCATAGCATACTCAACTTAGCCCTAAATGCAAGCAGGTTGATTTCTGCCACTCACGCTACTATGATATCTACACAAACTCCAACTGGCCTAGGCCCCCCCCCACATGACTGACTTGATATCATGTTATACTAATGCTTTATATTTTACAGGCAAAATGTAGAAAGTATCAAAGATCGGTCAAGTGTCATGCAGATGGTAAAACACGGACCCAGGTCCAAGATATAAATAATAAGTCATGCCTAAGGCATGTTCGATTTGACATTCCCCTCTGAAGTAGACATGGTCGATGCCCTGCGCTATTGTGAGGCACAGTAATCTGAGGGACCTTATGGTTTGCTAGTAGTGCCACTAATTCACAATTTCACATCTACTGAAGGGGCAGGCTCGCTACCTCAGAATATCAAGTGTAACGCTCCTAGTTTCCGATGGGATGTGTACACTACAAGGTTCGTAATTCAGACCTGATGAGCAGGAGCCAAGACCAGCTCCAGGGTGCCAGTAGGCAGGAGCTGCCACTGGGGAACCAGGAGCGAGTACCCAGGACAGCGCGGGTCTAACTTGCACATGAGATGCACACTTTTACTTGTGCCCATCAAGTGTAAATGTGTACTACTCGATATGCCCCCATTCCCCTTCATTAACATTCTCAAACACTCAAGGTTAAGGTCACGTGCACATGTGTGCAAGGCACCAGAAGTCCTGGGGAGCCAGAAGCAGCTCCTGCTAGCTGTTGATTTCAAGCTAACGAGGATCTCCTGGGCTAGAAGCAGGAGCTAAACCACACGCAGCAATTTAGAACCCTGACCCTACCCCAGCACTCCTCCTCCCATTCTCCCACACGGTCACTTGTTGCACATGTTCAGAGTCTTACTAAGCTAGCAACCCAAATACTAGGATATGTGTCACTGACCAAATAAGATATTATGGGGCCAGGATAACCACATCGTTCAAATGATGCGGCCTTATTAACGCCGTGGCCTCCACAAGAAGGAGAGATTTAGAAGCGCATGGGTGGAGCGGTGGCAATACTTTTGTAGCGCGGATAAAGGCCAAGTGCGTGATGAAAATGTCAGTCAATTAGAAAAAGCAACGGGCATTATTACGGGGGCACAGTTGACTGCGGTGGAAACAATTCATAGCGAGCTGCAGATTATCTCGGATCGGAACATGATGGCAAAAGGACCTACCCACAAGCTTGCTTCTGAATATCACATCTCACGGGGAACAGACTGAATGGGGCCTCGCGGGCGCTGAGGTTTGCAGACAATTCATGAGAACATCGATCACCAAGCCTGGTCCAAGGCTCTCAAAAATTACTCTGGGGTGTCACCTGCTCCGAGGCCATGGCAAACACCCTAGAATAACTCTGGGTGGCATGGCAAGCGCTCACCACGCTCATTTCAATAAACAAAGTAGTACTAAATGTCAGGACTTGAAAACCTTTTCACTGTACAACTCGATGGTTTTGTTTCAGGATATGTTTTTAACATAGTGCAAATAAGCAGTTTTGGGTTAGCCCCCACCCGGAATGGTGTGGTTTAGGCCAACCCTTTCCTTCGACATCCCTTCCAGCGGCATCAAGTTTTGTGCCTTTAGACTGCGCTCGGTCCCCAACAGAGAAGATCTAAAGAGCGACAACAGTACAGAGTATTAGTTTAGCTCTTGAAAGAAGAATGTATAAAACATTGCATGCAGCTGCAAAACTAAAGATGTAGTGGGAAGATGCGGAGCCTGAAGACAAATCACTACAAACAGTAGAAAAAGAAAACCTGGCCTCAAAGCACAGATGTCCTCCGTGACCCATCTGAAAAGCCTGCACACAATCACCATGGTCAACACTCTGATCACCTAGAAGTGCTTGCAAATAAAGCTTCGCACATACATGGTTTAAAAAGACTACAGGGTGGCTCCATGAGTAGTATGAATAATGATCATGCATGTAATGCACACAATGGGCTTCATTTCCCCTTAACTCGCTCCTGGCACCCTCACTCGTGACCCATGGCTGCCTTAAATCGTGATAACAATCTTCCAAAGTAAAGCTCGGGTCTGGAAAAGTGGTGCCCCAGTGGCTTGTTGTCATATGGTCACCCGAATGTCCCAACAACACACAACTATAAATAGTGCGCATAACAAGCAAGGCAAAAGCTTTAAGGAGTGTATGGTTAAAACGAGAGGATGTTCAAGGCGGCACTTGCCAAGTATCTCCCATGCCCCGACAGATGGACAATAAATAAAAGTGCACCACAGGCAGCAGGAGTGCACATTTACTCACACACGGTACAGCATTGGCAGCAGATGGACACAAACGCGGATACAGTTATTGATATTTTATTTCTATCGCGCTCATACACAAGTGTTCCAGAGGGCGACAAGACAAGGGAGGGGGAACAAGGGAGAATAAAACAACGATCTTACTAGGCCCAGTGACATTGAGAACGTGCAAGTGCATGGGGGAGGAGGAGGGGAAAAGTGCAAGGAAGAGGGGAGAAGTGGAAAGTGCAGAGCAAAGGAGAACAGAACAAATAATAAATAAATTAAATAATATAAGCAACAAAAGTGGTAGTGCAGCCAGCAAGTGGCAAGTGCAGAGTTTAAGGCAGCAGACAGGGTAGGTCAGATAAGTGCAGGAAGAAAGAGGGGGGGCTGTATGGGTACAGATACAGACCCCAGTGCAAGGGGTGGCCCAGGGGCAGTGCAGGAGGGTGGCAAGGTGAGCAGGAACCTGGGCCCGGAGGACAGAGGGTGGCCAGGTGCACAGTGCCAAGAAAACAGGTCAGCAGGGGATGGGGGGCGAAGGCAGAAGCAAAGAGGAAGGTCTTGAGGTGCTTCCGGAACCGGATATGGTTCTCAAGTTTTAGAGTGGCAGGGAGGCTGTTCCAGAGTGAGGCCCCAGCCGAAGACAGGTCTACCCCCAGCTTGTTTCGTTGAAAAACAACTGACCCTGAGGGAGTTAGAGGTCGAGGAGCAGAGAGTTTGAGAGGGGAGGCATTTGTGTAGGGATAGCTGAAGGTATTTTGGACCCAGGCCCCAGAAAGCCTTGTGGACAATGCAGTGGGTTTTGAATTTAATCCTTGCATCCACTAGGAGCCAATGGAGAGATTTCAGAGCTGGAGAGATACGATCCCAGGGCTTGAGGCCAAGGACATGTCTTGCAGTCCTGTTCTGGATTAGTTGCAGAGGGCGGAGAGTAGAGACAGGTAGATTTAGAAAGAGTCCCTTTCTCTCTTCCACACACTCTCTCTTGTTGTAATCTCAGTGCTGAGCAAAGTTTGCCCCCCCCCTCCCCCCATGCACCAAACTAAAATCACCCAAGGCGTTCACACCAAATGGTAGTGGCTTGATGATGCCAGAGTAATGTTTCCTTCCGAGGTGGAAGTTGGATTCAGAGATAGGCTGCAGTTTCCTTAGGTATTTGGGGCCCTGACCCCAATATTCCCCGGTTTCAAGCACACAGTTTTAAAGATGCTCCTTTGCTGGAAAGGGAGCTATTGTAGAGATCACAGAGCAAGACCTGTGTGGCCTGAGTTACCAGATCAGGGATAAGTCTGGCTCAGATGTGGAACTATTGTGGCGCTCATCTCCGACATCTGTGCGCCATCTGCAGTCACACGCTTGAATTTGGGTGGTGCCCAGTCAGCTCTTCATGCTTCAGAGGCAGAATTGTCACTCACTACAGTGTGAAGGTGTAAGAATCCACCATGAACCGCTATATAAAACGTGCAACTAAACATGTCATAATGGCGACAGGTTCTATAGGGCACATGGTTACGGTTCATTTGCGCCCAAAGGCTACTTCAAAGCACTGTGGGGCCACTTTAAGCAACGCCGCTGAAATGTCTCATGTTATGCTCAAAGTGTCTGGGGTGCAATTTAGGCTTTTGTGAGGTGTGAGCTTGAAGGTACTTGATTAAGGGGAAAAGTGGGAGTGGGGGGGGGGGGTGGCGGGGAGTCGCGGTCATTGCAGAATATTTCTGTAAGGTAAGGATTTTTGTCATCAATATTTTTAAAGCTAAACAAATGATGGCAAAACAGGTGTTAAATGAAAAAAGAACATCGAAACGGGTCTAAAACCAAGATCCTTTACAAGTATTGAAGTGGCTGTTTGCAAGGGCAACTTTCTTCGTACAGTTGCTTATGTTCTTGCCTCGAATTGATTCTGAATTTGCATAATCCGATCTTTATCAAATAAACACAGAATACTTGGCAAAAGATGCATATCCAGCATGAAACGAGTTGGCAGTTTTTAAATGTGAAAAGTTCCTTGTGAACTAGAACAGAAATGAGAAAAAAAAATCGTAATAATTTACCTCCGTGCACAGTCTGGTAATAGGGAGCACGGGTTTAACATAACGTGCGGCGTCGTTGCTCGCAAAGGAACTTCATGAATTATTCACGTGGGAATCTTGTGACAGAGCTTGCTCATACAGTGTTCCCTTAGCAACCAGTCGTCCCTGTAAAAAGACAACATATATAGGTGCATAGTGTGTTGGAGTAAAAAACAGCACCTGGGCTAATGAATGGCTGCGTTCAGGGTGGCTGTGGTGCCTCGGGAGGCGCGCTTTCTTCAGCTGCTTTACGCCGTCACCAGTGCTCGTTAATAGTTCATTAATTATGCTCTACCAGCCTTCTAGAGACTAACAAGCGAAGCAATGCCGCACTTGGCCACCAGATGGTGATGCATCACCGCAACGAGATCTCCGATGTAAACATCAATTCGTTAAGGTGGAAAGTGGAATAGTGGGTAGCCTTTTCTAAATTTAAATACTCGGTGCATATTGGTTCAGTCCACCTGTGTCATTTTTTCGCCCATGTCCTGGTCTGCAACGTGTTCTCAGTCACGCAGCGAGTACGCCAGTCCCTTTTAATAAGGTGGGAGGGGCAAGGGGAATCGGCGGGGGAAGTCTGCCCAGCAGTTACAGTAAAAAGTCTGTCCTTTCCAGCAGTTACTGAGCTATAATAGCAATTTTAATATTGGAAAAAATAAAATATGGAAAACTAGGAACACTGCGCGCTGTTCAACTAAGCATTCATTGTTTATAAAGCACAATTATTAAAGACTGTTCACTGCATGCTGGTCAAGTACACGTTGTTGAACATAAACACATTTACAAGTTCTATAATTGCACTATTCCTGGTCAAAAGAAATATATTTTTTTGTGGATAATCTTGTTAGATTTTTACGAAGAAATTTTCGTAGAAACACAGTGTGTGAAGTTCAAAGAGTAGAATATATTAGGCACTTTTGCTGTTCTTGCCTCGTGGATTTTTAGGCTGTTTTTACTGTTCGCGTCTCGCGAAAGTAAGAGATGTCGGTTTCAAGATTTAGAATGTCAAGTTTCTGGGGTCGTATTCGGTCTTTGTTAGTTTAGTTTCCCAGTTTGGGTTGCTGTTGGAGTTGATTGAGCTTTTCCATGGGGATACTTAGAAATGTTGCCTTTGGTATTAGCCATCTAGTTTGGGCTCCTGTAATAAGGCGGTTCCACCATGTATCTTCATCCTCGACACAAGTGTTAGCAAACAGCAGGCTGAAATAGGCGCTTCTGTCTTGTTCTATTGCCGGACAAACCATTAGGAGATGTCTGATTGATTCTGTAGCTTGCGAGTCTTTACAGAGTCGGCAGGCTTTTTCTTTAGTGGCCTCTCAGATTGCTAATATTTCTTGGGTAGGTAGCAGGTTAAGACGAGATTTCATTAAGAGCTTACTCGGGTATTTTGTGCAGTACTCCATGGGTTCTTTTAGTTTGCTGAAGACTGGTATCAGATGGCTTAGTAGTTTATTTGGTTTCTGCTTTCTCATTGGTTTTTATCCAGTCTGACCATTCCATTTTCGCTTTAATTCGTAGGGGATTATGGAGTAGTTAGTCTTCTGAGCAAGCGATCTCGTGTAATGTTTGTTTTTGGGTGTTTGCCCAGTCGTTGAGGAATTGGTTGTTTCCTTTATCGATCTCCTCAGCAATCATGTGGTAAATTTCGAGGCTTTCCGGATGGTGAATTTTTCTGGAGAGTTGGATTGAACTTTGAGCCACAGTTGTGCCTAGGGAAAGTAATCCTAGTTCGCGTCTTATTGCTGCATAAAATGTAGATTTGGGAAGTCCAAGTACTGCTCTCCAGATTAAACCTTCGTTTTGTCCACAACGTCGAAGGGATTGCAGGAGTTGCGTCCATGCCATATGTTATTGACGGGACTACTTTTGCCTTATATAAAGATACATTATATCCCCTGGTTACAATTTAAACAATTCAGTAGTATGCCAACACGTGTTTCATAGGGCAATCAAATGAAGCCCAAAGTATGTGGTTCTTCTCTGCCAGATTGCGAATAAAACAAAATACAACACTGCCAGTGGTGGACTCGGAGTCCTAAGTGGCCCCTGGAAAAAGCGGCTTCATATTGCACTGGGCAAGTGCACTGAGTCAACCTATCCCTCTCCAACTTTGGTCAGGGGAGAGAGGCGTGGGGTCATAGTGTTCCCCTCAAGATAATATTCAAATAATGGGTCAACAAGGTGCATTATAAAGCACATTTGCCCAACTGTATGTGACTGACGACACTAAATGTGTACTGCGTTATTTGAACGCGACAGTATTGGACACAGGCTCATTGCTGGAAACCCAGCAAGCAATAACTAAGTGTGGGTGGGTTGAGAGGCTTGATGCAAGTCATGCTCTCTTCCCTTTTTAGTTTGGGCGATTAGGTGTTTCTTGCGACACCTATAAGCTGAAACTATTGCATTAGAGTACAGATTGGGAGAAATGGGATCTGAGGGAGGGCAGGGGGTGGGGAGGCGGGAGAAGACACAGCTTGTAGGCGTGGTTTGGTTATTTGCCCACCCTTTGACTACTACCCATGACCATTCCAATTCCCAAGGCCATTCCAAGACAATGCCTATCCCTCCCAGCCCAAAACACCTCCTCCTGGGAACTCTTTGAACTCACTTTAATCAAGCCTTACAATGAAATAATGCACGGAAGTGCATTATATTGTTCTTTCAAAGCAGTCTTTTGGGAGTTAATGACTTCAATGGTGTTGTAAGCCCACTTCTGATGCAATACAAATGCCAACCATGTCTGCCTTCATCCACTGGATTTATAAACCCTAGCTTGTCCTTCACTGAAGTCATGTTAAAAAACAAGCATTGCTAAGCCAATCTTTTTGGCTTGGGTATACGTTTTAGGCATTTTCCAGACACTTTTATTAGGTGCCCAGCGACACGTACCATTTTGCACCTGCTACCACCAATGGCCAGTTATTATCACTATGGCTGTTCCTGGCAGGTGCCTTTCCAAATCCTACAAAAAGCTCAAACTGCTGGCATTGCCAATGCTTGTTACATTTCTGGTATGGTGCATCTGATTTGATCTGCATGGGGGTATAACTTGAGTAGTCAGGCTAGCAGTCACTTTGTTTCATCCCTTTAATATCAAGAACATTAACTGCTAGATCCCCCGATTAGAGGGCCTTCCAGATGGTACCCACATCTAACCTGTTGTGCCCTTGAGTTTCTGCTGCCCAAATGAATTGCATTGACCGTAACTACCCACAAGCAACCTCAGATGACACTTTGCAGACCATGTGAGCATTTACTTGGTCTCCTATACTTTCCTCTTCTAGATGAATTTAACAGATGTTTTGGGTCACCCACCTGAAATTATTTATTTGTATATAACTTAATTTCGAAATGGATGCCGCTTCTAACCAGTGTAATAATTGGTGTTATTATTTACCCTTTTAATGCCAACCCTTTCCTTTGACATCACTTTCAGCGGCATTACGTTTTGTGGATTCAGACTGCACTCACAGTTCATAGACCTTGGAAGCATTAACGGGTAAGTAGGCCCTGCAACGCAATACGCTGGGAGAGAGCAATGCTGGAACATCTGAGCGATGCGCACATTCTCTGCAGAGATTGCAATATGATAGCAGCTGTGTGGCTTGTAGCAAGAGCATATCCGGAATCCCGGCAGCCTTTGCACAAAGCAGACGAATAACACTAATTGCAGGGTCTAGGATCATGGGATCTTTTGCCAGCTCGACTAGCCCTTTATCCTCTGTAAGAAGCCAAGTAGATCAAATAAGCACACGTACTGTTTGGTAATGTTATGTGAAGGGCTGTATTGCACCTTGCTTCTGCAGTACAAAAAGCTCAACAGTGCAAGCACGGTTTTACAGTTCTAGTTTATATATACACATCAATGTTTACTGCAATAGGAAAATTATACAGGCAACGCATTTTGCAGGATTAAATAAACGCAGATTAAAAAGGCAAACAGAAATGCTGCCACAGAAGAGGCAGAATGTATTTGTCAATTCCAAGGGAACACCGATATTAGCCAAGCAGGCAAAGCCATTGCATGGTTGCTCATTTGGGGAGGGTTACTGTGGCGCTGCCCCTTTAAAGGTGAGCGCACGCGACGGAGTGACGTATCACTCCATCGCGCGCCATATAAATAACCGGGGCATTCCTGACGGCCGCAGAGCAACCGGGGAGTGTGCACCAGCAACACCGTGTGTCCGTGCGTGTGAGAGACCCGGGCATGGCTGTGACACGGCAGTGATTTCTTTGATGTGTTCAACATAAATCTCACTGCTCGAAACATGCCGCGGAGAGGGACATAACCACGCGGCCGGCAGCCATTTCAGAATCCGGGCCTTGGAAGGTCACGGCTTCTTTATGAAGTGACGGTGAGCCATCCAGGCCTAATTCTTGGAAATTTGTGTGGCAGACAGCCAAATCTTGCACAGGATGTGCTTTTTGAGGTGAATATCAAGCATTTGCACTGATTTTTGTTGAGTATTGGGTGTGGAGCCAGGGGAGGCATGCTGTTGTGTGTGCGCCTTGGGCCTACCCTGCTCAATTTTTGGGACCTTTAACCTGACCTGCATCTGCTCCCTTTGGTTCGGGGCATTGTGACTGTTGGGGCTTCTACGTCCATGGATGCCATCTTGAACAATTGGTGCCGGTGAAACATCTTTGGCCTGCCTGTGTCCACTGGAAGGGGCGAAGAAAGGTGGCCCACGTTGAAAGGTGAGGTGGTGCGAGTTGCGGCCCCATCCATTCCATCAGGGGTGCCTGTGCGCTCTCCATCATGAATGCCGGCCAAGCTGCGGACCAACAGCAAGCCCCTGTAGCGGTAGTCCAACAGGACCACCAGCACTACCACTAAGACAACTACTGAGACCACCAGGGGCCCTGCAGCCAATGCCAAAGTTTGATATCTCAGGTGCACCTTCCAGTCTGGGGCCCAGGTGGAAAATGTGGATGGACAGATTAGAAATGTATTTTCAGGGACACCATGAAGACCAATGACGACAGCAAGGTGGCTACCCTTTTGTACTATGCTGGGCCCGCGGTACGTGATGCGTTTGTCCCTCCAACCTCAGGCTGGCTCGTATGCTGCGGCAAAGGACACTCTCGACAACTACTTTCTCCCCATGCCAAATGCCGATTACAAATGTTTTCTCATGGGCGCGGTGCGCCGATAAGACTTCGGACACATTTTATGGGAGGCTGCACAGGCTCGCAGTACCCTGTGCCTGGAATGACCCCTATATGATAAGTAACCAGCTCATTCAGGGATGCGTCTCTGCTAAGCTGCGCCGCCAGATCTTGAGGGAACCCGGCATTACACTCCCTCGCATCTTCGAGCTGGGAAGGTGTCATGAGGTGTCAGCTACGGGTGTCCCTCATGGAGGCTGGAGTGCGCCCCAAAAAGGTGGAGGACATCTGTGCTATCCGCAGAGGCAGAGGAGCTAGACGACCGGCAGGAAATCAATGGGATAGGGGACAGATGTCAGTCAACTTGTGCATGAAGTGCAGGTTTGACCTTCCACATCCTGCGGAATGCCCAGCCATCGGAAAGTCATGTGGCCGCTGCAGTGTCGCTGATCATTATGCCCGCATGTGCAAGGCCCCAACACCGACAATCATTCGAAGAGGCCCATGCTGGGCTGGCTTCTTCCGCCAACAGCGCTCATCAAATGTGGCCCAGGTGGACCAATGAGAGGACGGCAATGGCCCGGAAGGTGAGGAAGGAGGAGGATGAAGAAAATGTGTTCTTTGCGTCGGGTGTGGGTGTCTTGCGCTCAAAGTCCAGGCGGCAGCCCGATGCAATGTACTGGTCAACAAGGACTCTGTTCCGATGCTTGTGGACACCGGCGCTTCTGTAAACGTAATGGCCAGGGAACATCATGATGCCATGAAATCCCCGCCTGGCCTGTCCACGCCCAAGGCTCGCATCTTCACCTGCGTGGGGGTGGGGGTGTGGGGGGTGGGGTGGGCGGGCACATCCGATCCAGCTTGATGGTGCGTCATCGCAGATGTGAGGCATGGTGGGGCTAAGATTTGTGCAAGGTTTTCTGTCACACAAGTGAACAGCAACACCCTACTGAGCTGCGCGGCGACAGAGGCCCTAGGCATCGTGCTTTCGCGTACTCTGCGTACATAGAGGATATCCAGATGCTGCTGGACTAACATTAATCTCTGTTCGAGGGCATCGGGTAAATGGCAGGAGACCCTGTCTGGCTACACATCGATGACTCCATACAACATGTGGCATTGAAACATCGGCGGGTGTCATTCCTCTGATCTGGTGGATCAGGAGTTAGACAACCTGGTCAGACAGGACATAGTCGAGAAGGTGTAGGGCCCTACTCCTTGGGTCTCCCCGATCGCGAAGCAGCCAGACTCAGTTAGGATATGCGTGGACATGCGCCTGTCCAAGAAGGCGATAAAGCTGGAAAGGCACCCGACGTCCACCGAATCTAAGTGATTTGGCCGCGGTAGAAACTACTGCGGCCGAAACATACGCATGAGAAAGGTGCGAACTACCAAAAGTTTGCACCTTTCTCATGCGAGCACACATACATACTCACACCCCCAACATACCCATAAACATACCCATAACACACCCATAACACCCCCATAACACCCCCCCCACCCACACCCCCAACATAAACAAACCCCACTTACCTTCATCTTCACGCTGGGTTCCTGCAGTGCCAGTTCCCTTTCACTTCCGTGATCGGGAACCAGCGCCACAGGGTCCTTTTAATTTCTTTTTTCAACGGAAGGCTTAACCCCCCGCTCCCTATACCATGAAGTGTAGTGAGTGGGGCGATGCGAATGACACCCCACAGCCCTCTTTTTTTTTAACAATGCTAGCACAAAAGGTTTGAAGTTTTGGTGTTCGAGCCTTTGGTGGTAGCATTTTTAGAACATTTGGTCGTTACGACCATTTTTTGTCAGTCAAATCGGCTTATACCACGTCCACCATCAATGACATTATAACCAAGTTACAGGGTGCCAAGTTCTTCTCCAAATTAGACCCGCATGCCGGGTACCATCAGGTGGTACTACATCCAGAGTCCAGATACATCACAACCTTTACCAACCATCAGGGGCTATACAGGTACAAGAGGCTCAGCTTTGGGGTGTCGTCGGCTGCCGAGGTCTTCCAAAACAGAGGGGCCCTCGCAGACCTGGAAGGAGTGCTCAATATCAGTGACTTTATTCTGGTGTTTGCCAGGTCCAGCAGGGTCTCACTCTGCATCGCGACAAGTGCAAATTTCTCAAGACCACCATTGAGTTCTTCGGCTTTGTTTTCAAGGCGGGAGGGGTGTCACCCTACCCGCAGAAAGTGAGGACATCCAGGAGGCCAGCCCACTGGAGAACGTGGCTGAAGTAAGGAGCTTCTTAGGCATGGTCACATACTGTGGCCGTTTCATCAGAAACCTGGCATCACGGTCTGAGCCGTTGCAAGAAAAGACGTCACCTGGCAGTGGGTGCCACTGGAAAAAGCTGCCTTCGATGACATCAAGGGTGCTCTCACTGCTTAGGACACCACTGCATTCTTTGACCCAGCCCTACAGACTGAGATTATTGTCGATGCCAGCCCCTATGGTCTTTGAGCGGTTCTCACCCAAGTGGGGGCCAATCATGAAGTCCAGCCGATAGGGTATGCCAGCAAGGCTCTGTCGGACACTGAACAGCGGTACTCTCAAATCGAGCGAGAGGCGCTGGCAGTGTTGTGGGGCTGCAGGCACTTCAGACTGTATGTGCTGGGAAGGCCGGTGACGGTGATCACAGACCACAAGGCTCTGCTCCCCATCCCAGCGGGTTCATCCTCTAAACCACCGGTGAGGATAGAATGCTGGATGATGGCGCTCCTGGAGTCCTGCACGTCGCTGGTATACTGACTGGGCAGCAATAATGCTGCGGACTACCTCTCCAGGCACCCGAGAGGGGGTGGGGGAGGGGACGACCCACAGTTCAGGTGCACGGAAGAAGCGGATGAACATATCCGGCTGGAAGTCGAAGCAGCAACGTCCAACTCAGTGCCGGTAGAAGAACTGGAGCAGGCTTCGCAGGCTGATGAGTGTTTTCGGGATTCTGAAGGCGGCCATGGAGCACGGAGCATGGAGGACTGTGATGGAGTCCCTGGCCCGAAGAACACAGGTGGCCAAAGTGACACTGGAGCAGCTGTGGCGGGTGTGCAAGGAGCTGGCGTTCTCAGATTCTGGCCTGCTTCTGCGAGGGGACCGGATAGTAGTCACACAAGCCAAGGTGCAGCAGATTATCGCCCTGGCACACCAGGGGCACCAAAGACAAAGGCCCGTCTCCGACGGGAAGTTTGGTTCCCGGAGCTGGAAAAGACCGGTGGAGTTAGTGGCCTCATGTGTGTGGTGCCAGGTGGTGTCACCTGTGCTATGGGAGCAGACCATCGAAACCAAGCCCAGAGGGACAAGGCCGTGTGAGGTGGTGCATGCGGACTTTGGGTCCATGACCAGGGCACACACTTCCTGGTGGTAGTTGATGAGTGGTCCTGGTATCCTTAAGTGGAGTTTGTAGTCTGTTGCATTTGAAAAGGTGGTAGTAGTGCCAGAGAAAATCTTTGCCACCCACGGACTGCCCAAAGTGTTGTGCTCCGACAACAGGGCACCCTTTCAGGGAAACAGCTTTGCGGACATCATGAAAGGGTATGGCATACACCACAGGAAGGTCACCCTACTGTGGCCCCGAGCAAGCGGAGAAGTGGAGCGAATGATGCGCATGCTGAACAAGGTGTTCCGCGTTGCTCAGGGCACAGGAAAGTGTCTGCAGAGGGCACTGTATGGGTTCCTGCGAGGATACAGGGCCTGCCGTCATTGATAAGGACTAGCACAATTGAATACATCTTACTATCCATCTGGAGATGGCATTTTTAGAAATGCGGTCTCCTCTGCCTGGGGCTATGGAGACAAACAGTTGATCTGTTTTCCTAAGCGGTCTGGTCTTGTTTATGTAGTAAAGGACAGCCCTCCTCACATCCTGTCAAGATGAGCAGACCAGACCGCCCCAGCCCAACAGCAGTGGGAACATTAGGGCACATTAAGGGCCCTGACTGGATCAAGCCTCAAAGGAGGGCCACCTGGGTCATGGAGCTAACCCCAAGGAAAACACAGGTGTAGTCGGTCTGCCACTGGATGATTGACTTCTGTGCTAATTGCAGTGATGGGCATGGCAGAGAACCTCTGGAACTCATTGCACCTTGGGAGTGGCAGGGCGTGGTTGGCTATATAAGCCCCACCCAAGCCCCAAGACATGCTTCGCGTTATTCTGCAGTTAGTAGCGTAATGCTCTCCAAGGAACTCCTGCCAGCACTCTTCCACAATTCTGCAAAGAAAAGCCAGAGACTATCGGGCCTCGCATACTCAACTGCTCCGACTTACCTGTGCCTCCAGCAACATCCCGGTTGTTCGACGAGGACGCCAGCTTTCATCGGTCACCGGCACCTGCAGAAGCAAGAGAAGGAAAACAAGGGGAAACCCCTGAGTTCATTCATCGCGCTCTGTCACTGCTGCGCATTACTCACCGCTTTCGTCACCATCGATCGGATTCATTCATCATGCCGGCTCACAGGTACCTGGTAAAGAGAAAGAAAGAACAGGTTACATCACGCAAACCACACCTGAGTTTGCGCTGGTCCTGGACACAAGGCAGGCCACCCTCACCCACTGCCTCAGCCCCTCACATGCGCTTCATCAAACCAACGCACACCAAGGTGGGCTTAGTGGCACAACAGCGACACAATGCACAACAGTGAAGAGACTGCGGCATGCAGCCAAGGACAACACATAACTGGACACGGACAACATACAATACAACGGATTACAAGGACAATAACAAGCAGAGCAACATGATCAAGGGTCAGTGAAGTAACTGGATCCTACAGGACATTGCGCCTCTGCTGAGACTAAGCAGGAAGGAGAGCCCACCAACCAAATACACAAGGTGAGAGCACCCCGGGGTGGGAAACAGGTGTGGAAGGAACAGGGTGGGGGTCACATGTGGCAGGCACAGACAGTCTCACCACCCTTTCCCCTATCGTAGGAGCTGGCCCAAGGCCAGTCCAGGGAATAAAGGAAGCGCAGCGCCTCAAACCGTGGAAGCAAACACTCTACGCACCAGTGCCCGACGTCCCAGCGGAGACAAGGTGAGCGTAACACATCCAGTGTGTAGAGTTTTACCTCAGCTGAGCTAGTTGGTCTCTGAAAGAAAGCTGGAAGCTCAATAGATGGGTTCACGTGGAATTTAGAAAATTAATTTAGGGGACAACCTAGGAGGAGTACGTAAAACCAATTTATCTTTACGTATGATAAAGAAAGAAATGCTTGCAATTCACTAACTCTTCTTATGGGCGTAATAGCCACTAAGAAGGCAGTCTTGTAGGTCAGGTGTTTAAAGGTTGACTTATGCATAGGCTTGAATGGGGGCCCCATGAGCTTTGCTAGCACTACATTGAGATCCCATCCTGGTGGTGGGTTTGAAATAGGAGGGTGGCGTCTCGACTCCCTCCATGAATGCCTTAATGACTGGAATCTTCCACCACAATACCTTGCATTGAGCGGTGGTATAAGTTGATAAAGCCGTCAGGTGGACCTCTATAAATTTGAATACTAACCCCAAATTTAACAAGTGGAGCATATAGTTGAGAATGTGTGAAGGTGTACGTTCTATGGGGTTTATTTGTTTGGACTGGCACCAAACTATGAATCTTCCCCACTTGTCGAAATAACAGTGCCTAGTGTTAGGTTTTCTTGCCTCCTTGAGGATATCTCTACACCTAAGGTGACCGAAGTCTATGACTTCAGGAGCCATGCTGCCAAGTTCATTGAGTGTGGTAGAGGGTGTACTGTTGTTCCCCCGTGTTGAGTTAACAAGTTGGTTAGGTATGGGAGTTTGATAGGATCGCACATCGCCAGTTTGCGCATATGTGGATACCATGGTTGTCTCGCCCACATAGGAGCAACTAGGATAAACGTTCTCTGTGTATCTTGTTCACTATCTTGCTCATTAATGGAGTCGGGGGAAAAGCGCAAGAAAATTTCCCTGACCAGTTCATCCACAGGGCGTTGCCCTTGGAGTAAGGCTGGGGGATCCTGGACGTGAAGTTTGGGCATTGCTCGTTTTCTCCTGTAGCGAACCAGTCTATTGTGGTGTAACTCCATCGAGAGAAGATGTGCTCTACGACGCCAGAGTCTAGTTGCCACTTGTGTTCCTCTGGTAGGGGATCTCTGCTCAGAGAGTCTGCTTGAGTATCGAGTACCCCTGGAACATGTTGTGAGGATAGGGATATTCCTCGTCTGAGTGCCCATTTCCATATTATCTGTGCCAACTTGGACTTGTAGAGTGTGCCCCCCGTTTGTTGATGTAGAACATCGCAGTTGTGCTGTCCGTAAGAATTTGAACCGACTGGTTTGTCATTTGCACCTCGAAAGCTTGGAGTACTTTGAGTAATGCTACTAGTTCCAGCAGGTTGATATGGTTATGTGCGGTGACCTGGGTCCACAGACCATGTGCTGTGTGGTGACAATAGTGAGCCCACCACCCGGAGAGTGACGAGTATGTTGTGACCACTAGATCGTCCCACTGAGGACTTGCCCGAGACCATTGTTTCACCAACCACTCCTGCATTGGTCGCATGCGCAGACGTGCGTTTGGAACTAGATATATGCACAATGCAATCATGCCTAGCAAACGCATAGCTTTCTATACGCTTAACTGGAGACCGGCTTGATACTGGGGTATTTGCCGAAGCATGTTCTGCACTCTTTCCATGGAAGGGAAAGCCAAGCTTGTACTTGTGTCCCATACAGCTCCTAGGAACTGTTTGGTACAAGACATGATTTTTTTTCTCATTTATCGAGAAGCCCAATTGGAAGAGAAGATCTATGGTTCTTTGAGTGTTCTGTCTGTAAAGGTGGGGAGTCTCTCCTGTGATCAGCTAGTCGTCCAGATAGCGGTACAGTGGGATTGCCTCCCTGCGCAAGTGCGCCACCACCACCGCCAGTACCCTGGTGAATACCCTTGGAGCTGATGCTATTCCAAAGGGCAGCACCTTGAATTGGTAGTGCTGGTCTGCTACTTTGAACCGCAAGAGTTTTCTGTGCACTGCAAACATTGAAATATGAAAATGGGCATCTTTCATATCCAATGTTGCCATCCAATCCCCCCGCCCCCCTATCCCCCGTTGTAGCAGGGGAATTACTTCTGGTTGCGTTGTCATGTGGAACATTTGTGGCTTTACATAAGTGTTCGCAGGGCGCAAGTCGAATACTGGGCGTATGGTCAGATCTTTCTTTGGTACAAGGAAGTATGTTGAATAAATACCCTGGTTTACCTCGTATGGCACAATCACGATGGCCTCCTTGAGGAGCAGCGAGTTGACCTCTTCTATTAAGATGAATTGTTGTTCTTTTGATGTTTTCCTTTGGCGCGGAGGGAGGTTTGATGGTGTTCCTCAGCTCCATGCAATAACCTACCGCTACTGTTGATAACACCATCTTGTCCGTGGTTATTCCCTCCCATGCGAGGGTGAAGTTTGAAATTAGTCCCCCTACTGGGGAGGCATGGGAGGGGTCCAGAAGCCGGTTGTCATTGGGAGGCGTACCTCCACCTCTGGAATTGGAGGCTCTCCCTCGGCCGATGCCCCTGCGATGGCCTCTAGGATAGTCCTGGGACGCTGGACTCTAGTTGCTGTTCCACGCAGAATTGTGGTTTTGACCATAGCCTGAGCCTCTTTGGGAGTTTTGTCAGCGAAAACGATGAAAATGGTTTCCAACTCTTTGCCCAGTTTGCTTGTTGGTAAATTGGCCAAGAGATTTGGGAGTTTCATACTCCTCTTGGGCTGACTTTAGAGCATCCTCCACTGCTTTGCCAAATAGTACATTTAGTTCCACTGGCATGTTGAGCAATGTTGCCTGTGTCTCCAGCTTAAAACTGGACTGGCGAAGCCAAGCATGGCGCTCGAGAATGGTTCCTTCTGCAATTATGCATCCGGCAGTGTCGAGTTTATTCTGTAGCAGACTGCTGGCAGTAGCTTTGCATTCAGCTGCTACAAGGGCAAGTTTACTTTGTAGAGGGTCCGGAGCAGAAACACCAAGGGCCGACATTTTGTCCCATTTATTGCAGTCATAGCTCGCCAACAGTGTGAATTGTTGGCGATTCTAACTTGGTATGCTGCCAAAGTTGCCACCTTACTACCCAAGGTGTAGAGCTTTTTTCTCTCCTTGTCTGGGGGAGCTTCTGAGGAGGTTAGAGGTGTAGCCGCCCTCTTCCGGGTAGTTGTGACTACCAGTGAATCTGGTTTAAGCTGTCCTCTGATATATAATGGATCAGATGGTGCTGGCCGGAATAGTTTTTCTATTCGTTGATTGGCTGCCCTGGTTTGATTGGGTGTTTCAAGAGAGGGTTGGATCCTCCTTTGAACCGACTTTAATATGGGTATAAACTTGGTGGCAGCTTTTTTGTCTCCCAGGATATCCTCTGCTAAATCCTTGTCCTGCTGAGTTTCGTAGGTTTCAATTCCGAAGTGCTCAGCTTCTTTGATTGATAGATCATTAAAGACTGGCTGATTATCCACTGGGCAATCAGGTAAGGGGGAGTCTTGTAAAATAGGAGAGTCTAAAGTGTAAAGATCTGACTCATCATCACCATCATCCGTGTCATAGTATTCATCCTCCTCCTGATCTTCCTCTGTATCTGCGTGCAGGTCATAAAAGTCTGCATTGCAAGACCTTTTAGTTGGAGGTTGGGTGAAACCAAGGGTTGAAAAGTGGAAGCCCTGGGCTTAGAGCTTGAGGCCTGATCAGTTGGATGTGTATTTTGAAAACTTTTCAAAGCATTGGGATTCTTTTTTTTTTTAAAAAAAGTCTGCAAAGAAAGACATTCTACACCTAACTAGGTCTTCTGATGACCACTTAGCAGAGCTGGAGAAGACCCCAGAATAAGGTACACTTGGCGTTTGGGTAGGATCTTTATTATGTAGGGCTTGACTTAAAGGGCCCTCCCCCTCATCTTGTGGGACACACTCTTCCTCCTCTTGTGTGGCAGTTACAGTGTCCTACACCCTATGAGACTTCTCTTTATGGATCTTGGTCTTTTGGAGGAAGATTTTTTTGGAATTAGAACCTCTATCAGGGTTTCTGGGACATGTTTTTGAATCGGGGGAGATAACGCTGAATCTTTAGGCTTCCTGGCTGGTTTCGACAAAACGCATCGAGTTTTGGCACTGGGAAGGACCTTCGACATGTCAGCCGACGTTCGGCTGTGGAAGTTTTGTAGGCGGCGTCTTTAGTCTTATGGGGCCTGTCATGAGGCAACCGTGACTTGGAGTACCCAGAGGACAGGGAATCCACCGATCTGCCTCCAGACACCGAATCTCGTCGTTTATCTGGCACAACCGACATATCACCGTGGGTTGTGTGTTGGGAAGATGTAGGGCTCTTGCCGCCGGCTGTAGTTCCCACAACAGAGCCCCGGCCTCAGGGGCTAGCACTTGGGAAAGTGACTGTTCCCAGTCACCCTCGCCGTCCGAAAAGGTGGCGTCACTGGAGGATCCCTCCACGTCCATGGCGGCCTCTGCCTGCATGGCGTGATGGGCCCAGCGCTCCGTTCTGCTATCCTTAAGGGTCTTGTGTCGAAAGAGCTTACAAGCTCGACAATGCCCTAGAACCAATCCAAAGGTAAGGGGATAGGCCTTGCTGAACGGGAGGACAGCAAACGTCCAATCCAAATCACTAACCAATGAGCTGGTACTTCATAATGCAGACATGTTTGTGGGTGCATTATAGATTTTAAAAAGGGATGCACATGGGGAAAAAAAGGAGAGCTACCTGATATCATCCGAGTGGTCACTGCTGGAAAAATTGCTGGAGAACCAATATTGCCTGGGGGTGGAGGAAAACAGGGAAAGAGACAGTGGCTGGTAACCATACAATGAGTCGCTAACAGACGGATGGATACTAGAGGCTATCCGTGACCGATATTGGAGTCTGACCAGGTCCCTGTCCTGTACCGTAAAATGACCCATGAGGCTTGATGTCCTTTCCTGAGCACAAAACCCAGAGTTGTTCAATGCAAGTAAACTTGTCCAAACGAACCACATATTTTGGCGATCTGTTTGAGTCAATACCTTACCTTGATTCAGTGGGTGGTGTACAGAAGTACACCCAAGCACTTTACCAAATAATTTAATGAATTCCCTTATATTTATATAGCATTTATAGAGCGCACAAAGACTGAGGTATCGAGGCGCTAGGGGGTGAGAGGGGGCAGGTCGGTAGAACTAAAACAGAAGGGTTTTTAAAGGCTTACAGAAAGGAAGGAACTCATGCAGCTTCCAAAGATCTAAAAGAGAGAGAGTGTTCTAAAGTGTAGGGGCAAGAACTGAGAAGGATCTTCATCCAGCTCTGGCACAGCTCTGGCACAGAGAAATCTAGGGACATGTAGCAAGAATTTATTAGCTGAGCGCAGCGATTGATTAGGAATGTAAGGCAGAATCCGCTACCGCAAGAATTTGGGCCCTACATTATAAATTGCCTGATGAACCATACAGAGAACCTTGAACTTAATTCGGCTTCGTATGGGGAGCCAGTGTAGTTGGTGTAAAAGTTGACAGTGAGCAAGTCTAGGGGCTCCAAGGACAAGACAAGCAGCAGCATTCTGGAGGATTTGGAGACGTTGCAGTAACCTCTCTGGTTGCCCAAGTTAGATTACATTTCAATAAGGAAGAGAGCTCATGATAGATGCTGTGACCATTTTTGACTTAAGAGCGGGTGGAAGCAGGGGTAGAACTTTTTTTAGGCCCTTTAGTTTAAGAAAGTCCAAATGACAAACTGCCAAGACCGGAGCTTCCCGCGAACCAGTGGTCATAAGTTTGATTCCAAGACTCTTAACAAAAGGTGAGGATTGGGGCAATGGCCAAGGGAAGACAGCCAATAGTCAGAGGTCCATGACTGACTCTCCACATTCGAACCAACCAGGAGAACCTCGGTTTTGTCACTGTTAAGTTTTACCTAATTGTCAGCCATCTAGTCTCCAACTGCAGCAAGGCAGTTTTTCAGTTTACAAAGGGGAAATCGGAGGAAGGCGTATTAAGGCGGAAACAGGATCTGGGTATCGTCAGCGTAGGAAAAGGAATGTACGCCATGGCGAACAATAAGTTTGGTTAGGGCCTGCATATAAAGATTAAAAAGCACCTGGGACAAGGCAGAGCCCTGGGGGACTCCACAGTGCATCCCACTGGGAGGAGATGTAAATGGGGGAAAAGGAGACTGATTGGACCCTGTCCGATAGAAACGAGGAGAGCCATTTAAGCGGGAAGCTCGATATTCCTGCCTCGTAAAGGCAGGAAAGGAGTTTCTGGTGGGCAACTGTATCAAAGGCCGCAGAGAGGTCAAGGAGAATCGAAGCTCCAACCTCTCTGCGGTCCTGAAGCAGGGCAATATCGTCCATAAGTGCCACCATAACAGATTCAGTCCCCGTCCCCGTACGCAACCTGGACTGAAAAGGGGCATCGGCCTCCAAGAAGGCAGATAGTTGAGGCGCCACAATAGTTTTCATTAATTTCATTAATGCTGGGACAAGGGAGATAGGGCAATAGTTTGCTAGAAAAACCTCATCTTGACCCGGCAGCTGCAGGAGAGGGGAGATTATTGCATGTTTAAGAGGGGCAGGAATATGCTCAGTGGTAAAAGAGTAATCAAGCGCTGCAGTAAAAAGAGACAAAGCATTGCAAGCAGCCTCTTGAAGCAGAGCGAGGAGGAAGGAGTCCAAAGGAAAAGCTGAACAGAGTTTGTTCAGAGTAGACAGAACCAGGTTGTCCGTTACTGCATTAAAGTGAAAGGCACTGGACAGTTTCCTTCATAGCGTCATGAGCTATGGGAGGATCAGACAGTGTAGGTCTTACTGAACTAATCAATTGTCGGATTTTAAGTATCTTATCGCAAAAAAAATAAATAGGAGCGCAATGTGATCGCAGTGAGGAGAGACGCTGGGGGAGCTTTAGCAGGAATAGTCAATTCGTTAGTCACTCGAAACAGCTCTCATGAGGAGGAGGCAGCAGTTAAAATGTGATTAGCATGGAAATCAGCCTCGGCTGTTTTTATAGCAGTATTTTATGCAGTTCTAGCCTGTAAAAAAGCACACAATGCAACAGAGTCTGGATTAGAGACCCACAAGGATGAGCGTAACTTGTTCCCTGTGAATCTTGTTCACCACCTTGTTCAAGAGAGGAGTGGGTGGAAAAGCATAAGCAAACCTCCCTGACCAATTCATCCAGAAGGCGTTCCCCTTGGAGCCTGGTTGTGGGAACCTGGACGCAAAGTCTGGACATTGCTTGTTTTCGCTTGTAGCGAACAAGTCTAGCATGGGGTTACCCCATTGATAACAGGTGATCTACGACCTGTGTTTAGTTGCCACTCGTGTTCCTCAGGTAGGGAATCTCTGCTTCGAGAATCTGCTAACGTATTGAGTTCCCCTGGAACGTCTAGGGAGGATAGGAATATCTTTCGTTTGAGTGCCCATTTCCAAATCGGTTGTGCTAGTTTGGACAGATTTGGAGAATGTGTGCCCCCCGGTTTGTTGATATAGAACATAGCTGTTGTGTGGTCAGTGAGGACTTGTACTGACAGATTTGTCAACTGCCTGAAGGGCATTGAATACCGCCAGCAGTTCTCACAGGTTGATGTGGTGCTGTGCCGTGGCATGAGTCCACAGACCCTGAACCATGTGATGAAGGTGATGAGCCCCCCACCCGGCATCTGTCGTATCAATCGCTTGCACTTCTGGATCGTGGAAGGGTTTGCCCCTTATCAGAGTCTCTCGTCCACCGGCAAAGGTTTTGTACTAGTGTTGGCAAAACGACCACTGGATCGTCCCACTGACCGATTGCCTGAGACCGCGGTTTCACCAACCACTCCTGCATGGGACGCATGCACAGGCATTTGTGCGCAGCACCAGATAAATTCAAGATGCCATCATGCCTAGCAATCGGTGACCAGCCTGATAAATGTGGTATTTGCAGTAACATGTTTTGGACGCTTTCCTCTGAGGGGGGAAGACCAAAGCCTCCCTTGTGTTTATTACAGCTCCTAGGAACTGTTTGGTTGTGCTTGATTTTTTCTAGTTTATTGAGAAAGCCAAATGAAAGAGAAGATTTGTCGTACTTTGAATGTTTGTCCTGCAAATCTGGGGAGGGGGGGGGGTTTCCTCTGTAATCAGCCAGTCGTCCAGGTAAGGGTACACTGGGATAGACTCCCTGCGCAGGTGCATTGCCACCACCGCCCGTACCTTTGTGAATACCCTTGGAGCAGAAGCTATGCCGAAGGGTAGCACCTTGAATTGGTAGTGCTGGTTCGCCGTCTTGAATCGCAATAATTTTCTGTGCGCTGGGAACATTGAAACATGAAAATAAGCATCTTTCATATCCAGGTTTGCCACGTAATCCCCCCGCTTTAGCAGGGGGATTGCTTCTTGTAGCATAGTCATGCAGAACTTTTGTGGCTTTACATATTTCTTTGAAGGGCGTAGGTCTAAAACTGGGCGCATTGTTAGATCTTTCTTTGGCACAAGGAAGTAGGTTGAATAAATATCCTGGTTCCCTGGGATAACCTCGATGGTGCTCTTTAGGAGCAGCGTTGAGATTTCCTCGAGAAGGATGCGCTCTTCTTCATCAGAGTGTGTCTTTCGCAGAGAGGGTGTGGAGGAGGAGGGGGGGGGGGGGGTTGACAGGGGAATGGTTCCAGGGGTAGCTCGATTAGTTCCACACAGTACCCTACTGGAGAGGCATGGGAGGGCACCTGAAGCGGGTTGTCACTGTTTTGGAGGTGTTGGACCTCCCCAGCCACGAGATCGGCGCTGCCCCCTCTGGGAACCCTGTGAGGCTTAGCCTCGATTGTTACCCCAGGATGCCCCTTGGTTTTGACCATACCCTGTACCCCTCTGGGAATTTCGTCCTATAAAAATGACAAATTACTATTCCCCTTTGGCCAGAGGGTTTATCTGTAAATTGGCCCAAGGACTTTAGGATATCGTACTCGTCATTCGGAGACTTGAGCGCATCCTCTACAGCCTTCCCAAAGAGGAGTTGGGCCCGACAGGCATATTTAGCAGTGTTGCTCGAGTGTCCTGCTTGAACCCGGATTGTCGAAGCCAAGCATGGCGCTTAAATGATGGTGCCTTCCACAATAATTCTTCCCGCATTATCTGCAGCGTCTAAATTATTCCTTAGGATTCAGCTAGAGACTGCTCTGCCCTCTGCTGCTACTTGGGCCAACTGTGTCTTTAGGGGCTGAAGATAGAGGTACGAACACATCATCCCACTTATGACAATTGTAGCTAGACGAGAGTAGTGTGGTTAGCTATCCTACCCTGAAAGACAGCAGAGGAGGCTACCTTCATGCCCATGGTGTAGAGGTGTTGGCTTTCCTTGTCAGGTGGAGCCTCAGAGGAAGCTAATGGAGTACCAGCTCTCTTTCTGGTGGTTGTTCCTACCAGAGAGAGTCTGGCTTAAGTTGGCCCCCAATATAGAGGGGGTCTGTGGGTGCTTTGCAAAAGAGTTTCTCAATGCGTGGGTTAATCGCACGCGTTTGGTTTGGCATCTCAAAAAAAGGCTGGATTCTGCTCTGGACAGATTGGAATAAACTCAGTAACTGCCGTTTTATCTCCCAGGATATCCTCAACAAAATCTTTGCCCTGCTGAGTCTCTTGTGTTTTGATTTGAAGTGCTCAGCAGCCTTAATGAGCATGTCATTCAGAAGAGGCTGGTTGTCAATAGGCAAATCAGCTACAGGTGGGTCTTGGGTGACGGGAGAGGCTATATTGTACATATCTGCTTCTTTGTCGTCGTCATCCCCATAGTTTTCTTCTGTGCCCTCTTGTGCTGTATAAGTATCCACAGCATCATCCTCATAGTCTGCGTCAGAGATCAATGTAGCGAGGGTAAACCTGGAATGGGATCTCCAGGGTGTCTGGGCGAGACTACTTAGAAGGGGGAGAGGGGGGGAGAAGAGTAGTAGGGGCATCTACAGTGGCCTGAGAGCCCGAGGCAGCTGTAGTAGGAGTGTTTTGCAGGTTTTGGAAAGCTGCTGGGTTTTTTTCCCCTCAAAATTACCAATAAAGTTATCCTCCTCATGACCCTGTCTATCTTCACAGGTCCACTGAGCTGAGCTCGGAATGGACATAGGGCCTGGTGTGGAAGTTAGAGGGCTTGGTAAGGACTCTTCTTCGGAAGGAAGTGAACCTTTGTGGTCTGAGACCCCTTGTGATGCTGGGAATCCCTCTACTTGGATGCGGAAAGTGACCTATGTTTATTAGGTGTCTTGGAAGAGTGCTTCTTAGACTCCTTTCCCTTGATAAGCCCCCTTGGGACGTATTCTTTGACTAAATGGGCTAGTCCCGACTGTACTGAGGCCTTAACTGATTTAGAAGAATATCGAACCTCGGAAGTGGAGGGCCCAAACGCCTAGTCAGCCAACGTTCGGGTGTGGGTTTATTCACAATGTCTGTGCCGTCTTTCGACAGTCGGGGTCGGTCATGGTCATGTGGTGAACCGGACCTCAAATGCCTAGAGGAAAGTGAACTAGCAGACCTCACCCCAGACGTTGTGGGACCTTTAGTCGACGAGCACACCGAATCTCCTGCCTTGGGTATGTGTTTAGGAGTAGGGGCAGTGTGAGCACTGGTGCCGCCGTGGGTCGTCCCCATAACCAGCTGGCCTGTCTAGTGGGGTTGGGGGCTTGCACTTGGGAAACTAAACGTCTCCCTTTCGCCTTCGCCGTCCAAAATGGCAGCGTCACTGCCAAGGCTGAAAGTCCCTTCCACGTCCATGGTGGCCTCTGCCTGCATGGCGTGGTGGGCCCAGCGTTTTGTTTTACGGTCCTTCAACATCTTCGGTTTGAAGAGCCTGCAGGCTCCACAGTTCTCCTCAAAGTGATCTCGTGGGAGACAGAGGTTCCCGTCAACCCACGATAATCTTTTCTTACAACTTGGGCAGAACTTAAAGGGGGTTCTATCCATGATAATATGTAATGGCAGCTCTGCAAATGTAATGTTGGAAAAGGGGCAAATACATTCTTTATGCCCCCCCCTCTCTACCTACTGCGAAGGGCAAAGCCTGCTGCAGCCCTCCCGTGCCGAACTGATTCGTTGAAGAGTCTTCCCTGACTATTGTCTTCCTTCACCGTTGACGAAGTGATGTCGAAAATCGGTGATCGAATATAAGGATGGGAAGAGACTATAAATAATTATAATTTTATTTATTTGCGTTTGGTTGTAGCATAACCTTTACAAAAGAATGAAGAAAATGTAAGAACGGAAATACAGAATTTTCAAATGATTAAAAAATATCAAATCACATTTCATGCAAAGCTACAGCGGTCATTAATACACAAGATAAAACCCAGCAAGAGAATACAACAATACTAAATCGTACAGAAGATAAAACAGAACAGAGTAATGTAGAGAAGGATAAAAAACTAAACTTCATGAATCATAAACCCTAATTGGTGACAAATGCAATGTTGCTGAAATGTTCACATCTCATTTCGAAGTCTATTGCATCACATTAAAAGGACTATAGCAAAAACTATTTACCGAAAGTGTTCAAAAGGTCTACATGTAGCTAACTGAATTGCTATATATATTGTTCCGTTACTACAACTTAGCTACGTATCCCATAGTCATTTCAATCTCCATTTCCAATGGATGTCAAGAATCTGACTACAGCTATCTGCAGGGAAGTCCCCCCTTTCCATGTAGAATTTGTCACCATAGCCTATCAAGATTTACATATTCAGTATTTGAGGCGTATTTTTGGAAACATTCTATACGCTCCCTTCTTAATGCAATACAATCAATTAATAAGTGCTCCAGTGCTTCAGTTACTCCTCCAATGCCACAGAAACTACACAATGTTCGACAATCTTTCCCCCTCTCCCGTATATCAGTGATCTTTCGGGTTAACAACACATTAAATCTGAAACACAATGTTGCATTCGCTTATCTGGAAATAATGTCAAATATGGCTCCAGGGTCCCCCCACACCTAGTATGAGATACCAGCTGTTTATATAAGTGGGTTTCCAGAACTTTCTCAACAGTAATGCTCCAATCCATCCGCTTGAACAGTTTTTTTTTTTTTAACTTTAACTGGATTCAAGATAAGGTGATCAAGTGATGCCTCTAGTTTATTCAGGTGTTCCAGGCACTCCGCTTTAAGATTTGTTAAATAACCCGAAGTAGTGGTATCACTACGATAACCACTTCCCCAATTGATCATGCAGGGTACCTTTCAGGGTAATAATTATCTTCCTAAAAAGAGAGACCCTACGCCACATGACCGTACTTCCAATAGATGTTAAACCTAGTTCATATAGTATTGCGACCAAAGGAACACACTTTGTTAAGCATTTAGCATTTAAACACTGACCTTAATAAACGTGCTTCATATTTTGGTAATTCTTCTATAGCCCAAAGGGGGAATAACTCAAGGCCATAATATAGCTGGGGTATTGTCTTACACTTATAATAGCGCAGTTGGTAAAAAGGAGAATTTCCCATATTTTGCATCTATTTTTTAGCTGTACTGATAGGGCACCAACCTTCCCTTCTAGATACTGCCTATAGTATGCTTTCTTTTTATCACCATATATGGGATATCCTAGGTAACGCAGATGTGATCTAACCATCAGTTTTATATGGTTCAGATACCATGAATGTTTCTGAACGTATGGCCTGGGATGTAATTGTAAAATATTTTTTTTTCACATTAATCAGAAGACAGTTTGAGAGTGTATAATCTTTAAACATACTCGGCAAACGTTGCAACCCTCGTGGCGTCTGATCAAATAACAAAATCATCCGTGTAGGCTGTCCAGCTGTTTTGTACTCCCTCCACCACAGGGGGCAAAAGCAGTAGCTTCTAGAACTGCACTGGCATCAGAGACATATAAATTCAAAATCATTGGCGCAAATACACAGCCTTGTCGGAGGCCATTTGTTGCATCAATAGGTATTGAGAGTTCCCAAGTTGTTAGGATGCACCTGTAACTTAGACCCCTCATGCAGATGGAACAGTATCGAGAGCAGGGAAGATGGCATACCAATTAGGCTTAATTTCTCCCAAAGAAAGCTTCTATCTGCCATATCAAATTCCATTGTAAGGTCAATCGATGCAACATAAATAGGAACACTATTAACCTTCCATGCTTTTTCTTGCATGATATCAATAGGCCCCCAACATCGGTTCCCACGCTCTTCCTGAATCCAAATTGGAACCTGGACAGAATATTATTAGCATTTGCCCACACTTGGATATGCTTCAGAACCAGACCAGAGAATATCTTTGAGTTGGCATCCAGTAGCACGATCGGCCTATAATTTGTTGGACATGACCAGTCGCCTTTCTAATAATAGTACTATATAAGAAATGTGCCATAATTAGAATAATCAAAGGCATAAGCCGAAAGAGAGCTCTGCTTTTTTGCGTATGTCTTTGATGGTGGAAAAAAAACGGAGGGACCTCGACGCGTGAAGGACCATGGGTACAATGGACGTCACACTAGGGATAGTATTACTGGCACGCCCTGTCGACATCCCTTTTCGAATTTTAAAAACTAACAACTGTAATACTCTACAGGTTCCACTAGATGTCGGCCTATGCACAGCATGTGATCTAAGCAGATTTTACAAGCCTCAGAAATATATATATATTTTCTTCTTCACAAACAATAAAAAGTTTTGTCAGGATGAGTTTACATCACAGTTCAAATCATTACATTACAGTGGTCTTACCAGTTCCTTTCATCCACAACCTCCAATCACAATATAGTACTTCAATATCTTCTTCCTGGTCCACTAACCTGCCAGGACTAACCACTAAAAAGTCCCTTTCCTGGTGTACTCGCCTGCCAGGATATAAAACTCCTACTACAAGTACTTTTATAGTTTATTTCAAATATCAATAATGTCTTGTGACATTCAATAACAATTGAATGTACAACATTTTCCATAAGGGTGCAACATCCGTTAATGCCGTTTGTTCCAATGATCGATTGGCCAAATGCAATAAAGGTTATGTTTCCCCCCCCCCCCCAATCACATTCTCCCCAAGGAGGGCAACTTTCCTGCCAACTCTGAGCTTTATCACAGAAGGTAACATCTCTTATGCAAGTTTCTCTCTCCATGAAAGCCGTTTCCCCTTTTATTTCCAACTAGGTGGGGTACCCAGCGTTGCCAGTTTCTCATGTGCCCTTGAGGCGGTTCCTCTTGTCCTATGGTCGGCAAGTCGTGCTGCTGTTTGTTGAGTTTCAGAAGCTCTTTATATTTCGCTTTGCATCAGATGGAGCTTTTCCAAGTGATGTTAGTTTTTTGCGCTGCATGTTTCGGTCACTCAATGGCTTCAGCACATTTGACAAAATGTCCAAGAAAGATTGATTGTGCTCTCTTCTTGTGAATGAACACAAGTTAACTGTAACCTTGCCACTTCCCATATTTGCAGTGGCGTGATAAAAAGTTTTTTTTTTTTTTAATTCCCTTTAAACATGCTTTAATAAACACTTTGGAACTGTATACATCAGTAATACATTTCAAAGGAATACAACACATCGAACAATTTGCTTCAGGCACTCTTCCAAATGTTGCCTTCTTATAGTACATGCTGTAGTGAATGGGGTGTCTAGAGAGTGAATATTTTGCATCCAAACAGACCAATCTTGCCCCAGACAAAAGAGGAATCCATGCAAAAATTTTTAAGTGTGGGTTCAACGGTGTGGGTTTGTATAGCCAGCCAGCCATTTATATGGGATACATTACTCACCGTAATCGTATTTCAGATGCTTGTATCTGCTTAAATTCACATGCTGTGCATAGGCCGACATCTAGTGGAAGCTGCAGAGTATTACAATTTGTTTTTCGAAACTCGAAAATGGGCATCGGCACAGGGCGTGTCGGTAATACTATCCCTAGTGTGACGTCCACTGTACCCCTGATCGCTCACGCGTGTAGGACCCTCAGAATAGCGAGAGTACAGATAATCCAAGCAGATAGAAAGGTAAGACTACAAGCATCCATGCGCCTTCTCTCAGAGGGGAGGACGGGTGGGTCGCATGTGAATCTAAGCAGATACAAGCATCAGAAATATGATTATGGCGAGTAATGTATCCCTCCTGAGGCTTGTGGAATCTGCTTAGATCACATGCTGTGCATAGATTAGCAAGCAGTATCTGAAGGAGGTGTGATGTGAGAAGGGTTGTGAGCAAATTAATGTCTTAAAACAGTTTGTCCCACTTGGGTATCTGTCTTGGAATAAGTGTCAATGCAGTAGTTACGCTCACCTGGTTCCCACGGGGGCGTCGACCGGAACTGGGCCGCTGTTATTTCCACCAGCGTGACGTGTAGCGCCGAGATGACTGACTGGACTGGCCCGCTCAGCCTAGTTTGTCTGGCTCGCAAGAATATTCTTCTGCAAAGGAGAAGAGGAATTAACCACCCGTGGAATTGAGTGACAACCCACCTTCCCTACTCCCGTTGTCTTCCCACTGATCACTCTTGATGTCCCCTCAGTCTCACCTGATGGTTTGGAAGGATGAGCTCTCCATCCTACATCGACCGCAGGGGCGCGTTGATGACCAGTTACATCACTGGCGTAGAGGAATTGGTGAGTTCCAGTATTGACTCTAAAGTCCAATTGTTCATAAGAGTTCAAATGTCTGCTCTTCACTCTGTCCGATTCCTTGCAGGTTGCAGATTAATCCACTCGAAGATTTCCAAATGGCACTCGGTAAGATTCAGGTAAGTCCATTGTGTTTTTCCCTTAGGGGCCGGGGTACGACGATGAAGCAGAGTTGACTGTGCCGACCCGAGATGAGGTGAGAACCTCCCGTGGTAAATCAGGTAAGTCCTTGGGGGTAGCTTCTATGGCCTTACAGAGTCCCCTTGCTCACCTTGCTGTCTGTCTCCTTAGGTGTCGGAGGGCGGCCGCGAGATGGAGAGAGCGTGATGGAATGCTGAAGTACCGCCAAGCAGGTGAGTTCAGCGCGGCGCCGTAGAAATGCGAAGCGATGCTTCAAAGACTTCTGTCTTTCAGTTCCTTGGCGAAATGGATCAGGATTCAGGTAAGGATTTAAGTTAAAACTCCTGTTCTAACCTTTATCCTGTCTGTCTTCTTGTTTCAGGAGTCCCAGGACTGAAGCGGGCGTGGCTGAAGACTGGAGCTGCTGAAAACACGGTGAGCGTTATGCTGCAGCAAGCAGAATAACGCGAAGCACATGTGGCTGTCCGGGCGTGGTTTAAATAGCCTTGGAAGAAGATCCAGGTAAGTATTCTTCCACAGCCCCACCCAAGTAACAAAATAGTCCCTTCAGTAAAATAGTCCCTCCTAAGCCTCATTTGGCTAGAGTCTTCATGCAGCATGGTCTGCCACAGGCGAGTATGCAGCATGGTCTGCTTCAGGTAAGTTATCAATAATGAGCCTGGCGCCATAGGCGCCAGGACTGCACCCAAACAGCCCCTAACTGGGGCTTTTGGGCATGCTCCAAGTGGCATGATGCCTGCTTCCGGGGCTGCTGGGCCTGGTATGGTCTTCCGGGGGCAGGCAACATGACAGTAGTGCTGAGTAAAAGCGTGATTAGAGCTCCAAGTAGCTGCTTTGCAAATGGTGTCAAGGGGTACATTTGCAATGAAAGCGAGAGTGGCCCCAATGCCTCTTGTAGAGTGGGCTCATGGCGTGAAAGGCAGAGTTTTTTCAGAAAGGGAGTAACACAGCTGGATACAGTTAATAATCCACTTAGAGAGGGCACCTTTAGAGACGCGATCCCCCTCTCTGCCTGTAGCTACGGAGAGAAACAGTTGGTCTGTGTTCCTTAGAGGTCTGGTCTTGTTTACATAGTAGAGGACCGCCCTACGCACATCTAGGGTGTGTAGTTTCACCTCAGCCGAGCTTTGTGGGTCTTGGAAGAAAGCCGGAAGCTCGATGGACTGGTTCACGTGGAATTTAGAAATAAACTTAGGTGAGAACCTAGGGTGTGTGCGTAAAACCAGTTTATCTTTATGAACTGTAAAGAAAGGATCTTGCACTGACAGAGCCTGAATTTCACGGACCCTTGTTATAGATGTAATTGCTACTAAGAAGGCCGTTTTATAAGTCAGGTGTTTGAGACTGCTTTTATGCATGGGCTTGAAAGGGGGCCCCATGAGCTTAGATAGCACCACATTAAGGTCCCATCCTGGTGGTGGGTTTGAAATAGGAGGGTGAAGTCTTTTTTACTTCTTCCATGAAGGATTTAACTACTGGTACTTTCCACCACGATACCTTGTTATGGGAGGTGGTGTATGCTGACAGAGCTGCCAGGTGTACCTTTAGTGAGTTAAAAACCAGTCCTGCATCCAGTAGGTGGAGCATGTATGTGACAATTTTTGAAGGAGTGCAATCAACCGGGTTGATTTGCTTATTTTGGCACCAGATAACAAATCTTTTCCATTTGTCAAAGTAGCAGTGCATCGTGTTTGGCTTCCTAGATTCTTTTAGGATGTCCATACATCTCTGTGGTAAATTGAGATGTCCAAACTCTATGACCTCAGGAGCCATGCTGCCAGGTTCAATGAGTTGAGGATGCACCTTGTGCCCTTGGTGCTGGGACAGTAGGTTGTACCAGCCTGGGAGTCTGATGGGTTCGCACACTGCTAGTCTACGTAGGTGTGGGAACCACGGTTGTCTGGCCCACATGGGAGCAACTGGGACAAGCGTCATCGATTCTCTGTTCATCTTGTTGACCACCTTCCTGATGAGGGGAGTTGGTGGAAAAGCGTATGCAATCCCTGACCAGTTCATCCACAGGGCGTTCCCCTGGGAGTCTGGTTGGGGGAACCTGGATGTAAATCCTAGGCATGGTCTGCTTTCGCTTGTGGCGAATAGGTCTATAGTGGGGGAACCCCACTGAGAGAAGATATCTTCCACGATTTCTCTCTGTAGGCACCATTCGTGTTCCTCTGGAAGGGAGTCTCTGCTCAAAGCATCCGCCAGAGAATTGAGATCCACTGGAACATGTTGAGAGACAGGAAGATGTTCCATCTGAGTGCCCATATCCACATTTTCTGGGCAAGCTTGGACAGATTTGGCGAACGAGTCCCCCCCCCTTGCTTGTTCAGGTAAAACATGGCTGTAGTGCTGTCCGTCCGGATCTGCACTGACAGATTCTGCAGGTAGGGTTCGAGCGCTTGAAGTGCTCTGAATACCGCCAGAAGCTCTAGTAGGTTCATATGATTCCTGGCCACTGAGTGAGACCAGAGACCCTGAGCTGTGTGGTGGAGATGGTGAGCTCCCCACCCTGTCGGGCATATATCGGTTGGGACTACCGCCTGTACCTCGGGATCGTAAAAGGGTTTTCCCTTGGACAGATTTTCTCTTGTCCACCAGTGAAAGCTTTGTACAAGTGTTGGCGAAACGACCACTAGATCGTCCCACTGACCACTTGCCCGAGACCACTGTTTCGCCAACCATTCCTGCATGGGACGCATGCGCAGGCGTGCATGGGGGACCAGGTATATACATGACACCATCATACCCAACAAACGCATTGCTTTGCGTACCGTTATCTGGCGACCGGCCTGATAATGCGGAATTTGCAGTAGTATATTCCGAATTCTTTACTCGGATGGAAAGGTCAACCCCTCTCGAGTGTCTAGGATAGCTCCTAGGAACAGTTTGGAGGTGCTTGGCACCAGACTGGACTTCTTCTAGTTTATTGAGAAGCCCAATTCAAAGAGGAGGTCGATCGTCCTTGGAATGTTTGTTCTGCAAATTACTGGGGTCTCCCCCGTGATGAGCCAGTCGTCCAGGTAAGGGTACACCGGGATTGCCTCCCTGCATAGGTTTGCCACCGCCAGTACCTTGGTGAATACCCTTGGAGCCGAAGCTATCCCGAAGGGCAGTACCTTGAACTGGTAATGCTGACTGTCCACCTTGAAGCGCAAGTACTTTCTGTGCGCTGGGAACATGGAAATATGAAAATAGGCATCTTTCATGTCCAATGTTGCCATGTAATCCCCTTTTTTAGGAGGGGGATTACCTCTTGGAGAGTAGTCCTCGAGGAGGATCTTCTGGTGGTCCAAAGAATGTATTTTTTGTCGTGGAGGATGGTTTCGGGGACGCTCCAACAGTTCTATGCAGTACCCTGCGGATACTGTGGACAGCACCCATCTGTCTGATGTGATCCCTTCCCAAGCTTGGGTGAAGTTGGAAATGCGTCCCCCTACTGGGGTTGCGTGAGAAGGGACCCTGAACGGAGCGTCTGTTTTGGTGGAGGCGTGCTACTGGGGCTGCCTACACCTTTACCACATCCTCTTTTATTACCCCTGCCATAACCCTGGGTAGACTGCTGGTTGTTATTGTTCCATGGTGCACCCTGTCCCTGGGAATAGTTAGATCCTCTCTGGGAATTTTGTCCGTGTGGGCGACGAAAAGTGCCATTCGCTCTCTGATTAGGGGGTTTATTGGTTAGTTGACCTAGGGATTTGAGCGTCATACTCGTCCTTGGCATTTTTCAGCGCGTCCTCGACCGCCTTACCAAACAGATCTAGCTCCACCAGTTTATCTAACAATGATGCTTGGTTTCAGCTTTGAATCAAGACTGCCGTAACCAAGCGTGTCTCTTGATAACAGTCCCTTCTGCTATCAATCTGCCGGCGTTATCCGCGGCATCAAAGGTTGCTTTTAAAATGCAACCGGACACGGCTCTTCCCTCCGTGGAAACTCGTGCCAATTGGCTCTTTAAGGGTTCTGGGGCAGAGTCTATGAGTGCCTCAACTTCTTCCCACTGGTGGCAGTTGTAACTGGCCAACAGGGTGGTGGAGTTGGCAATCCTTGCCTGGTAGGCTGAAGTGGAGGCTACCTTCCTGCCCAAACCATATAGTTTCTTGCTCTCCTTGTCGGGAGGAGCTTCAGACGATGACAAGGGTGTTCCAGCCCTCTTACGGGTGTTTCTAACTACCTGGGAGCCCGGCTTCAGATGCCTCCTTATGTATAGTGGGTCTGATTGGGATGCCCTGAAAAGTTTCTCAATCCTTGGGTTCACTGCCCTGGTCAGGTTAGGATTTACTAGTGAAGGGTCTATTCTTCTCTGAATAGACTTAGGAGAAAGGAGAACTGTGGCGCAGGCCATCCCCATTCTTATTAACTCCTCGGCGAAGTCCCTCTCTTCTTGAGCACCCTGGGTATCAATGTGGAAGTGTTCTGCCGCTCAGGACAGAACTTCATTCAGGAGAGGTTGATTGTCGACAGGGGAGTCGGTAACCAGGGGGGGAGGGGTTCTTTCTCTACCGGGGAATCTACTCTGTAGGTTTCAGGGTCTTCCTCTTGGTCCTCATCATCCCCATAGTAGCCCGTACCAGTTGGCTCTTCCAACATGCCGAATCTGGATCCTCACAAAAGGATGTATCCCCTTGACATTGAGAGTAGGGCTGTATATAGAAGGGGTCCGAAGACCGTGTTGGGGCTTCAAACGGGACGTTTTACTTGGAGGTATTGGATCCTTCAAGCCCGAGGGTGCTGACCCGTCGGGAGTATAAGAGAGAAAGTGTTCAGGGTTTTTTGCGTAAAAATCTGCCAGTGATGACATCCTTGACATAACCCTGTCTATGACATCACTAGACCATTCTCTAGAACTGGGAATGACCCTTTCTGGAACTTTCTCCACCTAATCCCGACTAGACTTACTGGTTTTAGCAGGGGTCTTTGGGATAACAGAAGACTGGGACTTGTCTGTATGTGGAGTGGAAAGTTTTAGAGGTGTGGAAGGAGGCGGAGACTGCTTCCTTTGTTGTTTTTGCCCCTCCCCATGGGTGGAAGTGTTTTCCCTGCTTTTTCGCACCTACAGAGCCTTCCAACGCCTGGCGTTTAGGTTCGGGGGTAGTGTCCCTATCTCTTGAACGTGGAGGTAGGGACTCGGGAGCCGCCGTTAAGCGGTCTGCGGGCGCCGACTCCTGGAGTGCGGTCTGGGGATGGAAGTCTGCTACGTCTTCCGACGATCGAACTTCCGTTACCTTTGGGACCGAGGCACTCTTGGCAACAGTGAATGATTGCCTGGAGTCATGGTGCGATCTAGATCGAGAACGCCCAGAGGACACCGATTCGGACCGTTCTCTGGGTCTCTTTCCGAGAACTCTATGTGCGCATCGAGTCTCGGTTGGACTTCATGTGCTTTGTGGAAGTGCTGTGGGTAGCGCTTGTGTCGCTGGGGGTCTTCCCCATAGCCGTCTTGCCGGACGACCTTCCGAGGTCGGGGACTTGCGCTCGACTGTCTCTTGATGCCACATTGCCCTCGCCGTCTGAAAGCACGGCGTCGCTGCCATCGCTGAAGGCGCCCTCCGCTGCCATGGCCTCCCGACGCCTGGCGTGGTGGGCCCAACGCTTAATCGAACGGTCCTTAAGTGTGTTCGGTTTAAACCTACTACACGCTCTCCAATTCGCCTCGGGGTGGTCCCTCGGCAAGCAGAGATTGCATGTGGCGTGTCTGTCAACCCCGGTGCGGTTGCACTTAGGGCAGAATTGGAAAGGGGTACCCTCCATACGCACCTTGCGGCAGCGGGCTAATAAGTGTAGGAATATATAAGAATGTACATATATACCAAAAGAGTGTAGAGTATGTCCACCCCCCACTCTCCCTACTTGCAGGGCCGAGGCCAGAGGCCTTCCGAGGCCCAAATCCGTCGTGCAGCTGTCGACGGGCGATTTCTTCTCCGGGCCGGCGTCGAGTGTGGAAGTTCGGTGACTCGACTTTGGTGTGGAGAATGGGGAAAATATAACGCTATTTTGCAAAAGTATGGCTAAGGCCAGGGAACTCCATGAAATGCTGCCGACCAGTATGGCGGAAAAAAACAATCCGAGAGTCCTACACGCGTGAGGGATCAGGGGTACAGTGGAGGTCACACTAGGGATAGTATTACTGGCACGCCCTGTGTCAAAGGCCCATTTTCGAAAAACAAACTAATACTCCGCATTTTCCTCTAGATGTCGGCCTATGCACAGCATGTGATCTAAGCAGATTCCACAAGCCTCAGATTATATATATATATATATATATATATATATATACATATACATATACATACATACATATATATATATATATATATATATATATATATATATATATATATATATATATATATATTGCCTTTCCTTTGCTTAGCCAATGCTGGTTGTTATCTGGCTCACATAGTGCCTCCTCTGGTTACAGTATTGTTCCAATATTGTTCCCTCTTCACTTTTCCAATGGTGGTCACACTGGGTTCAATATTGCCCCCTCCTTCCTCAGACAATACTAGCTACAATCTTCTTTAAATGTCACTCTTTCTTTACTTGGATAGTGATAATTATAAGCTTTCTCATTTAGTTCTTTCTTCATGCGTATTGAGCCAAAAGCTTTCATTATTAGATTTTCAAAAGGTAGCTTTTCAGCTAACGGTTTACTACAGAGCGCACTGTGGTCTCCTATCCAAGGCTGACTTGCAGATCTCTTCCTGTGCATCCGCGTATCCCACTGCTGCCGTCACTTCTTCCTTCCTCGCCAGACTCGGACCGTCTAACAGCTCCAGTTGCAGTCTTGTGCCTCGCGTCGTCCCCGACAGGAGCTCACATTGCTCCCTTCATTTCCCGGTGCTCGCCAACCACCGTAGACAGGCAAAATGTGTGGAGAGCTCCTCGCTCCCACAGGGCAACCTGGAACAGCAGCGCTTCCCCCCTATGCAACATCTGCAGTTCAGGCTTCTTCTGCTCACGACCATCTCAGCACCATTAACAGTCATAGGCATGGTAGTGGTCCTGGCGTCTTCATTCTGCCCCAGCAGCATACACGGCTGCCGATAACGTCTTCAGCGACTTCTATTGCTACCGCTACGCCTCCTGCTTTCTCCGTGCATCCACAACCAAGGGGGATTGGCAAAATTCCTGCTCGAATGTAGATTGTCAGGAACACTAGACTGCATACTTCAGTTATGTGTCTCCGAGCTCCTCTTCCTCGTCTCAGTACCCATGGTATTATGGGACTAAAGTCCTCAACGTTCTTGTCTCAGTTTCCATCATATGCTTCAATTTTACAATAGACCATTAGAATTGTGGGATCATCAGGGAAGTTGGCTAGAGGAATCTCCCATTTTACGGTCATGAATCCCCCCCCAATCAGGCGATTCTCCCGCAGAACACCACCCCCCCAGGGTCGGGATCAGGAAGAGTCTGCCTTTCCCTTGTGACATGAGAAGGGATCCCCGCCCAGGATCTATGGGATCATCTCAGCTTTATCTCAGTAGTCTCAGTGAAAGTGATGTTCATTGAGCCAAGCTGGGTGTTGACATTCTCCAAGGAGTCAATGTGAAGGCAAAAATTATGAGGTTTCTTCCAGTGCATCCCTGGGAAAGCTTTTGACAGAGCAGTGAGAGTTTGGCTTGGCCCCTATGGGGCAGAGGTGTGTGGTGAAGCAGAATGTGCAGGGCTGTGTGGTCTGTCCAGTTCAACAGGTGGAGGGAGACAACAGCTGAAGAGGGGAAGAATGCCAGGTTGAGTCTGTTGCCTTTGTTGTCAGTTGGTTCTGTGACAAGTTGCTTAACATCCATGGTGTCCAGCACTTACAGTAGTCCCTTTGTTTTTCTTGGTGGCTTGGGCCCAGGCAGGTTGAGGTCTTCAAGGAAGAGGTTAGTTGTGTTGTTGACAGATACTCTTGATAAGTTCTGTGATTTAATTGAGAAAGGCTTTCTTGGTTTGGTGCAGTCCTTAGATAAGGTAGAAGGTAGCTCCCTGAGCATGGTTGAGTGGGAAGTTGCAAGTGAGGAGTTCCATGGATGCATGTGTGGTGAATGGGAAAATAAGTGACCCCCCTACCTTTCTTCCCTTGGCAGTCCTTATGTTGGATGCTGGAGCCTGGTAGTGAAGATGTGTGTGATGGTGTGGGTTAACCAAGTCTCTGTGATAAAGAGTGCATCTAGCTTTCCATACAATATGTTCAATGAAGAAATAAAAACTATAAAAAAACGAAAAACACAGTAAAAAACCCCAAACTACTTTGGCAGATTTTTGAAGGGCCTTTTTGCAACTGTTGAAATAGGTTACATTTATTGGGAGTACATTTCATTTTTTTTCTTTTATTGTATATGGTTAGAAAAAAAAAACTTTCACAAAGAAGACAATGAATCATTAAAATAAAATACATCAGAATATAAAAAACACATTAAGTTCAACATAAACATGATTTATAAAATCAGACACATAGAATCTCAGTAAATTCATCTGATAATTTACACTAAATAAAAGTTAAATAAAAAGGTGTTTTCTAAAAAATAAATTTACTACAAATACAAGAGTTCATCAAGTCATATATTCCCTAAATGCATAGTTTTAAAAAACAAAAAAAACAAAAAAAAAACAAAACAAAAAAAAAAAACGCATCCACCAAGCGATCACAGTTTGTTACACCACTGAGGCAACGTCTTCACAAATTATCTTCCTCCGATCATTTTATCAGATGGAAAATGTTCACAAGGTATTACATTCTAAGGCAATCGAGCACATTGAAGTGCATGATTAGGCGTTTAGATGTTTCAATGCAATCTTTTATTTTACAGTCCTTATAGATTGCAGCCTCAGCAATGATCAACCCCTTCTCAGAAGGACCTGCCTTGTTGGCTACAAATTCCAACTAAAGCGTAAGTAGATGAACAGTAGTATCAATTTGTAAACAAATAGGGTGTAGAATAATTGGATGAAAAAGTTATTGTCTTAAACTTACATAACACGTTTTCAATAAGTGGACAGGAACCTCTCTGTGGGGCCTGATTGAGAGTTCTGCCATTGCGAAGATCTGTATGGACACCAGCTGGTGTGCATCACTCTGAACATGCTGCAGCAGTCTAGCTGTCACATGCTTCTGCCTGCTTCCAATTGCTCTTTGCAGGCTTTGAAATGGAGGTACTCCGCGTCACTACGCTTGGATCTGTCCATCTCAGCACTTTGACACTTCTCCCCTTGTTCTCCATATCCTTCTGTCTCCATGTCACTCTGTACCTTTCTCTTGGTTTCCCTGTAGCTAGTGTCCTGTGTACCTTCCAACCTTCTGTTATCCTTCCTGCTATCACTTATTCAGTAATTACAGTTTTCACCACTGCCGTTTGCCCATTCCTGGGGACGTCTGTTCAGTCTGCAGCCTTTTTCCATGCTACCACTAAACAGCATTGGAGCTGTTCTACAATCCAAGGTTTTTCTTCACCTTCTTGGGGGTTTTCCCTTCACCATGGACAATTCCCTAGCGGTCACCCGGTTTCCCTTTTTTTCATCCATCAAGTGAAGGGTGAAACAGTGGCTACACTACACCTTTACACTCCTCTGCAGGGACAGAGAAGTAAGGTTAGATCACCCTCTGATATAAATCCAGGTTGGTAAAATATATAACTTAAAGTTTGGCCGATTGAGCTCTATTTGTTTGTGCTCCATCTTGCCCTTCTACTTAATTTTGTGTGCCCTTGTTTTCCCATTCCCCAATGTTAATGTATGGAGACATGACTGGTTGAAAGGTATGAGAGAAGTGTGATAAGTCAGATATAGGAGACAGACAAGAGGGCATGGCTCAAGGGAGTTCATTAACAAAAGGAAACCTCAACAAACTCTAAGTTGGGGAACCATCATCCTAGCTATAAAGAAAATAAACTGCTGCTTGTCAGGAGGTCTGACAAAAATTCCATCCTCTGTCCAGAACCTATTACATCCTATGCCCATGCTACCACTAAAACACAACAATAAAACTTGGCCGATATAAGTTAACTCCCACTATACTTTGGGTTGAGGTGGTTGGTTTCTGACCCCTTCCACCCAATGTAACTTTGGCTCTCTCTTTTTTGTATCAGCAGGGTTTGAAATTAAGATCCTATAAGCAGGAGCAAAACACAGATCCTGGGTATTGTGATGCGGTGGAGTGAGGAGTCGAACAAAAAGGTGGCATTATTAAAATCTAGTTAATTAAATTAACAAAAAGGGGCTAACTTTCCTTCACTCTACAGGGTTATCCCTACCTAGTCTACAATAACTCGGGTGTTTATCGTCAGGCTGAGGGTCACAAGAAATCATCTCCACCCTCTTACAAAATAGTTCAGCATATATAGAAGACAAAAGACCATGAAAATGGCTCCCTTCTCCTAGCAACCTATTTCAGTCTTTTCAATATTTTGCTTACATTTCTGATTCAACAAAGTGTTACGGGGAAGGAGAACGACTACCTTCTCCTGATCCACACAATAGTCCTCAACAGTCTCTTTAGTTCCTTCAACAGAGTTTTACAGACTTGTTCCACAATTCCAAAAGTCCTTCTTGGCCCTTTCCAACATTGAAAGTTCTCTCTAACCAGCTCTGGTTGTCTGTCTGTCTCTAAACTGCTGTCAATGTATTCACTATGACGAGGAAAAGTAATCCTGAGGCACTCAACTTTTATTAATTTTGGGTGAAGCACTGGCAAGGAAGGGCGAGCAGTAAATGTCCAAGCATGGCGAGCTGAAGCGGGAGCTCTGAATCATTGTATGGCCACACCCCCTTTCTAACAAAACGACTTCCATCTGCCCAAAGCAGTGAAGCCCGTGCGTGGTAGGGCCAGCAGTGTTTGACTCCACAGGTGTACAGCTTGAGCAGGGGCACTGGCAATGCTCAAACTAATGATAACCCTGAAGGAGGCTTGCTTACGTTAGCCTGCATCATTCTCAAGGAAAGAGACCTGAACTTGGTTAACGAACTACTTACGTTGGATAAGGCAACGACTACACGAGCCCCAGGGACCCCAATTGCACGAGATAAACTATGCATTGCTGATCTGACAAATGTTTGTTAAAGCACACTGAGATTGTTAAACATAACCACCTCCCACTATCCTAGGTAGGGATAACCCTGTAGAGTGAAGGAAAGTTAGCCCCTTTTTGTTAATTTAATGAACTAGATTTTAATAATGCCACCTTTTTGTTCGACTCCTCACTCCACCGCATCACAATACCCAGGATCTGTGTTTTGCTCCTGCTTATAGGATCTTAATTTCAAACCCTGCTGATACAAAAAAGAGAGAGCCAAAGTTACATTGGGTGGAAGGGGTCAGAAACCAACCACCTCAACCCAAAGTATAGTGGGAGTTAACTTATATCGGCCAAGTTTTATTGTTGTGTTTTAGTGGTAGCATGGGCATAGGATGTAATAGGTTCTGACTAGAAACAAACAAACTCCTTCCCTTTACTTTACTTTGTTGCCCGAGTTACTGCAAACCAGGTGGGGTAACCACAGAAAACAGTGGCCTAGCGGAGAGCGCACTGCCAGGAGGGCTGAGAGGGCCTAGAGAGAACTTGCACCGCGGGAATAATGTTGTAACATATTGGATAAGTTGGTTTGTTTTTATTATTTATAATGTGCGAGGGTACCCGGCGGTATCGGGGTGCAGCATTTACAAGAATGTGAGGCTTAGTTGCAGTCATCATAACATATACATATACGTAGGACAATAAGGTAAACCAAAGTTATATACAAAGCAGCAGTGAGGTAGACCGGCATTATATACAAGTAGACAGGTAAGCACACATGGTTAAAGTGTGTGCAGGTGTTGCGGCAATTGTTTGTTCTAGTGGGCCTCTGTTTGCAGCCATGAAACTACCTTGGAGCGGAGGTTTTGGTAAGGCAGGTCCATTCTGAGGTTTGCAGGCAAGGAGTTCCACAACTTGGCAGCTTTTACCGGGAAGCTGTTTCCCCCTATGGTGGCACGTTTGTAGGTGGGAACGGATAGGCAGTCTTTATATGCCACTCTTACGGGTCTTAAGGAAGATTGTCTGTGAAATCTATTGACCAGGTAGGTTGGGGCAGCACCGTTGAGCGCTTGGTGTTTGAGTGATGCCGTTTTTAAGAGGATTTTGTCATTCGTGGAGAGCCATTTGTTCTGTTGGCTGAATCATGTTATGTGCTCTCTTCTAGAGATGCCCAGAGCTGCTCTAAGAGCGTTGTTTTGGAGAATTTGTATCTTACTGGTAGTGGCCTTGGATGATCCCAAGTAGAGGGCATTGCAGTAGTCAAGGCGGGACAATATGAGGGCTCTGGCAATTGTAAGGCAGCTATTGTCCAAAAGGAATGGTTTGGCTGCACGGATTAATTTGCATGTGTATGCCGTGGAAGATGCTAAGGAGCTCACTTGTCTTTTAAAGGAGAAATTAGACTCCAAGTAGAATCCGTGTTTTGACCTCCTGTCCGACTGTGATGTTATTCCCATCAATCATGAAGGAGTTGTATGCCGGGCCCAGTTTCTTTAGGCTGGAGGTGGTGCCTAGGATGATGAGCTGTTCTATCATTCAGGCATAGTCCATGAGTGGCCATCCATGCCTGGATGATGTATACCCTATTTAGCAAGGCCAAATCCTTTTCATAATCTCCAGAAAGCAGAAGGAGGATCTGGTTATCATCTGCATAGTTAGTGTAGTTGATACCAAGATGATCCAGATCATCGAAAAGGGGCTTGGTAAATATATTATACAGAGTAGGGGAGACACAGGAGCCCTGTGGTACTCCACAAGTGATGGGTATGGGGTCTGCTGCAGCAGTGGGAGAGAAGACCCTCATGGTTCTGCCGTTTAGGAATGATGTGATCCAGGTGATAGCCTCAGTAGAGAAGTGTGCTGATGAGCGGAGGTCTGAGCATAGGACAGAATGATCGACCAGATCGAAAGCTGCAGGTAAGTCGAGGAGTAGGGCAGCTTGTCCATTGTCTCAGAGTGTCCATCTGAGCTTTTAAGTCAATGAGTGCGGTTTCAGTCCCATGTTGGGGGCGGAACCCCGATTGTCTGGATCCTAATAGGTGGTGATCTTCCAGGTGCTTCTGTATTTGTACATAGGCGACCTTGTGCAGAATTTTCAGTAGGAAAGGGACGGTTGTTATGGGTCGGTAGTTAGTGGGTGTGGCTGGGTCAAGTGTAGTTTTTTTTTTAGTAGTGGTCGTACCCAAGATTGTTTTAGGTTGGTGGGAATAGAGCCGGTGGCGAAGGAGGCGTTAATCAGTTTTGTAATGAAAGGGAAGAGTTTGCGGGCAGCATCTTTGATGAGCTGTGCTGGGCACAGATCTCCTTGGCAATTGGATGGTTTCAAGGAAAGGATGATTTTTTTCAACTTCAAGTGTATCGACTCTGGAGAAATTGAAGCGGGTAATACCTGTGGACGTAAGTTTGTCCGAGATTTCTGGAGGGAGAGTGACATTGAGGGAGGCTTTTTTGCTAGAGATTTTGCTTTGTAGGGTCGCGATCTTATTTGCTAGGGCACTTTGAATTTCTGAGCACCAGTTTTTATCTTTGGTGCACGTGTCAGGAGGTACTATGGGTGTTTCTATTTCTTTAAGGATAGAGAAGAGTTCTTTCATGTTGGATTGCGCTTGGGATATGCGAGAGTCAAAAGAGGTTCGTTTAGCCAAATAGATTTCTTTTTTGTAGAGTGCGGCTAGTTTGGAAAGTTTGAGTTTGTTTGCGACTGACGGGGATTTTTTCCCCCCCAAGTGGCCTCGCAGTTTTTCTGCTGCCTAAGATTTAAGGAATGGTGTGTACCATTTGTTGAGGTGTGTTTTTGGTTTGCTTGGTCTGAGTTTGAGGGGGGCGATGATGTCCAGTGAGGCGGCCATAGTCTTGTATTCTTCGACCAAGGTGTCGGGGTTGTCGGAGAGTGTATTGAGTGTGGGAAGTAGGGTCGGGATGAGTCTTTCTACTTTCATATTCTTCTTGTTTCTAGTGAGAGCTGGTGGGGCCCTAATGGTGGGCGGAGGAGGTCTGTCAGTAGTGTTAAGTGATTAACTTGCTGCTACTCCTGCTGATCCTCGTTCAACCTGTGAAGCAGGGTGGGGGAGACCAACTCTGGCTCCCCCCCCCCCTAGCCACCTGGGCGTGCCAAGTTTGCATTGTAGTCACGCTGTATACGATTGTGACCTCCACTGTGATTTGTAATTGTTGATATTTATGAATTTGTAATCTGCAAGCTGGTCCCTCAGACCCCCTGAAAAATCTAAAACCGTTGTGTATTGGAGAACCTGAGATCTCCTGAAATAGAACATCTAAACGGAAAGCAGCAGCACCACCTTCTCCTAACAACCAGAGAAAGAGAATGTATAGTATGTTTGAACCTATCAACGAGGTGAATCTTCTCATATCGGAGATCAAAGATCTAATTCAAGGCATAGATGGTGTTAGGGAGAATTCTCTCTTTAGACTGAATTTCCTAACCTAGTGAGTCCCCCAGCAGCTTTGCTGGATTTCTGGAGTTTTTTTTTTCTCCTGCCAAGAGTGGAACTCTTTCTCCCACTCTTGGACATGATTAATGCTATTCCTTTGACTGGTAATGTGTTTTATGGGCCATGGGGTCCTTTACTCCATAGGGTCTCATGTGTTTCTACTATGTGTGTTACACAGCACCCTCCGTGCAGTAACACAGGGGCGTCATAGTGACCCCCCCACCACCCTAGACTCCATACCCCCGGACGGACTACTGTCTCCCAGGGCATGTAAAGTCACCATTGGCTTTACTAGTCCCAAATTATTAACAGAAACCAGTACAAACCATCATATTGTGGACGCACTGGTCGGGGCAATTCGATTGCCCCGGGGTCTGTTAGTCAAGGGGGCACATCTCCGCCCCCCCTGATTGAGTTTTGGCTGGTGGCAGTGGAAACGACTTTTTATATTCGACCGCGAATATTCGCCTATGGGATTTTCCCATTGTTCGAGGCTACCAACTTTATTTAATTCTCATAGCCTCGAACATACCGCTGGTTTATTTAATTAATATTAATTCTCCGGTTGGTATTTTTTGCCAAGACTCGATTCTAAAATGGCGTTTGTGTTCTCTTCTGTGACTCCAACCTAAGTCGAGCCCTTTGTTCCATTTTTTGGGGCAGTCTTCTCCACAGAAGCCTCCAAAAGTGGTGCCACTCTGTCTGGGTACCACAGGGGGTGTGGGAGGGGGTTTAGGCACCCTGGACAGAGGCACCCTGGTAACTCAGGTCGCACTCTTGTGTGATTGGCCCAAGTGGTGAGCCGGCCGGCTCACCACTTAGCATGTTTGAGTGACAGTTAGGTAGAGTGAATGGGGGTATGCTGCATAATAGCAGGTCTTTGGGGACTGGAACTTCAGAAGTCGCCACAGGACCTGAGAATCCGACGAGGGAGAAGCTGAGCCGACCTACCACGACACCACCGGTGGAGCCCTGCAGAACCGACTCACCACTTCCCGACAGAGAAGATCTCCCGGCTGGAGAGGCTTCTTCCCCTGACTGGTGGGCACAACCAGTTTACCTTTCTTCTTCGCACCCCAGCCCGGTTTGTGGTCGAACAGCCCGTGCCAAGCACCCCGGCAGCCGGATAGCCACTCCCCACTGAACCGCGAATCACCGGACTGCTCCTTGTACCCGAGAAACTCTGCGGCTGGTTTCTTCCCTGGCAGTGCAACGGACTCCTGTCTTCCTCCACGACGAGATCCTCTTCCCCCGGACGAAGCACCGACTTGCACCCGCTGCCAGGAACAATTGCCCCCGCTGGAGTGTTCTCACTACTTTAAGGTACTGTGTCCGCCAGGCCTCCCTTTCTAAAGATTGCTACAAGGTAATAACTCCTTAACCTTCTGGACTGGGCTAGCCACCTTGACCCTCTAACTGGTCCCTTTCTGTGGTCCAACTCCTTTTTGAACCTTTACAAGACTTTTGTGCACTGCAACCGTGTGACCTTGGACCCATTTCATTTGGATCCTCTGAAAGTGGATCCGGCCTCTTGAACTCCAACTTCACGGTTTTACTTTGCCTTCCTCTCTTGTTGTGTTCTTGAAAAAGTGTTGGGATCTGTTTCAATTTGTTCTCTGCTTTTCTCTCCCTTTTTAAAACAAACTATTAGAGTGCCATCTACGTTAAGCGCTCACCGCTGTCTGAAAATAAGTGGGGCTTTACTTAAGACTTGTCTAATATTCTTTTAAGGGAGTGTATATCTTTTAGTGATCGTGTTTCTGAATTGCTTATTATTAGTGCCTGTGTGTTTTTCTAGATGTGGTTTTAAATAAATAATTATATCTCTTTTACAAGAAAGCCCTGGTCAGTGTTTACTTGTTCTATTGTGTGCTCTTGACCTATTGTGAATACTCTGTATACTGCCTAACTCTTCTTGAGGGAAGTCTGACTGCTCAGCCACAGCTACCAAGTGAATCTGTGTGGTGCAGACTGCTACCAAGTGGGTTTACTGCCAAACACCTGTAGTCCTAAATCTTTTGCAGTGGTCACAGGGGGAACTGCACAGGTTTCTGCCTAACAGATGGTCTAGAATCTGCAAAGTGTCTTCAATGGCAGATAAGAGGGGAGCGGGGGGGGGCACAAATGGGACAGCCTCTAATTGTACAATAGAGGGATGTGGTAGGAGTCTAATGAGGTGGCTAGTGTGGAACCAGCAACATCTACTAAACAACAAAACAACCGTCCAATCATGTTTCCCACTGATCCTCCCCACCCCCCCCCCCCCCAACTGCCTTAGGAGATAGGAAAAAACAGGACAGAAAAGGGGGGGGGGGGTTTACTCTCTGCTGCCAGTGTCCCATGTGAATGTCAACACCAAGAGAGGTGATCGAGGTTTAAAACAGCTTCCCCAATTGGCAATCAAGGTCATAATAGATGGAACAGAGACTCCTATTAAAATCTTTAAGGAGAAAGCGGCCCCTATTGCCAGCAATAGAGCAATAGTGGGCCAGGAACAAAACTAGTTGAGGGACGTAACTGTGGTTGATTTGTCTATCAACCTTTCCAACAGATACTCCCCATTGGAGGGGTTGACTGACACTCAAAGGAAAAAAAGCCAAGAAAAGTTAAAGAGGAAAGGCAAGGGCGATGGGTTAAAATCTAGAGGCAACATACCAAGGCCTAATGTAGGTTCGAGTGGGGAGGAGGAAAAAGGTTCATGGGCTGGAATCTGCTGCCGTTTAGTTGCCCTTGCACAGCTCTCACATGTCAACTGAGAGACACCTGAAGGGGTCTCACCCGCTAGTCACTGGGAATCTGTCATCCAGGTGGCCAGGACACAGCCATTGCTTTTGGTTCCAGTTCCTGGGGGCGGACCAGTGTGAGGGGATCACATGGATTAGGGGTCTTCGGGGAGTGGGACACCGGACAGCGAGATATGGTATGCCCTTCCCCGTAACACCTTTTCCACCGTTGCTACCAGGTAGGATACTTAGGGACCCCTCCCACCCCCCTTTTCCAACAAACACTTTCTCACAGACAGCTCACTGTGAGAGAAAACGGACCGACACCCGAGCCATAGCCCGGACATGTCCCAATACAATTGTCAGACAAGGTCAGGCAATTACTGGTCATTACACACACCTGACTTCCTATCACACTCCCCCACAGATAAAAAGGCGGAGAATGAAACCTCACTCTGAGCTAGGCAAAGCACATTAGGAACCAGCAGTTCCAAGACGGCAGTTTAATACAAAGACGGCACGACCGGAGAGGGTTGCAAGCAGGGAAGTACCCTTGACCTTTTCAAAGAAAGACCGTTAGTTTTATGAGCCTTCGAGAATAAGAAATATAAGACCCGGAATCAAAGCAGAAGAAACCCGCTTTGTGGTTTAGAGGTACCCGGGGCTCTCCTGCATCGATAACCAAGGCAGGGCAGATTGTTTGCCGCCATGGTGTCCTTGGTTCCTACAACAAAGCAGCGCCAGCAAAGCCAGCACAGCTGGTGAGTTGGGGAGACGGATACCAGATAGGTCTGTGTTAAAGCCAAGGAAGCAAGCGGCAACATTGTATGGAAAAAACGGAAGAGAACAGTGTGTGACGCGTATGTGGCAAGCAATGCGAATATAATTAAACAGCAGATGAGTGACTGAACGTTTGAAGCCAAGAGAGATACAGTAAACAGTGATCTGGCTCCACGTGTTAGATGTCCAGCTGAAAGGTGTGGCAAATGTAAAAAGGAATCGTGAAATCGAAGGGGTCCTGCAATGGGTCAAGCCAAACCCTGTGCACATTCCAAAGTCTTCGATGTTTGATGGTAGCTGAAGTTGGTCCAAACCCAGCTGAGGAAGACTAATTGTGTAAGAGGAAGGATCTGAGCCCAGCTGAGCAGGATCTGGGGGTGAACTGTGAGTATATTCTATGAACATTTTGAAAGGGATCTGAGCCAACGGGTAAATGTCACCCAAGAATGAATATTCCATGAAAATTGTGAAAGAGGATCTGAGCCCGGAAGAGGGGGATCCAGTGATGATCGTTGTATTAAAGGGATCTGAGCCAGCTGAAGGGGATCTAGGGTAATCACCTTAATTGAGTACTAGTAAGAGGAACTGTTTTGTTGCATCAGGCTCTCTGAATCAAATGACTTTGGCTAGGTAAAGAGACATGAGCACAGAAGGCTAAGATGCTAGTGACTGAACTGCATCCTAGGGCCAAAGAAGCCAGAGAGTGTGCTATGCTCGAGTGAACTGCTTGTCCCATGCTGAAAACGTGGGGAAGGGATGCCAACAGCCTGACATCACATTTTTGTCAATACTTTTTTTCATAAACACTACCCCCACACTATTTGTATTTAGAGATAAAGATTGGCAATCTTTTCTTTTAGTATAGGCCCTTCTATTTTGAAGAGACACCACTAGGACTGCGTTATTATTTGATGGTCGTAGCTTGCGCCCATCTGTAGATTCAGGATTAGATTGGCGTTTATCTTACCCTTATTTTTTTTAATTATTTAGTTGAGTTTTACAACTTTTCAATAAACAAAGTAAAACATGACATTAATACATTTCAAAACGTAAAACAGCTGTAGGTAAACAATCATAAAAGAAATGGAACCCAAACAAGATAAAACAGATAGCATCACAATAATCATTATTCATTATTCATTAGGCTTGAAGCCAGAACATTGATAGTGCACATTAGCAGTTCGATAACATGTATATAAGAGCAAAGGCTTAAATATTATTTACTTGATTTAATTTTAGAGATGTTAAAAAGTTGACAGTAGCTATTTGGATTCCCAAAGTATTCGATCCAAAAATGTGGTTCCACAAACATTTGGTTCAAACGTGGCAAAATTCAAGCAGTATTTGTGAAAATGTAATTGTCTAAGCCAATTTAAATGGGTACATTGTGTAATTAAATGAGCCAAGGTTTCAGGGCAGTTGAGAGATTGACAAACCGACAAAAGTTATGAATGCGAGGGATTAGTTTGTACATGCATAAGAGATCTCTGGTTTCCCAAATGCGCAAGCGAAAGCGCAGAATTGAAGTTCTATAGTTCTATATTTCAATGAGGGCGCTTTCAAGAGATATTTTTGTGGAATACCTCTTTTATAAGGCGGAAAACGATGACTAGCAGCATGCTTGTATGACAAACATTTCTCGTGATTCATAATCCATGAAGACTGCAATAATTTTAGTTTGGCTTTATTGGGATCATGTAATAGGACATCAATAGTAATTTCGGCCTGAATCAAGATCTTATAAACTGACAACAGCCAACTTCGAACAAATGAGTGGTCTGTGGTGAATATATATAGGTTGAGATTACCTTGAGTAAATTGTCAGACTGCGAAGAAATCAGCACTTTCTGAGAAATGAACATTGCTTCCAAGCGAGGGCCGAGGCCAATGACGCGAGTCCCAATTCGTAGCGAAGCCACGATATGGGTGTGCACATCGTTAAGTGCAGCACATTCCTCCAAAATGTGGCCTCCCATTTGTCGAGATTAATTGTAGACAGAGGAGAACCTGCTTCTAGTCCGTAAAGGATGGTAGGAATCACTTTCATTTGCCAAAACGTGATGGCCGGGACTATAGAAAATTTGCCAAATTTAGAGGGGAGGATGCGTGTCTGAGAGATTGCACTAAAAAGTTTACCATCGATCATAGCCATATGTTTTGTTGACTTTAGGGAAGCTTCGAAGATGACACCCAGATATGTATATGAAGGTACCATTGACAATTTGACATTATTTCCAAATGGACCAATGTTTTAACGTGTGGATACCTTGATGGGGATTAAACATTAACACTTGAGTTTTGGTAGTGTTAATTCTTAGTTCGTTCTCTGACACAACAGTCAAGAGCAGCAAGCAATTTCTGGAGGACACTAGGAGTTTTAGAAATTAAAAACTATGTCATCAGCATAGAACAACGCTTTGATGGGAGAACCATTAATTTTCGGTGAATCAGAATCGATAGGTTCAAAAGCAAATTTGATATCATGGATATAGTAGTTGAAAATGGCTGAAGCCAGTAAACAGCCTTGCTTGAGACCGCGTGTTTTATGATATAGGCTGCGAGAGTAAGCCATTCAAAGTTAGTCTGACTTGAACAGAAGTAGACGAATGGAAGTGATAAATAAGGTCACTGATTGTTGGTGGGCAGTGATCGCGTTTGAGTTTCTGCATTAATTTGACTCTTGAGATTGAATCAAAAGCAGAGTGCAGGCCCACAAATGCAAAGTAAACCTGCTGTTTTTGAACATGACACTGAGTTTTGATGGCATTTAACAGAAACATGTTCACAACAGTACCCATCCCTGCAACAAACCCTGTTTGAAATGGGTTGCGATGGAAATGAGAGAGAGTCCATGCTGAAAATTCAAGCAATAGGAATTTTGCAAATATTTTGCTAGGTGAATCAAGAAGCGCTATGGGTCGGTAATTTTCAGGCCAGGCACGATCCCCTTTTTTGTAAATGGGGACCAAGATGGATGAATGCCAAGACAGTGGACGTTTTTTTGGAACAGATGATGTAAGATGCGGGCCCAGTGGTGTAGATTATTTTTTAACATTATATTGCTGATACCGTCTGGCCCCGCGGCTCTGGAATTTTTTGCCAATTTGATATAATTGATGATGGAATCCAGGTCACAATTAAGGGACCATTTAGAAACTGACTGCATTTGATAATCAAACTGGACAAAGGCTGAGTCATTATAAAGGTTGGAGAAGTGGAGAACCCATTGCGCTTCTTGAACGCCATTTGCTTGTACATCCAGTTGATGAGTACAGTTTTTAAAGTTTAGCAATTTCCAGATAGCTTCTGAGTTTTTGGTAGCCAGAGTATTAAGCATGAGCTCACTATCTTTTTGAAATAAATGTGCTCGATGGGCACGTATCCGATTAGAATAGCGAGTTTTTGCCAATTTGGCTGCATCAAACCTTGCACGTGAGGAGGAGGCGAGTAGAAATTTACGCTCTTTTCTATAACAAAGTCTTCTAGTGTTTAACTCTGTCAAATGAATGTAAGTGAGTCAGAGGCTTCTGTTTGGCAATTATGATATTGTTATGAAACAGGTGTAACATGTCAGTGTATTCGATGTTAGGGTTGTTCATGTTAGAAGCCATAAGTGAGTGTTCTAATGACCATAACTAACTTAAAGACCACGAAATGCGGTTACCAGAACGGTTGATAGACAATTGAGAAAGCATCCTGTTGTGATATAGAGGAACATGAACATGTGGTCTTGTGAAATGTAACGTTAGAAACTTGTGGTCACTATATGCCTGCGAAGTGATTATCAAAGCGGTGATGTTCTGAAATAAGAGTAAGTCTGCATAGATATAGTCAATTGTACTGACACTTGAGTCACGACGCCAGGTGGTGGTGGCGGGCAAGTCACCAAGAACCGCACCATTAAACATGTTAAAGTTATCTGAGATAAAAGTGGTCCACATGGAGGCTTCCTGTATTGCAGCCTCAGATTTGGGATAGAGACAGTCAAGGTTAAGGTCACCAACTAAAAGAGTGGCAGTGATGTCAGATGCTTGTGATACTACTTCAAGCAAAAATGACAATTCTCTGAGAAACAAGTTTATGGAAGGTTTTGCTGGGTTCCGGTATATATTAAAAATAGCCATGTTGCCACCACAACCAATTATCTTGACTAATTGTATAAGAATGTCAAAGGCACACCACGGTTGAATTTGGAAATGGGCTGACTGTCTGGCAGCTACCAAGAGACCAGACATTGGGCGACCTTTTTCGCCTTTTGTAGCAGGAATTAAGGCAATCGAATAGTTGTCCCAGACAGGTGGTGTTAAAAGCCACGTTTCTTGAAAAGCTAAGATGTCATACGAGTTGGTAAGTACATTAATAGAATGTTGCAAATGGGTATGTCCTCGAGTGTTCCAACATCCTAACAAGAACGATTGCGGATCTTGACCGTCTGATGGTTATAACTTATGGCATATCGTTTTGTTGGATTGGCAAACTCGTGTGGTGGGGAAGGATTGGATAGTAGTATTAACAGCTACATTTGTCGGAGTACATAGGGATTCTATACGATCAGGGTCCTGAGTGATTAGAAAACCCATGTCAAACAGTATGAGTTTGGCATTCCATAGCATTTTGCCACTGTGGCTGAGGGTATCCATAGGCGCACAATGGTGAAATCAGCGTCCGCAATGAACTCAACCAGATCGATGTCAGTTGATGAAACATGTTCAAGGGAGTCTACATCGTTTAAGATGTTTAGTACAGACTGTCTGTTGAGGTCAGAGTTGATGTTTACCACTTCTGCATTTCATAATGAGCAAATGTCCTGGGGGTGGGGATGTGAGGCACCAAAGTATTTGGACCATTTACTTGAAAATGAGGCAACGTAGTGCATGTTAAATCTTTTCTAAACGGATTGTTTAGAGAGGGCAAGGACGTGGGAACATTCGCAATGACAAACAGCTGGAGAGAGAATTGGCTGACTTTGCAGCCTGAAAAACTGGTCAATGGCAGTTTTGATAAGGGATATATTTGCAGTTGACAGAGATGACTCTTGAGAGCCCATTGGCACAGAGATCGTCTCTGATAGAACGCTATGTGTTACCGCGCTGAGTGCCTTCGAGCTAGGGGGAGTCACAGTTGCTTCCAAAGCCTTGACCAAATTGTGTAAAGGAGAATAGTAAGGACCAGTACTTGCCAATGGACGACCAGCCGAGTCGGCATTGGTGTCGACCGTTGGTAACTTAGGGACTCCTTATTGGATGACGATAAAGGGAGTGCAGAGACACTTTTGAAGAAAGAGGCAATAGAGTTTTTCGGAAGCTTTGGAGCAAGCATATTTTTAGATTTCTTGATTAGTGTTTGTCGAGCTGGTAACTTTTTTTGTTGTTAATTTTGCCTTTTGCCGGCACTGCTGCGATCACAGGACTTGGTGCATTTGAGTCATGAGGGCCAGGTGCGAGAGCTAAAGCTTGAGAAGAGACCGGTGCTGAGCTACATGCCGGAGGAGACGTAAGCACCGGTATGGGATGTTCATCTGGCCCTTCTTGCGTACAAGAACAATCCGGTGCCAAGGGCGCAAAATCTTGAGGCTCAGCCTCAATGGGGCGGATGATGTCAGGAATAGAGGGAAGAGTAGGAAAAGGAGTCGGCTGAGAGAAGGGCAGGTCTTCAGCAATAGATACCTTATTTCCAATCATGCATCATGTCAAGCTGGTGCGTCTGCTTTGACATTTTTTCATCCAGGAGTTCAAAGAGTTTATATAAGCTCAGGACTGTGGCGTTTAATGCCGCAAGAGTGATTTCCAACATGGAGGAAGAGCACGGGGTGTCGGTTGGGCATACAAGGAGGAATCACTCGGAGGGTTGCTAATGGAAGAGATTTTGTGTGGTATACATCATCATGGGTGCTAGACACAGATATTGGCGAGTCACCTGTATCAGAGTGCAAAGAAATAGGAACATGGTTTTGCGGAGAATGACATTCAAAGATAGTCTCTGGAAGCGAGACTGATGAAGAAGCATATTTTTTAACACATCGGCCATCCAATGCAAGTAAAGTAGCATCCGAGATAGAATGTTGCATCGGGGCAGCCAGAGAGCTTCCGACCCATTGACAGTGTCTCGCAACATGACCAGAAACACGTGATGCGCGAGAGTGCGAGGCCAACGAGTTCGGTTCATTGATCGCAGGTTGCCCCAAAACTACTAAAATAGTTCTGCGTCATGAGTTTAAGGGTAAATAGCGCAAGGAATGAGCCCTACGCATCGCGCTGAAGTTGTTGACTACAGCATTATCTAGGTTGTTGACAATCACAGAATCATTGGGCATACCTTGTTTTAGGGAGTGCAGATGCGTGAACATTGTAGAAGCCACAGCGAAACTAACAGATGAAAAGTAAATCTAACCTACAGATTATGCAAGATGTTTAAAGCCTAGACTTAGAAAGCCACACGCCCTCACCGCTCGCAGTGAAGAGTAAACAGTCACTTCCGGGTGCGCTACGCACACGGAATATGAAGGCAGAGGAGGGCGGGGCTGGAGGCGGAACAAAATGAGCAGCACAATCACAGGGGAGCTGCAGTGGGGAGACACAAACAACAAGAAGGGACAAATGAATATAAGAGAAAGTTAAGATGGCTGAGAGCAGCAGCAGCTGGTATAAATGATACAATTATGCACTTAGAGAGGAAGTCAAGTTCGAATTACATCAAAGTCAGGCACAGAAGGTGTTGCCTTTAGAGACTTCCTCCTGCTGTAAATGCACCAATTCAGAGAAGGCTGTTGAGCAGAAAAACAAAGTCTTGCACGGACGAACTCCCAGCCAAACATGCCAGTAAACAGTCACTTCTTGTCACTTCCGGGTGCGCCTTACCCTTATTAATGTTCAATAAACACCCTTGAATGGTGGTCACTTGTGTCCGTCTTACTGTTGATATCATGCCTTCCTTACACAACTCACTTAAATCTTCCCTCTCCACAATACAAAGCATAGCAAATGACATATTGGCATTAAAGACCTTGATTCAGGCTTGTGCTACAAGAATCGCTACAGTGAATAAGATCAATTAAGCACAAATAGAGGGCATTCAAGTGGGAGAACAAAGAATTTGTGAGGTAAACTCCAAAAAGAATGTGGGAGAAATAGCTGCCGTCAGTGTTTGTGGATGAAGTGGGAGGAACCCTGTCCATCTCCCCCGGACCAGTGTGGAATCTGGGGCGTGCTTCGGAAGTAGGACAAGATCATCCTCACACAAGAGGCCTCATTATCGATACCATCGTTACATTGCAAAAAAAAAGTCCACTACCACGTAGAACAGGGGGGAATGCTGCCAGAGTGCAAGAAGGGGGCAGGGTATAGATCAAGGGTATCTAGTCACCAACTAAAAGGTGAAGCTCCCACAATTGTCATGCACAATGCTCCCGGACTACGCAACAGCGCCTTTGAAGATCAGGACCCCCCTAATCAATAAATGTATATACTCGATCAAAGGTGTCAATGGATCTACCTCCATGATTAGAGGTGACAGTGGGATGTAGACGGGTGGCAATACTAGATGTCTGCATGACCGCATTGAAATCACTCATGAACAAATGCTTTGTGGATGGCTTACTGTCTATCAACTTGGAACCTATCCACCATCAGACACTGCAATATTCTTAAAGACAAAATCGATGGACACAGGACCCATTATCCACTGCCAATCCTATAAGCAACAAGAGGTAACCCAATGGCCCCCCTGATAGCCCTGAGATAGCTCCTGGAGCACCAGGGAGAGCCTGCACCAATTTTCCCCTTTTTTTAGAAATCATACTGGTTTAGCCCCCTTTTAGACACAGGTGTGTTTTTGAGCCGGCATTAATTCTCGTAACCATTCAGCATAGCTAAGCCGTTTGACCAGATCACATGTAGTGCAGTTGGATTGAGCGGTCCAGTACATTTATCCCTAAGCAAACTTCTAGTTCTAATAAGTAGGCAGTGGAAGCAGGCAATTTCTATTTAGCAAAATATACAGCAACTCACTTGGGATCCAAGAAGCACCTTGTGACATTGAGACCTTGTGCAGAGGTATCTAGGGCATGTTAGATAGATACATTCTCTTGGAGCCGTTACTGATAATTCGGCTTGGGGAATTTTACTGATAAAAAAAAAGAAGAAAGCCTAGGGGTGTTACCAGCTAATATTGTTTACCATTAGTCTAAGGAAAATGGGAGGTACTTCGTATTCAGAAGCCAGAAGCTGGGTGATTCGTCTGACTCTAGGAGTGTTTTCGGTAAGAGTGGAATTCCAAGTGGGAAACATAGCTGCTCAGCCCACAGACCTAGGCTGCCATTGCCATACCAGGGATGTAGGGGGCTGTGGGCTCCGAGCTTTACCTAAATATAATGGTTGTTTTATTCTTTGAAATACATTGACTTTTGCTCGATAGTGTGCAATTCTGGTCCTCTGCATTGTGCTTTGCGTTGCTTCAAATATTTAGATGCAGTTTTGCTTGATTGAATGAAGCATCTTGATTTGTTTTAGAAGTAATGGAAATGGGTTTGAGAACCTTTAGAAGGGTTGTAACCTTCCTTAGAGAACGGATGGAAAGGGATTTAGTATTCAGAAGGTGAATTGATGATACCAGTTGGGTTTAAAGAGAAGCAACTTGAAACTCATGTAGAGATTTGAGTTGTGGTTATTTTAACACTGAACATGAAATGTTTTTGAACCTTATGTTGACTTCGTGAGAAGAAACGTATGGACCTTGTGACTGTAAATAAAATGCGAATTTTCCATACACCAACATTGCTTGTTCTTGCCTCTGGTATATTACTGGCATTGTGAGTATTATGAAGATAGTTTATCAGAAGCCCTGCGTTATTTGTTCCTTTTGTCTCTCTCCAAGTCTTTACATCTCCCGCTGTTCCTGTGTCTGTATTAGGATACATCACAAGAATTGAAGTGAAACGGTTGTAGCACCCATAAGTAAAAATGTTAGGTTATGAGGGTTGTAATATTTTAATGATGTGAGGGAGGGATGGGAACACAAACCCTGAGAAACACAAATCTAAATCTAATAATTTAGCAAGAGCACAAATCTTCTCTGGATGACGCATGCATTTAGTCTAGTGGCCGATTGCTCCTTCCGTTTGCAAAAGAAATGCACCAGCCCTCATTTCGGAGCTAGGCCGAGATAGCTGGGGGATCAATATGATGTGACAAAACCAGGTGATGGCCAGGGGACAGTGGAGGGCAAGGGGCATGGCAGGCAGCATTTTAATCTCCCCTAGGACAGCATGGAGTAGTCATCATTGAGCACTGCACGAACAGAGGTAGGGGACAAATACCTGCCCATATTCATCTAGCTTTCATGATGCAGCCAATGGCTTAATATGCTTCTCAGAGGTTTAAGAATGCTCCAACCTCCCAAATTAGCATCTTAAACTGTGTGGAGGAGGGGGTTGGGCATTTATGGTGAATTTAATGGGCTCCATTTTTGCTAGCTTAATCAAAGGCCAGAGATAACCTCCAGGAGTTGTGGGGCAGGAGTGGGAAATCAAAGTAAATGGCCAAAGGAAGGTGCAATATAAGGTGTGGAGGAATTGGCAAGTATGGTCTGTTAGCAGGTGACTGTGCTCATTTTCTGGTTTAAGGAATGTGTTAGGGCAATCACATGACTTACTCCATGCCATCTGAACACCACTGGAGTTTCTTAGACCATGTCTGGACACACAAGATCAGGAGACATGGAGTCACCGTGCCAAATTATGTTCTTTATTTGGAGGTAAACAGTTTGAGTACATAAGGAAAAAAAAAGCAATATTGTTACCCATTAGGTTTGTTGCTGCCCTTCGTTTTAGTAAAGGGGGCCAGGAGTGGAAGGGATTGTGCAGAGGATTACTTCCTTTGTTTGGTTGTGTGTGCACGTTTTATTTACTGTGAAAAAATGTATGTGGAAAGGTGGAAATTGGAAATCACGGGCAGGATGCGGCCACGAAACAGCGAATTCCATGCAAATGACTATGGCCCACAATAAGTTTTGGTTTATGGGCGTAAGGACTATGGATTGTATGAACAAATTAAATATTAGACAGATATTCGGCTATTAGCATGCCAGAGGTGATTAACTGATTGAACCTAAAGATTCAAAGAGTCACTGGTGTCAGAGGACTAAATGGATGCTGTCTTTCGAGAGATTTTTGTGTGGATTAATTCCACAACGCTGGCAACGGATGAAACATTGTTGATCCGTATGGCCTTTGAGTTTAACTAAAAATGGCATTATCAAGTCACACCAAGGGATTGTGAGTGCAATGACCAGAGGCAACTTCTCGCCCCCACGCAAGCCCTGAGGAACTTTGAAACTATAATTAGAAGGAATTTAGAAATTGTAATAAAGAGTTTGTATAGAGTGGTACCCCAACACCTATAGTTGGCGTTTACTTAAATGTTGTATGGAAACAATTTTTAATTTTATAGAGGTGAAAAGCTTTAAATCATTTTTCTATAAGAAAGGTCTTCTTACTCAACTGAAAAGTGAATGCATTAGCAATTTTGACTAAATGTTCACATTTTCTGCACATGCGACTGTTACATGTATTATGCAGCTTGGGGAATCTGGAAAATGCAAAAAGGACGAACCAAGACTGTTTAAGTAAGTTTAGAAATTGTTGTGTATGCGATTTTTAAAGAGAGTATGTATAAATTAAAATAAAGTACATGTTTTACGGTAGGATTAATTTACACACATTCTCTGCTCCCTCATGTTGACCAGAGTCCTGCAATTAAGGTTTATTGATTATTGTTCCGTGAGGCATCACCCTTTGTTTGATATAATGTGCAAAGGTGGAAACCAATTATTTTAGCAACAACAAAGCAAACAGTTTTGACATGAATGCAGTGAAAAGCTTTCCTTTCTTGCTCTTATGGGTATTAACGATTTGCCTAGTGTCACAATTGCATGCCCAAGCTACCATCATTTGATATGTTTTTGCAGGATATGTCAACATATTCAACCTATTAAAAGGTATTATCATACAGTAAGCAACATTGCCAGGTATTCACACAAATCAGACCGCAGCTGGCAACATTTATTAGGCATTTCAATATGGTGGCATTGCACTTGCATCATAGAGTTTGGTGATTTTTATAGAGTTTTATGCAGATGGACCCCTTCTAAACTCTGCATTAAAGTGTGTTATTACCCACCGATGGTACTCGATTCATCACCCTCAGAACGCAGAAGGGCCTAGTCAACGCCACCAGGGTTTCAAACTTATTACATGCAATTATTCATTCCCAAAAATAGTAAGTTGCACATGAGCTATCCATCCAGCATTCAACTATTTGCCAGAAGTTAACATTATATGCCCAGGACTCGCACTATAAAAATAGGTTGCTATTGCCATCACATGCCTAAATATTCATGCTATTTTCTAGAAATAGCAATTCTATACTCGCGTACTATTCACCATATACCAGGTTTTCTAATTAGATGCTCATGCACTCACAATTTGGCAGGTATGGTTATATTCTGTCTACGTACTGAGATCATATGGCAACATTACTGCTTCACCACATAGCATACCTACTTTTCTGGTCTCCCGCAATAGCGCTTTGAAGTAGCTTCAAATAACTTTTTGAAATGCAACTTTACTTAATGTAGATGACAACTGCCTCCTTTTCAACATCATCCAACTCTGCATACATTTCACACCCATCTTCCATTCTTCTGCTGGAGCATTTGGGCTGCACTCTGAGCATAGTGTCCACCAACTGAAGAAAGCTACTGGCCCTTGCTACACTTTCAATTGCAACAACGTTGCAGGCAAATAGATCAGTGGTCCGTATCTTGAAAAGGAGGAAAACAAAGGTTCCTCTCCCGTACTGAAAGGTAATTATTTTAAAGTGAAATAGCCAGTTCCTATTAGTAAGTATCTTGGTGCTTTTCGCTAACACCCAAAAGGTATATACCAACTCTCATGGTGGCATTACATCACTATTTTGGTTACAATACCGATTTCCTAGCATAGAAACCCCATACAATTAGAATTCACAAAATATTCTTTATTTTATATATCGTACATAAACATCTTCATAGAAAAACAGTATATAAAAAATTCCTTGCATTCATTGAAGTACATGGGTTGAATCTCAAATAACAATTGTATTTTTGAACCAACACACTTCAAAACCAAACCACCCATACTGTAATGCATACAACTTATGTCATTCATGTGCATTCATAATCCGCTCATACTGTGCAAAATGCGCAAAGTAAACAATTAGTAAGAACAACAAAACGGGGGTCTTACAATTTCCACCCCAAAGTGCAGTGTGTGATATTTACACAATCAATGCACCCGATCAATACAATATAGGCACATACCAATGATTTAATTTCGATAGACATTCTCCTTGTAGTCCGAATGACTGCACCAATTTTATGTAGTCCAATGGAACTTGAGGCAAAATAGTGTCAAAAGAAATAAACACTGCACTACCTATACAGAGGCCAACATTAAACCATTGCAGAGGAAATCCTGCTCCTGTCGTAGCCTAAAGACAACGCACAAATGGCGAATTCATTCTTGACTTTTGTTCAACGTGTGAATTTAAATTGCTCCAACCCATCCTAAAGCAATGTGTTAACAGGCTGCATTGTTTTTCTTTGAAGTGAAACTAGTTGCTATCATTGAAACAGGATAATGAGAATATCTATGGTATAAACTCATCTCTTCAAGCTTGTATCGTGATCTTATTTGGAAATGCTACTTTAGCAGTGGCTATCCGTTCTGTCCTCAGTAAGGCAAACCAGATTCACAATTTGAATATACATTGTGGTTTACTCGTTATTTAACAGACTCAATTTTTTTTCAAGAGTTCACAACACTAAGTTTGAATTGTTCAGTAGTACACTTCCACAGTATCAACTGATGGCCACAACCACTCAACATGGCCCCTCTAGTTCACGCATGAAGGATGCTTTAATCTCGCTAAAGTGCCATGTGTTGGTGTCCTATGTGCAGCAGCAGGTTAAGAATCATCTGGGCGGCAACCTTTGCCCTAGGTAATGTCACTCATTGCATTGTTTTGTGATTCGATCTTCACTGAATGCTCAATGAATCTTTGTAAGTGTTTTATACTGTACATGTGTACATTTATTTACTCTTCAACCTATAATATAGGTTCAAAAGCAGTTTGCACTTTTGACCACTTACTCCACTTGTTATGTTTGTAAGTCGAATTTAAATACCCCTTTATTGTCTTGTACTTAAAAAATTATAAGTAGACTACAAAAATATTTAAAACATGAATTCATGTTCAGTTATCTTTTTGTTGTCTAAATGAAAGGCACTCCTAGATAATGCTGCCGCAAAAGCGTCCATTACTCCTCTAGTGTTTAGGTCCTGCAGATTTTCCATTATGCGCACTAAGAATGCTAGTTACAATTCCGAGATGGCTGCCGACACAAGGTAGACGTGTGTTGACGGTGCTCCAGAACCTCCAACTCACTTAAGCGGTTCCACCACCCCTTATGAGCTGAGGAACTCAGGAAAACAGCGGCCGGCGCCCCCCGTACCTTCGACCACCCGTAGCTGCTATATCACCCAGCAGGAGAAGGGGAAACAACCGCGGCGCGCATCGGAGGCCCGTGGGCGAAAGGAGACGCATCAGGCCTATTGGGCTGGGCAGGAGAGGGGGTGCTCCAGGCGGGACGAGATCGCAGCCCCGTCTCGGACAGAGTGGTGCAGCCTCGGGGAAGCGGACGTGCTCTTGGCCGCACAGCGGGCTCTCCCGCCGACCATCGGGCGGGCGCGGCTGGCTGAGCCGGGGAGGAGGAGACCCCGGGAAAGGAGGTACCTTCAGGACACACCGGAGGAGCTGCTATCGGCCCGGTGGCGGAGCCTCGGATCGGAGGTCCGCGGGGGCCGGGTGCACACCGGGGGGGCCCGCGCAAGTCCTTTAGAGCGGTGGCGAGCTCCGGGCAGGAACCCCGGCCCGTGAAGCATAGTACGGCCCCGGGCGGCGTGTGGATACTACCACATCAGGTTGAAGCTCCTGCCGGAGACGGTGCAAGATAGGGACCTGAAGGAAACGGTTCAAGGAATTTTTGCGGAGCTACTGGGCGAGTCTTCACCTGATCGGACAGGGTCCACAGAGTGGGCTTCCTCAATAGGAACCCGAAGTCTAGGCCGTGGGACGCTAGCGGCGTTTACAAGACATGCTCAAAAAGAGGCAGTACTCAAGGCTGCTAGACAAAAAGAGCCGATATCCTTTAAAAACCAACGTATTGAACTGTAACAGGATCTCGCCAGCTGTACCTTGCTCAAGAGGCGACAATGGAGCCCCCCTCACCCTGAAGTTTAAAGAAAAGGGGATTAATAAGTGGACCTTCCCTTTTGGACTGGTCTTCGATTGGGCTGGTTCTCGGAAGGGGATGACCACGATGCAGGAAAGAGCGGACCTACTTCAACTCGAACTGGATCAAGAACTGTTTGGGGGAATTGAGGGTGGCGGGCCCGAGCGGCTCCTCGGAGGCGGGAAGTGGTGTCCGAACCAGGCCATGGGAATGGTCACTGGTCGGTGAGGGGAAAAGGAGGAGGCCCGTGCGGGGGAGGCCCCCCAGGAGGGGAGCTGATGCGGAGCCAGCGGCGGTTGAGTGAGCTGGACCAGAGGAGAACTAATCGGGTACTTGAATAATCTCAGGGGGTGGTGGACACAAAGGCTGTTTTGATTACAAGGAGGGGAGAGGGGGCTAAGAGCAAAAATCATGGGATCACCAAGGGTGAGGCAGCCTGGGAGGGGGTGAGGGGGGGGGGGTGGACCAAGTTTTAAGGTCATAAGGGGCTGGGAGGGGGGGAAAGGGGGGATCCTCAGGTGCTGCACGAGGGGCAAACTAGAAGTGATCAACGCACCCGGGTAACAGACATGGGGCAAATGAGTGGGGAGCTGTTGGGGGATCTTGAACAGCGGGTAATTACAATTCAAGTGGGTAACGCATAATGTTAGGGGCCTACATACCCTGCTGAAAAGGAAAAAGCTGGAGCAATTTACGAAGCAGGGAAAACCAGACTTTCTGGGATTACAAGGGACACATCTGCTTCGCAAGGACCAGAGTCGCTTAAGGGTGAGAGGGTTTGATCAGGTGTTTCAGGCGTCTGGTCCCACGAAATCGGGGGGTGGGGGGGGGTGGCGCTGGCCATCAGGGGCACGGTGAACTTCCGCTTGGAAGACACCCTAAGGGACAAGGAGGGTAGGTTTATTGTGGTAAAAGGCACAATTGCGGAAGAGATGTATACAATAGGGGTGATTTATGCGCCAAACACAGGGTAGGACTCCTTCCTCTGCGATCTCATGGGGAAAATAGGTGACTGGGCAAGAGGCCAGATAATCATAATGAGGGACCTGAATATAGCTTGGAACAAGGTTAAAGACGGGTCAGGAGGGATCTAAAAGCCGTGGGGAAGGGACGGTAGCCTCAGCGGAACTCCGGGACAAAGTGGAGAGCGTAGGGTTGAGGGATGTCTGGAGGGAATTGAAAGGGGTCGAGGAGGGCTACACATTCCTTTCTGAAGTTCATGGGACCCAGTCCAGAATTGACTACATCTGGATCTCGGCCAATCTGGTGGGTAAGGTCAAAGAGATAGAGGTTGGGCCCATGGGAATAGCAGATCATAAAATATGGTCGATGCAGCTGGAACTGGGAAAGAGGAGGAGGGGGCTTTGGGGTTGGAAATACCCGGAACACCTGCTGAGGGACCCTGTGGTAAGAGGAGATAGAGGGCAAGATGAGAGAGTTCTTCGATAACAACAAGAGGGGAAACGGGTGAAGATATAAGATGGGACGCATTTAAGGCCACATTGAGGGGGGAAATTATAGCAGTCAAGGCACAGAGACAGAAACAGCTACAGGCCTTGGAGTCCCGGCTAGAAGCGGAAGTTGAGGAAGCGAGAGGCAGGGTAGCGGCGAACCCCAGCAGGATTAACCAGAAGGATTACAGGAGGGTAGTAGGACAATTGGGGATCCTTCGGACCAAAAAAAAAAGCAGAGGGGGCCTTGCTTTTTGTGAGGCAAAAATTTTATGCAAAAGAGAATAAGGCGGACACCCTGCTGGCTCGCCTCCTTCGGGGAGCTGCCTCGAGAAACACAATCACGGCTCTAAACTCAGATAGGAGGCAAAGGGTTACTCGAATAGAAGATATCGAAGAGGCCATGGCCGAATTTTACGAGACCTTGTATGCTTCACAGCACCACTGCGACCAAGCCCAAGAGAAATTCCTGGAAAGGGTTAACCTGCATAAAATCGAGGGGGACGCCCAGATTGGTTTACAACAAAAGATAACGGAGGAGGTGAGGGGGGGGGGGTGTTATTCAGAAGCTGCCCGCAGGTAATGCCCCTGGCCCTGATGGGTACTCCGCGTCCTTTTTATAAGACCTTTGCGGGAGTGCTGGTTCCACACTTGACCTACCTTTTCAATTCTTTTTTTAGGTAGTGGGCAAATCACCCCGTCCATGAAAGAAGCCAAGATCTCTCTGATTCTGAAGGAGGGCAAGGACCCCCTTGAAAGATCCTCCTATAGGCAATAGCGCTCATTAACGTAGACGCAAATATCTACACTAAGATCCTGGCGAATAGGCTCGAGGGGCTCCTCCCGGATCTGATCCATCAGGATCAGGCGGGATTCGTGAAGGGGAGGCAGACAGCGAATAATATTAGAAGGGTGGCCCATCTGGTGGAAAAGACTCGTACACCGGCAGGACTTCTGTCCTTAGACGCTGAAAAAGCGTTCGACCGGGTAGAGTGGTCCTTCCTTTTCAAAACCATGGAAAAAAAATGGGGTTAGGAGGCGCTTACTTACAGATGGTCAAGGCGAACTATGAGGGCCCACGAGCGAGGGTGGTGGTTAGTGGGGCTTTAACTAGATCATTCCAACTCCAAAGAGGTACAAAACAGGGATGTCCCCTATCGCCCCTGCTATATGCAGTTTACTTGGAGCCCCTCTCCTGCAGGCAATTCGGGAATCTGAAGGAATACAGGGAATACCGTTAGGAGGCAGGCAGCACAAGGTGGCGGACTTCGCAGACGACATGTTGCTTGCCCTGACCAATCCCATAGAGTCGAGTATGCAATGCAGGCTACTACTAGCAGACTTTGGGGAAGCATCCGGACTACACATTAACATGCACAAGTCCGAATTGATGGACCCGACATTGGCAAGGGAAGAGAGGGCGGAGTTAAAGGGGACGACGCCCTTTGCCTGGCAACCGGGGGAATTACGTACCTGGGGGTGAGAATCACCCCGGCTCTACATGGATGGTATGCAGCAAACTACCCCCCATTCCTGCAAATAATTAAGAAAGACCTCCTTAAGTGGCGGAACTTGCGGGTCTCCTGGTTGGGGAGGCTAGAGGCACTTAAAATGGTTACCCTGCTGAGGCTGCTCTACCTCTTCCAAGCAATCCCTCAAGCAGTCCCGGCCAGCTTCTTCAAGGAGCTCCAGGTGATAACAAACAAGTTTATATGGGATGGAAAAAGGGCAAGGGCGAGTAGGATGCAATTTATGGCCCCGAGAAAAAAGGGGGGGGGGGGACTCGCTCTTCCCAACTACTGTCAATATTACGAAGCAGCCCAACTAAGGGCGATTAGGGAATGGCTGCGGGAGGGGGAAGGAAAACACTGGGTTCAGATGGACAGAGCGGTCACACGACACGAACTGGGGGGAGGTTCTGTGGCTACCCAGACAGCACCGTCCGGGCCATATGTACCTGAGCTCGATCACCAAACTAGTTGCAGACAATTGGGACAGACTGGTCCAACGGAAGGCAATTACAACCTACCCGTCCCCCTTCACCCTCATCTTCAATAATAAAGACTTTACCACGGGGTTGGAAGAGGGGCATTCCGGAACTGGCGGGAGGGAGGATGCCGTTGGATGTGGGACATGTTTATAGGAGGGGAGATCAGTTCTTTTGTAGATTGTAAAAGGGATTTCGCACTGGGTGAAGGTGAACGGCTGAGATACTCACAGCTGCGACACTGGCTTCTATACCCCATAAATAAGGAGGCGGCCACTAGATCACCAACCCTTTTTGAGAAATTCCTGATGACCAACGACGGATCGAAAGGCCTTATCTCGCAGCTTTATAAGATTTTGGATGAGGCTACCCAAAGGTCGCAATGTGCATATATGGGAAGGTGGGAAACATTTCTGGACAGTGAAATAGAGAAGACAGAGTGGGAAAATCTATGGAGGAAGATCCCCAAACTAGCGAGAGCCTCACAAACCCGTGAGGCCTGGTATAAGATATTGTATGGGTGGCACTATACTCCAGCTCGGCTGCGCAGGATCTACACGGACTAGTTGGGAACTTGCTGGAGGGGATACGGCCAGGAGGGCACTGCAGAACATCTTTGGTGGCGATGCCCAAAAATAGTCCCGTTCTGGTGACACATCAAGCAGGCAATGGAACAAGTGTTTGGGGCAGAGGGAGGCATACCCCCGGAATGGTCACTATTAGCCTTGAGGCCAGCAGAAGGGCCGGCGGGTTTGAGGGGCAGGGAAAGAGCGAGGGTGATGCTCACTCTGGCAGCAATGACAATCATAGCCCAGAGGTGGAAGAGCTCGAACATACCAATGTTTCAAGACTGGCTGCGTAAAGTCTGGGAGATAGTAGCGATGGAATGGGCCTCATATGCAATGAACAATACAAAACTTTGCAGGCGAGTGGGGTGAGGTCCTTTCCTTTCTCTGAGAGGATTTCAGGATCGGGTGGCGCCCGCAACGTTTAAGACTTCTGGATCTGGAATAACCCTGACTAGACACTTTGTGGTGACAGGGAGCTACGGAGACTTTGGAACAGCACCGGGGGGAGGGGAGTTATGGGGATTGTTAAAGTTGTTGAAAAATTCAATAAAGAGAATTTAAAAAAAAATGAATGCTAGTTACCATTACAGTAAAGACCCATTTTGCTCCCATTGTGGTCAGGTCCTGCCTTATGAGTTTTAAAAATATTTTCAGTGAGAATGCCGAATTGTTAGATAAAAGCCCCAAGTTACATTTTCGAATTGGAAATCGCTAATTTCACTTAAAAATGACATGTCAATACGGGAAAGGAACACTTGTCCTTTTCCCCTCACAACAGCTTAAGTCATCTCTGATGGGAACTATGGGGTTTATTAATGGTTATATAAGCTTCTAAAAGGAGACCGTGCTGTAGAAAAGGTGGCTTCTTTGCTTTCAGAAATGTGGCCAATTTCTTTTTCAGAACAGACTAGTTCCCATTGGACAACAAAACCTTGTGGTCATCCACAGATTGAAGATCTCTTGGGAATTATTTGTTGCACTCTAAATAGCAGGCTAGTTCCCATTAGACAAGAAGACCACTTGGTCTCGCAGCGTTCGGGATCAATTTCTCGAATTGGAAATAGCTGCTTTACGGTTAATGTTTCCCATTGCTCTTAAGGCTGACGTCAGACGGTTTTGATTGGCGCTGGCGAACATTTACCATTGTACTTCCTCTGGCTGGTCTCCACGGTTGAAGGTGCTACAGAACGCTTTCCCAATGTACGACGTCCCATGGCACCTGCATACACGGGGAAGCCCCATCAGGACAGGTTGCCGAGTAACGGGTTCTACAACTAGGTCTCTACTTTTTCCAGATAAGTACATGCAACTCCCTCTCATTTATAGTGGTTATACTTTGCTGACCTCAATTTAGTATAAATTATAAGAGGCCAGCTGAGCTAACAATATCACGAATGGTTGTAAAAATCAGTCTTCTTTAGGACAAATTTGAGTTGCTTAATGGTGTTCTGCGCTCCACCGCCCTTGCTGAGCTCTGCACATTAAATACTTAAAATAAATAACTAATATGATGCTGGCAATGTTTTGCATATTATCAGCCTATTACCTGTTTACAGTTTGATCTCAGGATCAGGGGCCTGAGCTGCATAAACATTTATTTACTCTTGCACAGGTTTTGCATTACACTTGTCGATATTTTCAATGCTCCTTTAATGAATGGCCTCTATAACTTAGTTTTTTCAGTCGCTTTCGGAGGAACGATGTTGGCAAGGAGTCATATATATAGAAAGTTTCTCTACTAAACTACATGACGCAATCCAATGTGCCCTCAGATCGTGAATCTGGAGAGCATCTGCAAATGCACTCTGTGGGACTCTGGGCCTAAATGAGTATATCCAACAAAAAAAGCCATTTCTAGGAAATCAGATATTGACAGATGTTCATTATGTCATTGTTTAACCATTTGTCAGATTGAATTGCTTCCTTGTCAGTGTTATTCAATTTAATTCCATTCATAGTAATCCATGTCTCATCACTTCTTGGGTTGGCATGTATGCCCACAGCCTTCTGATCTTCACCCACAAATTTGAATTGGTGGGACTTCAAATGAAGCGTGGACATCTTCCGTAAGCGTTTATGCTTTTAATCCAAATCTTTAGGGAGCAATGCCTACTGCATCAGATTATTTTTTTCTTGGGTGTTTCAATCAGTTGAATGCCTTTCTCTTCTGTACATCACATTCAAGAACAACCAATTTATCCTTTAGTTCTAGTAGGTATTTTTTAAATATCTTTTAGTAGATAAATCGTACCTAAAATATGTTGCTTTTGCGCATGTATTCATACAGCTCTTTGTGTTCTTCTACCTGGTGGAAGGTTCATGCACCGTTCCAAAGGTAGTACAGATTTTAAGTCTGAGATTGGCATATCCGCCACTTCATTATTTTTATAATCTGCACGTACAGAGGAAGATTCACTGTCCAAAACAAATAACGGATTCTGAGAAAAAGTTAAAGGATGTTTTTTCCAACCGCAGTCAGGTATACGTCTTCAAATGCAGCACATAAGCTTATACGACAGAAGCCATTTTTGCCAATCATTTCAAGTGCAGAATGGTGAACTGCCAATTCCAAGGATTCGTTTTTCTGGTTCACTTTTTACACAAAAAGTTCCATTTTGATTATCCATGACTAACATCTTCTTTGTCAAGGTTGCAGCTTAACCTTTCTCGTGTTTGTGAGACATTCTTTCGGGTGATTTTTTTTTAATGTAGCATCTTCACTCTACTTCCTATACTGCTCAGAACTTCGTAAAATTCAATTCCACATATCTAGATAAGATGTAAAATATAAAATGTGTTAAATAGTGATCACACTTGAAATTATATTACAACAGTGCACATTAAAAAGAGTAGTCAAATGAGTCTTTACTTTTCCTTCAAAGATTGTGAATACAAACTATAATATTACACTCTAAATATTTAATAGAAGTATTCTAACCTATAGTGCAGTGATATTAGGATACTCAAGTCATAAAAACTGACTAAATGCAGTGGTCAGATGACAAACTTGCCATAATAAATGTAAAGATTTCTCAACCCATGTGCATTTCATGAAAGCGCAATGTTTATACCTGCTTCGATTAAACTCAATGCACCTCCCTAAACACCAAGTTGAACAAGGTATTGGGATTTCCAATTCAGGAAAAGAGCCTGTTCTTTTTGTTTAGGATTACTAATGTGATTGGCCTGGGAGCAGACTGATAAAACCCAACCATGGTCCAGTCCGATAACATGAAAGGGGTTGTGTGGAGTAGAGGACTACTGGTTCATATAGACTTCACAAAAAAATGCGTCAAGAAACAGTACATGAAAATATAGGTGCTGCACACCGCATCCATAAATCAAAGGTTTTACTGAAAAACATTTTACCTTAAGGCCAGTACATTTCACTTTACAGCTACTGTCATCTTGAAACTAGTGTAGGAGCAGCTGCTATTTCTGTGGTTGTTCAGGAGAGTTAGTGTCTCTGCTACTTTACCTGCATGTAAGACTTTTGAGTTCTGTGAATTGCGCAGCCACATGAGTTGGGTTACGCTGCAAGCATCACTCACAAACTTCTCTGCCCCTCAAACCATAAGTGCACAGTTGCATGGGATGTTGACTTCACCTCCCATTTCCTTCTGTTTGCCTCATAGAAATTTAATTTCTTAAGGTATTAAAGAGTCAGAGTAAACATGAACTGATTATATAAGGATGGGATAGGGAACCTACATCATCTATTGCAGTTCCTGGACCCCACAGTCATCCCAATACCACACACTGGCCTTCAGCACGGGACTTTAACAGAGTCCCCATGGAGTATGTTGTCAAGATCTGAATAAGAACACAGATCACCATGGTCAAGACACACAGATATTATCTGGGATGGCCATGAGAACATCTGGGTAGAAGATGTAACAGCTCAACAGATTCATCAAATTTACAGTACATGTTTTTTCCACCATTTAACTACATTGCTTTTTGGTCTGTGAGCTATTTTTTTAAATTTATTTTTGTAAGATTGTCAGGGACAAACTTATATAAAACAAAAACAGACGAGATATCCAAATGCCTTAATCTATACTACTAGCAAATCATATCTGTGCTAAAATATCTCTAAAAGTTAACCAAAACTTTATCACACCCAAGTTCTTATTACCAAGAAATAAGAGAAAGAAAGTGGTATGAAGGGGTGGTAGGTCAGAAGGAGGCAGACTAATGTTTTCTATTTTAAAGGATGTTATAGAGAAAATAGTAAACGAATGCCTAACTTTAACCTAATCTAAGGGTTTCCCTACCTAACGCAACTAATCTGGGGTACTCGTCTTATCTTTAGTCCAAAGTAAGTGTGCCCTATGTCCAAAAGCTAATCCTGACTGACACTACTACTTATCCTAAATAACTAAAGACCAGGAGAATGACACCCTTCACCTGGGATTGCTTAGCCAGCAAATGTCTCAATATACGATTTTCAAGTAGCTTCTTCCAATTTCCTGTACCAGTTTGTTCGGTTCTTTCAAGGGATTTCACCACTTCCCTTTTTTAACTTGTGTGTGCACTTTCAAGTTCCTCTCTCTAGGCGCTCAGGTCTCCATACATTTATTTGCTTTTCTCAATTATTGAACAAAATCGTTCCTTTCCCAACACCAGTTCCTCCAACTTCGGAGCTCTTGCATTACTATTGGGTATCCTTATCTTCACACTGGGATCTGTGTATAGTACCCAAAGACCCGTTCAGAACTTTTATAAGCTTTCCCTTAACTGGGATATTTAGGTTGAGCTTCTTCAGGATTCTCACTCTTCTCAATGTGCTTACTCTCACTGTGATGAGTAGGCAGAGTCCCCTTGTGCTTTTCACTATTCTTAATGTACTCGCTTTCACTGGGGCGAATACACAGTCCCCTTGTGATTCCCACTTTTCTCAATGTATTCACGTTCACTGGGACGAGTAGGCTGACTTGAATACTCATATTTTGCTTCCGTACTGATTAAGCTTCTCTTTATATGTGCCTTGTCCTCTGGGCCTCCTGCACTCCGTTACCTGTATTGCAGTAGGGCTGCATCACCGGGTCGGCACTAGTCTTTGGTGTTCCTCTCTGGTTTGTCAGAATGGCTCTTGCATTCGTTTCGGCTTCTTTTTCAGACAGGCTTAGGGGTCTTTCTCCCTGTGTGGTTTGGCGTGGAAAGGAGTTCTCGGTCTCTTCCCCAGCCACCACCAGATAAGAACTCTCTCTGCGTTTCGCTGTAGCTTCGGCACTTCCCAGCCACGGCTTTCCTCTCTCATGCTCGTTTCTCAAATGTACCTGCAGGAACCAGCATCTCCCATCCAAGCTTAATCGGTTTCAGCCTTCACGCAGTGCCGTTCGGGAACCTCTGGAGTCCTGCTTCTCACTCGCATTGAGATCAGCATTCTTTCCCGGTTACCAGCTTCCCTTCAGCTGATTCAAAATTCCCGGGTCTCCATCTCTGGTTCTCTGGCTCCACCCCTTTTTATGATGCTATCCTGGGGCATCCCCAGTTCCCAGTAGCAGTCCTTACTTTGCATCGGACTCATACTGCATACATCATTTGGGTTTCTTCATCCCAGTGTCAGGCAATTCTGTATTTTTTCTCACTCCTAGGTTTCCACTCGTCTACGTGTTATTTAAGTACTTATCTTCTGCAGAGATGGTGGCATAGCAGATCTAGGGAGACTGTTTTTCTGGTAAATATAGACTCTGAATGTGATGGAAAGGGAGTTCCTTGTCGGAACCGGTGTCCTTGATCCCAGGAGGGGAGTCTCTCCCTGTGATGTCCCACTTGTCACCCCCACTTGCCGCCACCACCCTCACCACCACCAGGGGGAAATGTTGAGTAGCAGGCTCACCTCCCTAGCCTCACAAGGAAAGGCTCTTCTAGGGGGAAGTGACTGAATCCCTCGATTTGTCACAAGGGGGTGGGGCGGGGAGGGGTGAATGTGCCACAGAGGCAAAATATTTCGGATTTTTAAATATTTTTTTTAAATTGGCATTTCAATTTTTACAAACAAACGCACCCAAACAACTACCCCCCTTCACTCTTTCTTCCCTCTAACCCTCCTCAAACGTTACCTTATAATGTCCGCCAAGAGTCCAAGTCTATGCGATGCCTAAAATCTGCAGTTTATGCAGGCAAAGTGCAACGTTGTAATCCGCTTGTACATTTTTTTGTAAAAGCCTGTTGCGCGCCCTGTATCGTGTAGGTCAGCCACTCTAAAGCAATAAAGTTCCATACCTTCATAAACCAAATCATGCACATGGAGTGTCCTTGTCTTTCCAATGTTGGGAAATCATCACCAAGGCTGCCACCCTTAGTATAATCTGCGCTTTGCATTTATGTTTTGGCCATTTACTCTCCTCTGCTGTACCAATTCCTAAGAAGATGCCTTGTATATCCACTTGCAACTGTTTCCCAAACATACCTTGAATGTGCTTGTTAATAGTTCCCCAATAGTTAGTCAATTTAGGACAGTTCAACCATCTTTGTTGCCAATCGCCCTTACCGTTGCAGTCCCTCCAACATTTATCAGTGCAAATTAGTTTCATTTTGAATAGCTTGCGTGGGGTAGAATGCCATTGTACCATAGCCTTGTACCATGATTCTCTGATATTTAGAGAGCGTGTTAATTTATGGATCTCTCTCCATAGGGCTTGCCATTCTTCAGTAGATATTGAAAAGACTGTTGCCAGGTCTGAACATATTTAGATTGCCTTCTTGGACCTCCTCTTGTAGCAGGCGATAAAGGTTCGATATGAGGGATTTCTCTCCTGGATTTGAAATTTAAAAAAAAATCTCAAATGCAGTTAACGGTCTAAGGGCAGCGTTTTTTGTTCGGAGGAGCAAGCAACCAATGCCGAACCTGAAAGTACTGATCTTTCCAATTCCATAAGCCCCAGCTCCTATTTACATTGTTTGAACTGAATAAAGTCTGAGCCCTGAAACATATCCTTTATTTAGTCAAGGATCCTTTTTCTAAGGCAGGTTTTAACTGTGGATTATTAAATATTGGTGAAAAAGGGAGGGATATGTAGTAATCTGATAATGCTTAACCGCCCTAGCCCGTAAATTTTCAATCAAATTGGTAATTTGACCAGCATGCATGTTCAATGGATGATTTCGTTTGTGAAGCCACAGAACTTCAGTAATAGGCTGGCCATAAATTGCCTTTTCCATTTTGGCCCACATTTTCTACGTCGTTGAGAATACCCATTCTTTCAGCACCCGTAAGTGTACAGCCTGTTTGTATTCTACAAATTTGGGAAGACACAGGCGCCCCTTAAGTGTAGGAATCCTTAATCATTTCATGGCTATGTGTGGGGTCTTGTTATTCCAAATAACATTTGAAATCAAACTTTGCAATTCCCGAAAGAAAATCTGCAGTAAGGGTATAGGGAGAGCCTGAAATAGGTATAGCACCTTGGGAAGTATTGACATATTTACAGTATTCATTCGCCCCAACCAAGAGTTTGTTAGTGGACCCCCACCGTGACAATAAGCGTTGAAGTTCTAAGAGGATGAAGGGGAAAATGTACTTTATATAGGATTGTGCGAATTGGTTAGGTTCACGCCTAATAATCTAACTTATTATTGACCTGAAAGCACCTGTATGTACTTGTGTATTCTGCCTCAACTCCACCCCAAATTCACAGAACCCATTTTTGTGAAATCTCGCTAAACCGGCAAACGCCATAGTACAGTGTATGCTTAAGATGTTTCTTGGAACAAGTTATGTCGGAGGGTCCGTTAAGCAGACATGCATCCCCCACCAAACCTTGCTGTACCTTGTAGACTGCGTGTGCACACAAATAACTGTCGACGAGTATCCGGATGTTCTGCACATTACCACATACGTTATGTTACTTGCCATTTATATAGCGCCTTATGTATCATTGGTATGACCTCAAAGCGCTGGTAGGTTGAACGCCCTTGGGAACCGCAGTTCAAGTCAGCAGAGAGAGTCTTGTATGGTGCGTGGGTGCACCGGATAAGTGTTTAGCTGGTGTGGTTGTTGCATGATAGCAGCTTCTTAGCAGTAGGTGTGGAGCTGAGGAAATCAGTTGGATGTGTTCAGTCTGGAGGGTGGACACCCAGACTGAGTTCTGGCTGCGTTAGGCCTGAGGAGATGCCTAAGCTAGCCGGTATGTGCTCAGCTAGCTGTTTTTTATTAGGATGATGAGGCGTTTGTTGGTTCATGTTAGTATGAGAACATGTAGGCTGAATGGGTCATAGTATAGCTGTGTTCTAGTTGAATGGTGTATAGGAGAGAGTAAGCGTAGTAGTGTGATATGGTGATTATCAGTAAAGCGCCTGTGACCGAGCAGGACAGGGGGCGTACATCCGCTCCATCCTTTCCCTTCTTTTTCCATCCAGCCCATCCACCCTCTCTTTTCCATCCCTTCCATTCATCCGTTTGAACCAATCCGTTCCCATCCATCCACAAAATTGGCAGCTTCCCAGGATTCTAGGCATGCATCTCCCTTTGGTGGCCATTCCTGATGATGAGTAGAGTCCTGGCACTCCACCTGCTGGCGATGTAGTATAACCTTTTGCTTCCCATGAGGATCACGTTTGCAGGAAAAATGCGTTCAGTTCTTTAATTCAGAACTGACCGTCTGTAGTGCGCATCCATTCGGTTACGCCTTCTGCACCGATCATGCCTGCTCTATCCCGTATGTCCGCGATAGTTTCCATGGTATACTCCACAGGGGTCACCATGCCCCTGCACGGACAAACCATCTGCCTGCCTTCCATCACTCACTTCAGCGGCGACCTGTTGCGGGTGAGATGTGCACCACTCACCCGTGTTGGTGTGAAGGCATATGCCTCCAAAGAATCAGGTGTGGCCGGGCCAAATGAAACCTTATCTTAGAATAGTATTTCGGCTCCGAAGCCCTTTGCAGCAACAAGAGGGACACGACCCTCCGATATGCATTTACTTGCAGGACCAAAGAGAAACTGCTGCTTTCATCCATTAAATCTGCCAGACCATGACGTTTTCGGGATGGACCTCTGCCTGCACGGTGGCCATCTTGGAATCCGGAGTCGCCCTTTATGCTTGCTTTAATCGCACCATTTTATGTGCGATACTGTCATGTTTTCTCTTTGCAGTTTGCCTTCACTTTGAACATAATGGAAATAGCTGCTGGTTGAACTCAAACAACATTGTGTTATTAATTATGTTTTTACTCTATATGATTTGACAGCCGAGACACAGAACCAATGGAGGTGCGAGAGGGGGAGGTTAGAAGAAGTGAACCATGGGTATAAGAGACCGGGAGGAATGTGAAAGAGTGAACAGTGTAGTGTGAGAGTATTGATGGTGGCAGGATATAAAGTAGTGTGAGAGTATAGATGGTAAATGAGATGGTAGAGGCAGTGAAAGAGGGAGAAGGGAGTGAGAAACGAGTTGTAGAGGGGGATGTTGAAGAAAGTAGTCAGAGGGAAGTGGAAAATATAGAAAGGACGGCCACCACTGGGGCTAGGCATTTGGTAAACACTAATTGAGCGTATCGGAGGGCGAAGGGCAAGGCTTGAACTGGAAGTGCTGTCCCGCAACAGTGAACTTTAGGTGCCGTAAATGAATCAGTATGTGGAAGTGCGCGTCTTGGAGGTCTAAAGACAAAAAGGAAATTCCTTTCCTGCAGCTAGGTTAAGATGTGCTGGAATTTGTTGTTGAGGCAGGTCGGAGAAAATTGGTCTCCAGCCGCCAGACTTCGTCTTGACGAGAAATGGTCTCTGGTACGCCCCTTGGCCTGATTGATTAAAGGAACAAGTTCGATTGACCCCTTGGAGAGGAGGGACTGAACTCTGCAGCAGTACTGGCACGGGTTTTCAATCTTAGACAAGGAACACATGGAGGGTGGCGGCCTGAGGAATTCAGGCATGCATCCCTGCTGGATTAATGACCACACCCATTCTTCCGTGGTGGATGGAACGCCACTGATTGACAAACTTTGAGGCCCCCTCCCACTCCTACTCCCCCCACTGGGGTGTGAAAGTAAAGTGGCGGCGTCTGAGCCTGGTCCGGCAGTCATGCTTGGTGGATTGGCCCCTGCAGTGTGAGGAGCTGCAGCAGTGCAGATTCCCCCGTAGGATTGGGACCTCCTTGTAGCTGTCCGAGGCAGCGTAGGTGTTATACCGGTAAGAAGGGGACAGATATAAAGGCTTGTATATGAGGGAGGTCCTTTAGAACTGTCTTGCCTGACCGAGAGGACTGACGCCGTTGTTGGAGCATGCCAAGGGAACAGGCGGTATCAGTATCTGCATTGATGGTCTGAAGCGTGTCATCAACCTTCATGCCAAACAGGTCTACCTCTTCAAAGGGCATATACACTACCTTCGACTGGACTTTTGGGTGGAAATTAGTAGCGTTGAGTCAGCCTCGTCGACTGAGAACTGCACCATTTCCCCATCTGTCTGTAGCCAGTGTCCACAATATCAACAGCTACAGAAATTGTGTTCTGAAGCAGCCTCCAGTTCGCAAAAGGAGGGTGAAACATTCATCCTTTTGGTGAAGAAAATCCAATACAGGGCCCAATTTATGCAACAGCTTGCTGTCCTAACGGGACAGGATCGCCATAGCATTAGCTGCCTTAATGGTGTTCGCTACAAAGGAGATGCCACATTTTATGAAGGAATCAAGCCGCTTGCCATTCTTTTCGGCCGCAACGGAGCATGGCGAGGACAGATTAGCTGAATGCTTTCTGGCTGCAGCAGACTGGGTTGCATCAGAATAAGTTTCCTTTTACTTCTTCACAACTCTGTCCTTCTTGGGAGGGGCAGAAAAAGGATTCCTCATTGTCAAGAGAGTCTTCACAGGTGTCCGCAAAATGGGTATGGCAACCACAGACTTCCCTGGTTTGCCCATCCGCTGGTACAAGAAACCTTTATTTTGCTGCGCTGGGATGAGAACAAACAATTTAGCAGTGCTGGGCGCGAAAGGAATCAATCTCATCAGGGGGAGAATCGTCGAGCAGAGGATCCTCAGGCTCATCATCCCATGGTACATTATCAAACTCAGGAGGTATTAGTGTGAGTGGACACTCCACCTTGAGAGATGTCAGTCTGTAACTGTAAGGTTGGTAAGAGGACGAGCAGGTTTGTGGGCGCTTGAGGGGTGTCCTGTAGGAGGCAGAGGGGCAGGCAACGGGCCAGCAGGAACATCCTGTCATGAAGGCAAAGCTGTGAGAGGTATCCTGTGCTGCAATTCTGAGAACAGAGTCTGGATAAGAGGTCTATAGAGAGGTCACAAGGCTCCAGTTGAGTGGGAGCATGCCTTGGCGATTGCCCAGTATAAGCAGGAATAGCTCACGGGGCGGCATAGTCGCCGTAGCACATTTGGCACAAGTGTGTAGGTGCTGTCGTCATCATAAAACACATCTTTTTGACCTTCAAAATCTGCCTCACTGACGGGTTACAATATGTCCTCAGGAGGGAACATTGAAGGCCCAAGCACAGCAGGAAGGTTGCCAGCGCAAAAAGCAGATGAGGACACGTAGGCCTTAGTAAGGCCTAAAGTGCAGAGTCTGAATCCCCAGACTGGGATTTCTCCGAGAAATCAACAAAGAATGCATTTTTGTCATGGACGATTGCTAGACTGCTAATATTCTGCCAACGAGCGCTGCATAAAAGACGTAGACGGGCAAATCATTGACGATGATGACTTAACTGATATGGTCACCGACAAGATTGTGGACGCTGACGAAGTGGCAGCCAGAGCCTGGGTCGCATGTCCCTTTTAATCCCCCCCACCCACAAGGCAAGAGTCATCGTGGGACCTTGACCTCTTGGATGAGGTACGCTCCTGGGGTTTTCTCTGCCTGGGGGAAGCATTGCTAAGGACAGAGGTTTTATTTAGAGGCTCCAGCACCATTGTCTTACTAAGTCACAAACCTCCGGTGATGGTCTTGGGGAACGCCTAGCAGATGGAACAGTCACTGATCTCATTGTCAGGATAAAGACTAGAGGCAGTCGTGAAGATACTCTACACAAACATTCTTCGCGTGACAGGTATCACAGGCCTTGAAAAGGCTCTTCTTCCTTGTGTCGGCCATAGCTCCACAGACACAGTTACAAGGCCTCAACAAAAGGGAGACAAAAGAAAAGTTGCTTCCGAAATTCCTGCTAACCGTGGCGGTTTGGGAAGCCTGGTTATGGTGAAGGGAGCCCAAGGGAGGTTGAGGGACCAGCCAGAAACGTCCCTTTGCCAAGTCGACCTGCAGCCTTGAGAGGTTTGAAAAACCGATTCGAAAATACAGTCAAGAAAAACCCTTGAACTATCAATCAGACTCTTGAGATTCTTAAGGCTACCAGTGTCAATAACATCACTTCAGAACAACTGTTGATTAAACATACTGTAGACCTGCATAATCACTATGGCTGGAAAACATTAGCATTTGTGCAACACCATTCATTAAAATTAACTTTTGCTCATGGATGCAGTGTGCAGGTCCTACTTATTTATGTAAAAATAAATTCTCTGCTTTGATGTGAATATTACAATCATTTTCTTTTCGAATACATTATAAACCTCTGAGGCTGCTTTGAGGGGCAGAAATGAGGCAGACAACTTGGATTTTTCAAATATTGCCATTTTATTCAATCAAAAGTGTCAAACAAAATTCTCACTTGCCCTACCCTAAGGAGGATTTCCCTGTCCAAAGAAACCAAGGGACACTCAAATTAAGGATGTCTAGCCCTCACGCTTGCACATCAAATACACATTTCAGGATTGCAACAATTGCATTAGTAAATATATTCACAGTCTCTTTCAACAACCTGTGTGAATTCCCCTTGCATAGGTTTTATGTTGGTTTCAAATCCAAAATTCAACAAAAAGAAACAAGGAAATCCATATTTGTAACAAAGTCTTAATTTAGTTTGTGGCTTCTTTAAGAGGTCAAAAGACAGTTCTGTCAACCAAAGTTCTTTCAATGATTCCTAATCAAGATTTTGCCACAACACAGTTCTTGGTTACATTTATATTGACACAACTTCTGATATAGGAAATGAAACAGCTCCACATTATCTTGGTCAGGATTACTTCACAGCACTTCTACGTAAACACAACTTCCTTCTTTAGTTCACTTCTGCAAGATTCCACCATGCAGGTTTACTCACCTGCCCCAGAGTGCCCACATTGCACTGTGCTTTTCAAGTTTTACATCACTGACAGCCACACTACCACGACTTTAATACTTTGTAATATTTTACATTGGTCAGATAGGACAACATTCACTTCTGGGACTTCAACACCTTCAGTTAAGAAAGGTACTCTTCCCTCTTAATATTCTCTCCAGCTGGGCAGCCTCTTTGCTGTCCATCTGTAATCAACAACTATAGCACATTGAATAAGCAACAAGATTTTCCCCTTCCCCCTCCTTGCAAATGGTTTCCCAAATAATCACCCATAAATCTTCATGCCACTCTCTTGGCTTCAGGTAATGTTTGCACACTTATCTTAGGCAAGGTTGAACTCTATTGGGCTCACAGTAATTGTAAGCCTTTCTCAAAAGGAAGAAAACCGTCCATCTTCAATCTCAATAAGGGTATACTCTTGGCTTGGGAAATGCATGTGTGCTCTGCAACAACAGATACAATGTTTAAACACGTGACTTATTTTATGAACAATGGGTGTTCGTGTGAATAAAGGAGGTAAAGCTCACTCATCACTTTGAAAACGAAATTAGGCACACTCACAACCACCTTCTCAAATTTCACAAGTTTAATACAAAGGTTCTTTGTGACGTTTGTTCTGCTTAATTACAGACACACAACCCTTCACAAAGTTAAAGGGTTTTAACAATGATTTTCAGCAGTGTGTTTTGACACAAGTAAAAGATATATTTCTGATCACATAAGAGTGCTACTTTCCACTGTCTCTTTTTTAGAAAATCAACAACTTCAACTCACTTCTGCTGTGAACATTAAGCTGGATACTGTTACCAGCAGTGCTCGCGCAAGGAATCGGAACGGTTTCACTCACCGGCTTCAGAGATCACCTTTTCCAGGTGTTCACAACTTCTACTGCTTCTGGCTTAATTGGGACCCACGCCCTTCCTTGCTGGAAGGGACTCTGGTCTGGCCACTCGATTAAGGAGCACCTTTTGCTCTGGTGACACATAGCTCGACAACAGCTCGTTGCCTTGGTCTCCGACACGTTTCCTGCAGGCAACCGCTGCAATTAGGCTTGCATGGGGAAAGGCAGTCTTTTCTGCATGACTTGCGCAGCGCAGTCTCTGCACTTCAGAGTTTGGGGGAACAGGACCTTCTCAGAAGAAGCAGGTGAAATCTGCTGCATCCACGTTCCAGCGTCCCTTTGTTTCCCCAATTCTGCTGGGTTTGCCAATACTGTGTCATCTTCTTTCTGCCTCAGCTACTACTGCATGCACTCCATGCACAGTTCCTTCTGGCCTGTACCCGAGAGGGCCTTTTAAGCCTCTCGGCTTCCCTCATGTGTGGGCTGGTAGGCTTAATTGCCAGACTACTGCTCTGCAGTGCTCGCTCGTCTCAGTACTCACGGGATTATGGGACTTGAAGTGCTCAACAACAAACAACTTCAGCTTTATTCTTATTACGTACTGGTAAGAAAAGATCACAAGGATTTATATCAGGAATAGGAGGCAGGTTTTTTAAGCCATTCTTTATGGATTCCTTTCTCTGTACCTTTGGGGAAAAAATAGGCATTTAGTTTTAAACAGTCTTTCTTTCCTTGTGGTATATAGATCTTATACCAGTGTTGCCCGCATCCAATGATTTAATATGTGGTTCAGATACATCATGACAGCAATAAGCCATAATATGTTTTGGCAATTTTGAAAGGTTTTTCCCTTTCAAGGAAAAATACTGCGTCTCATCCCACAGGATCTACTCACCACCTTGGGCCTCATCTCCTCCCAGGTTATCCTCCCGCAGTACAACACCCCCAAGGTCAGGAAGCGTCTGCCTTTCCTTAGCCATCTGGGAGTAGACTTTAGGGAGGGTTTTAGTGAGGGATTCATGACAATACTCTATTTGTATGTGGAAGATACAATACTAATTTTTTGTAGCTGTCTGCGGAAAAAACTGGAAAGAAGAACAGAAATAATTTCACAGAGCATACATTTTTTTAACAATCCAGGTATGTATACTTCAGAGTCTCATTTTGATGCTCCAGGCCATTGTTCGTGTTAATGCCAATCAGCAAGAGCAGATGATCTATGAAAAATATGAATACATGAAATGAATCATGCCATGTACAGGTTAGACATAATGAGCATTATTAGGACTTCACACATCTGCAGAATTTCAAGACTTTTGTAGCATTAAATCTGCACAACTTAACTGCACCGTAACTATTTTTTTCAGTGTATTTCAAGTTTATTTATTAATTTTTTTAAATGCATTTATTTTTTTAAATAGGCCACTAGCCATGGCTTTTAGCCATGGTCAGTGGCCACAGTTTCTGACCATGTCCATTGTACATGTTTCCCCAATAGGTTTCTTTTGGGCCCACTAGGTGGCCACAACCGTATTTCTTTCAGGTCCACTAGCCAGTATCCTACACAAACACTTCTCACACCGGAGAAGACAACAGACTAACACCAGAGCCGTTAACCCGACACGTCCCAACACAAGGGTCAGGTAGAGTCAAGCAATTGCTGATAACTATGCATGCCTCGCTGCCCTTTTCCTTCCCCACAGGAATAAAAGGTGGTGCACGAGACTGCACTTGGAGCAAGGACTAAAGCACAAAAAAGCATCTATTCCAGGACGGCAGTTCAAATGAAGGAGAAAGGCAGAGGAAACCGAAAGGACAACAAGGAGGCAATTACCCTTGCCCTTCTCAACCCAGAACCGCAAAGCCTTCTATAAAGAAACATTACGCTGGTACACGGGGCGAGCCCGCACTGTAAGCCAGGGGATGAAAAATAAATAATTTAAAAAAGGGGAGCTTGCCGATGTGGTACCTTCCTTGACTCCAGTGGAAGAAAAGCCGAGTTCACACCCAGTGAGTCGGAAGAGGCCTGACTGTGTTAAGCTCAAGGTTGCAGTGGCAACATTTACTTAAAAGGAAAGATTAGACAGTAGTCTCTGTGAAACGAACTTGGTACTAAAGATAGAGTGCTTTGATGCCATTGGGCGTCCATTCGAAAGTCTCCAACTAGTACCCCTCTTGTAAGGAAAGAGAAAGTAACACAAAGAACTGTTTGGGTAACAAAAGGACCAAACCAAGAGGCCTACGTAAAGGGTTGAGTCAAAACCCCTTGTACAGTCAAAAGCTTGACACATGGTGACTTGAAAAACCAAGTTAACTGAATTGTGGTGACAAATATGAACCCGACTGAGGGATGTCCATAGTGGGTTGTTGGTCTGAGCCTGATTGAGGGAGGAGGGAGGCCGACGTTGTGAAAGGGATCAGAGCCCGGCTGAGGAGGATCCTCGGGTGAAGAGTAATCACCCAACATGAAGAAACAGAAGGAACTTTTGTTTGTGATGAATCATGCCCTCTGAAGCAAGAGATTGTGCATAAAGAAATTCGGGCACAAAAGGCCTAGATAGGAGAAAAAGGAACCAAAAACTCAGGTTGGAGAAGCCCCAGAAGTGTGCTATGCTCAAGAGTCCTGCCTTGTCATGTGCTTCAAATGTGGGAGACCCAGCTACAACATCCCTGACTTACCCTTTTGAGAACACTTCTTCCTTTGTGAATATTATCCCACACTATTTTGTATTTAGAGGCAAGGATTGGCAATATTTTTTTTTAGTATAGGGCCTTTTTATTTGACTAGACACTACTAGAACTGTATTATTTGATGGTCGTAGCTTGCTCCCATCTTAGATTTAGGTTTAGATTAGGCGTTTATCGCACCTATTTTTACAGTTTTAATAAACACACTTGTCTGTCTTGCTTTGATACCATGCCTTCCTTACAGGGCCCACACTTTCCATATTGCACCATTCGGTTTCTTAAAGTAACCCGGTAGCCCATAGTCTTCAGCCACACACATAACCCCCCCTCCCCCATCTCACTGTAGCTTTAACATTGCACTTTTTTGGTTATTAATCCCATATTAACTTTAAAAAAAAAATTTAATGTACTAATAACCCCAGTTTTGCGTAAAATAAGAATGCATTACTTACCGTAAAAGCATTTCTGATGGAATTCACATGCTGTGCATAGTCCGACATCCAGTGGTCACTATGGAGTATTGCATTTTGTTTTTCGTAGTCGAAAAGGGGACGTCGACAAGGCGTGTCTGAAACACTATCCCTATAGTGACGTGCAGTGTACCCACAACCCCTCACGCGTTGAGGCCCTCGGTTTGTATTTTTTCTGCCCTGAGGGAGCCTTCTATACGTGAGGGAGTACAGAAAAGAGAGAGATGTAGAAAGATGTCTATGTTCCATCCATCCGAGCGGGGAGGAAGGGTGGGCACATGTGAATCTAAGCAGATACAACCATCAGAAATGCTTTTACGGTAAGTAATGCATGGTCTTCTGATGTTTGTTAATCTGCTTAGAATCACATGCCGTGCATAGACTAGCGAGCAGTACCCGGAGTTGGAGGTGGGTTGTGAGAAGGAACAGTAGAGAAAAGGTCTTAATACTGCTTGTCCCACCTGGGAATCAGATCTAGAGTGAGCATCTAGACAGTAGTGTTTTGTAAAGGTGTACAGAACTCCAGGTTGCCGCTTTGCAAATGGACTCAAGGGGAACGTTTGCAATGAATGCTATGTATGCCCCAGTGCCTCGAGTAGAGTGCTCTTGGCTTGAAGGGTAGTTCTCTCGTAGCAAGAGTGTAACAAAGAGTGATGCATTGAACAATCCATCTAGATATAGTGGACTTTGAGACTGCATCTCCTTCTCTTCCTGCTGCCACCGAGACAAAGAACTGATTAGTCTCTCTCGGTGGCCTAGTTCTTTCCATATAAAACATGACAGCTCTGCGCACATCTGAGTGTATGCAGGCTTTTTTTCTCCCAAATTGGAAGGGTTTTGAAAGAACGTTGGTAGTTCTATTGACTGGTTGACATGGAATTTCAATATGAATTTCGGTGCAAACCTTGGGTGTGTGTAGAACCAGCTTATCTTTGTGAACTGTTACCAAGGGGTCTAGAATAGAAAGAGCCTGTAGTTCACTTACTCTCCTAATGGCGGTGATAGCTATTAGGAAAGCAGTCTTAAGGGTGAGGCCCTTAAGAGTTGCCTTGTGCATGGGTTCAAAGGGTGAGCCCATGAGCCTGGTAAGTACCACATTAAGGTCCCAGGCGGGAGCTGGGTTTGCTATCGGAAGGGTGTATTCCCTTTACCCCCTCCATGAATGCTTTGATAACTGGGACTTTCCACCATGACACCTTAAGTTGAGAGGTGGTGTATGCAGAAAGTACCAGTACCGCTAGATGGACTTTAATAGAATTGAACACTAGACCCGAGTCCAGTAAATGGGTCAGGTAAAGGACAATATGTGTGGGAGAGCAGTGGACTGGGTTGATGCTCTTACCTCTACACCAGATGACAAATCTCTTCCACTTGCTAGAATAGCAGTGGCGAGCGTTGGGTTTTCTAGCTTCTTTGAGAATGTCCATGCATCTCTGAGGGAGTTGTAAATAGCCAAATTCTATGACCTCAGGAGCCAGGCTGCTAAGTTCATGTTCATGTTCTGTGGGCATGGGTGTAGTGTCTTGCCCTTGTCCTGTGACATGAAGTTGTACGGGCAGGGCAGTTTCACTGGTGGGAACAGGGACATCTCCATCAGGTGCGCAAACCATGGTTGGCGGGCCCACATCGGGGCTATCAGTATCATGGTGACTGGTTCCTGGTGCATCTTGTGCACTATCTTGTTCAGCAGAGGAGTCAGGGGGGTGTGGGGGGGGGGGGGGTGTGGGGGGAGCGTAAACAAATTTCCCTGACCATGGTATCCAGAGACCGTTCCCCTTGGAGCGGTTCTGTGGGTATCTGGAGGCGTAATCTAGGCATTGTGAGTTCTCCAGAGTTACAAACAGGTCTATTTCTGGGAAGCCCCACTGTGTGAAGACGTCGAAGACGATGTCTTCGTGTAACCGCCATTCGTACTCTGGGGGCAGAGGGAAGTCTCTGCTGAGTTCGTCTGTTAGCAGATTGAGTTCCCCTGGTACATGTTGTGACAATAGGAACATGTGTTTGAGAGCCCACTTCCAGATGTTCTGGGACAGCTTGGACAGTCCTGGAGAGGGAGTGCCCCCTTGCTTGTTGATGTAGTACATGGCTGTGGGGCTGTCCGTGAGGACCATCACTGTCTTCCCTTGTAGGTGTGTCTGGAAGGCTTTTAGTGCCTTGAACACCGCAAGTAGCTCTAATAAGTTTGTGCTTGGAAGCTACGCTCGGGGTCCAGACTCCGTGAGCAGGCTGATGGGATAGGTGAGCCCCCCCCATCCTATGAGGGATGAGTCTGTGGTTAGAGTGGCTTCCACTTCGGGGGTGGCGAATGGTTTCCCTATTACCAGGTTTTCCTTGGACCATCACCGTAGCGAGAGAACCAAAGCCTGCGAGACCACCACTAGATCGTCCCATTGTCCGCTGGCCTGACACCACTGGCTGTTGAGCCACTCTTGCATTGGGCGCATGCGCAGGCGCGCGTGAGGTACCAAATAAATACATGACGCCATCATTTCTAGCAAGGGCATTGCTTTGCGTACCGTCACCTCTCGACCGGCCACATATTGAGGGATCTGAAACAGCATATTTTGGACCCTCTCCTTAGAGGGGAAGACGAGGCCGTCCTTTGTTTGAATTAGAGCCCCTAGGAATTGTTTGATTTGGCTGGGGTCTAAGCTGGACTTCTTCTCGTTGATGGAGAAGCCCAGTTGGAACAAAAGGTCTGTCTTCTGGGTGTTTGAGAAGCAGGTCTCGTAGGACTCCCCTGTTATGAGCCAATCGTTGAGGTAAGGGTATACCGGTATGGACAACATGCGCAGGTGGGCCGCTGCCAGTACCTTCGTGAATACCCTTGGTGCAGACGCTATGCCGAAGGGTAGCACTCTGAACTGTTAGTGTTTGCCCTCTATCATGAACCTGAGGTATTTTCTGTGCGCTGGCAACATCAAAATATGAAAGTATGCATCTTTCATGTCTAGTTTTGTCATGTAGTCCCCCTGAGATAGCAGGGGAATTACCTCCTGTAATGTTACCATACGAAATTTGTGGTTTTACAAATTTGTTCGCTGGGCGCAGATCTAGTACAGGGCGCATGGTTTTGGGTACAAGGAAGTACACTAAATAAATACCTTCCATTACCTGAGATAGGGACACGACCTCTATTGCTCCTTTCTGTAGCAGCTATTCTTCTTGCAGGAGGATGACGAGGTGTTCTGGTGACAGGCGTCGTCCCCTTGGAGGTCTGTAGTTGGGGGACCGATTGAACTCCATACAGTACCCGTGGGCTACGGTTGACAATACCCACCGGTCTGATATTATTCCCTCCCAAGCTGAAAGGAACAATGTTATCCGGCCCCCAACCGGAGACGCATGGGAGGGGACCCGAACCTTCGGGTCATTTGGTGTTACTTGCCGGGGTGCCTCTGGGGCTGGAGCCCCAGCCTCTGCCCTTGCCACAGCGTTGTCCTCTTTGGTTATACTGGTTACTGGTACCCTGATTAGAGGGCCAGTTGCCCGCAGTGTAGTGCTGTTGCTGCTTTTGGCCACGAAAAAAGCGCTTGTTCCCAAATCCCCGCCTGTTTGGAAGCTTTGAGATTTGGTCCAAGGTCTTCATGGTGTTTAATTCTTTCTTTGCATTTTCCAGTGCATCGTCCACTGCCCTTCCAAAGAGATTGGACTCTTCTATTGGCTTATTAATGAGTGACACCTGCGTTTCTGCCTTGAAACCGGAATTGCAAAGCCAGACGTGACGCTTCAGCAGAATTACCTGCACCAAAGAACGGCCAGCAGTTTCTGCCGCATCAAGGGTGTTCTTAATGATGCTCTGGTTGACCAGAGCTCCTTCTGTAACTGTAGCCAATAAGCGAGTTCTTAGAGGTTCAGGTGCTTCTTCGATGTCCTGCTTAAGCTTTCCCCATTGAGCATCAGCATAGCTTGCCAACAATGTATTATTATTGGCAATTCTAATTGAAAACGCTGCCGAGGCGGAAATTCTTTTGCCCAAGGCATAAAGCTTTTTCCCCCCTTCTTTATCTGGGGGTGCCTCGCTGGTTGACAGTGGAACCCCAGCCCGCTTCCTTGTGTTAGTCACCACTAAAGAGTCCGGGACTGAGTGACCCCTGATATATAATGGGTCTGACTGAGAGGGTGAGAACAATTTCTCGATTCTTGGATTGACCCCCCCCCCCCCTTACCAGCGCGGGGTGGACAGCGATGGGGCGAGTCGTCTCTTAACCGAGGCGAGGATAGGAATAGTTTGACTAGTGGGAGGTTTTTCTTTAATAATACTCTAGACGAAATCAGTATCTGGGGTGACCTCCCCAGTTTCAACTTCAAAATGCGCTGTTGCCTTCCTCAGTAGCGCATTGAAGGTGGGCTGATGGTCTACTGGAGAAGGGTTCCTGACCGGTGTGGTCTGAGGAGAAGAAATGTCTATAATGTCGGGGTCTGTAGACCCTGATGGCGACTGCCAGGGCTGTAAGCAACCTTCACCTGGGTCCTCCTCGGAGCCCTCCTCACCTAGGTTGGTGTCATCATGAAAACCTTCTCCCTCTTGTTGGTCTTCATTATTCACAAACTCAACCTCTTCTTGGAAGTGAGAGTCCTCTTCAGTGAGGTCGTAAGAGTTCAGGTCTTCCTGTAGGGGGTTAAAGAGCTTCGGGTATTTAGCCCAGGGCCCCTCCTGGAGTACCTCCCTTGGCCTCTTGGGTGTCCTATTTTCTGGGATGGCCATGAACCAGTCTAGCTTGTCCATACATGACTGGAACCTCTCTACAGTGCAGTAAGGTAGGCCAGAGTGGTCTGGGACTGCAAAGGGAGTTTCCTCTCCCTGTAGTTGCTTAGTTCTGTCCCATAACATCCAAGATAGAGTCCCTTCACCTTCTGATAAACCTTCTCGCTGGCTAGGGTCTTCCGTCGACGGTTGGAGCTGTCCCAGCCTACCCTCCGGCGTCCTCTGCGTTTCTTTGGCCTTGTGAGCGGTTTTCGACGTGTCACCCGCCATCCATCTCTGGCCGTCTTTAGAAGCTATACGCGCGAGGCTTTCGGCGATCAGCTTCTCCGTCGAGGGATCGCTCGCCGTCGCGCTAGGCAGTGCCGAGTCTTTACTGGCAACGTACGCACTCTTGCGAGGCGCGTCGCCTGAGGATTTGGGGTTAGCGCCTTTCTTTACAGAAAGCCCAGGTGCCGGTCGCGGAAGCAGTGGTGGGGAGGGCTTGCGACCCTTACGGTCGGCGGAAGACGCTGGTGGACCCGACGCCTCCATTGGCGCTATGGATGCCTTCGTCGAATGCGTGCCGTGGGGTATGTGCTTATGTGTTTTCCTGTGTTCGTCCTTGTCGCCGGGGTGTTCATCCCCATAAGCGGGGCATGAGCCGGGCTTGTCGGGGCTGGGGACGGACGACGAGGACCGGGAACGCTCCTTCGAGAGGTCTACAACCTCCGTTGCGGAGGCAGTGTAATCACTGTCCTCGTCACATTCGGCGGCAGCGGCAGCTGGTGAGGAGTCAGGCCTAGACATTGCATAGGCTGCCCACCTTTTGACCCTGCGGTCCTTTAAAGTTTTGGATTTAAGTAACTTACAGGCCGCACAGCCGTCCTTTGTGATCGAGGGGCAAGCAACGGTTACACCGTTTGAGTTTGTCCTTCCAGGTAAACTTGCCCTTGCAACGTGGGCAAACCCTAAAGGGCGTCCTCTCCATAGCGGAGGGCATGAAATGTGATTACGACCTTGAAAGAGGGAGGGGAAAGAGAAGGGCATTCTCAGAGTGTTAACAAAGAAATGACCAACAACCCCACTCTCCCTACTGTGTAAGGCCGGCGAGGCCCGGCCACGTGTTGGGCAGCACCTAAGGATCTCCTCTGCTGGTCTCTCTGTCGAAGATCTTGCTCGGCGGAGATCAGCTTGGCAGCTACGTCGAGGGAGGGATCTAGGGGATATTTAATAATAAACGACCAAGGGTCGAGGAAATGATTTTGCAATGTCCCTCGAGGAGCTCTGCATAAAGGCGACCAATAACTGGGCGGAAAAAAACAATATGAGGGACCTCGACACGTTAGGGGTTGTGGGTACACTGCACGTCACTATTGGGATAGTGTTTCAGACACCTTGTCGACGTCCCCTTTTCGACTACGAAAAACAAAATGCAATACTCCGCAGTGACCACTGGATGTCGGACTATGCACAGCATGTGATTCTAAGCAGATTAACAAACATCAGAACCTAGGTTATTTACAGGACACATTCATTTGCGATCTTGTTTTTTTTATATATAACACTGGTTATGTGAAAATAACTGGTTATGAGAAAATGTTCAATCTCTGCACTTGGTCCACAGCCCCCCGCCAACCCACTAATTTCACATGGTGTCCTCTATCGCCCCTACCCACCTCTAGCCCAACGCCATTTCCTTCTTTTTCCTCTTAGAAATGGCATGGTTTCAACTTTTCATTTTCCGCTAACCCCAGTTATCTCTTGCACCGAACAAAAAAGCAAAAAGCAAAATACAAAAAAAAAAAATAAAAAACAAAAAGGCAGCTTTCTTTGTTTCCATTTCTGAGAAGCCTCTCTGCTGCAAAGCACCATGGGAGATGCAGCTATAATTTTGGGAGAAGGGGGCACCTTCTCCGTCAGATATTTTAACAACTACTGGATGGAATAACACCAGAAACAACCTGGAAATGAAGTCAACGCTTAGCCCAATTTGTTTCGTACCTGGTCCAATACAGTCTAGTGATTTTTGCTGGGCACTGTGCAGAAACGTGGACTTTTTCTCTATGGGGAAGGAATGGGAGTAGGCCTTTTTTGCTTTCTTCATAACATTATCATTTGATGAAACTTTACCAAACATCCCAGGCTAGAGGGCCATGACAAACATTTAGTTGGCAAAATATCAGCCAAATCCATCATGCGAGTCAAAAGTTATTAGCAATTACATTTTCGGGTTTCCTAAGGAACTCTAAAGAGCTATATATGGGATACATTACACACCGTAATCGGATTTCTGATGCTTGTATCTGCTTAGATTGCCATGCTGTGCGTAAGCCAACATCTAGTGGTAGTCACAGACTATTACATTTTTTGTTTCCGAAACGTCGACAGGGCATGCCAGTAATACTATCCCTAGTGTGACGTCACCTGTACCCATGGTCCTTCAAGCGTCAAGGTCTCTCAGATGGTTTGTTTCCTACATAAGGTAGCGTGAAGTGTAGCGCAAGTACAGATGTAATAAAGCAGATAAAAGTAGATGAAGCTAGAAAATATCCATGCACCTTCTACTCCACAGGGGAGGAAGGATGGGCACATGTGAATCTAAGCACACACAAGCATCAGAAATAAGAAGCTTGTGGATTTGCTTAGATCACATGCTAAGCATAGACTAGCGAGCAGTGTCTGGAGAAGGTGGTGGGTTGTGAGAAGGTACAGCGGTAAATAGATGTTTTAGCACTGCTTGTCCCACCTGTGAATCTGCTTCACAAAGTGTCTTAAAGCAGTAATGCTGAGTAAAGTATGTATGGAACTCCATGTAGCTGCTTTGCAAATGGCGCCCAGAGGGACATTTGCAATAAAGGCCAAAGTAGGTCCTGCAACCCTGGTAGTGAGCTCTTGGTGTGAAAGGCAGAGTTTTGTTTGATAGGGAATAGCAGAGCATTATGCATTTCACTATCCATCTTGAGATGGCGTTTTCTGAAATATGATCACCTTTCCTGCCAGGTGCTATGGAGACAAACAGTTGCTCTGTTTTTCTTAGCGGGTTTGCCTGGTTTACACAGACAAGAACCGCCTTCCTTACATCTATTGTATGGAGGTTCTTCTCAGCTGAGGATAAAGTATTTTGAAAGAAAGCGGGTAGTTCAATGGATTGTTTACATGGAACTTGGATTATGAGCTACGGTGTGTTCTTAAAACCAACTTGTCTTTGTGGATAACAAAGAAAGGGTCTTGCACTGACAAAGATTGTAGCTCACCGACTCTTGAGGTGATGGGCAGCAGAAAAGCTGTTTTGTAGGTTAGGGGTTTAAGGCTGGATTTCTGCATAGGTAGGAGCTATGTGCTTTGAGAATATCACATTGAGATCCCACACTAGAGGCGGGTTGGAAATGCGGGCAGGCAAAGTCTCTTAACTTCCTCCATGAAAGCCTTAACGGGAAATTTCCACAAGGACACCTTGTTTTGTGAGGTGGTGTATGCGGATAGAGCCGCTAGGTGTACCTTGATGGAGGTGAATACTAGGCCAGAGTCTAGTAGGTGGAGCATGTAGTGAAGAATGTGTGATAGAGTACATTCAATAATGTTTACATGTTTTGACTGGCACCATATTACAAATCGTTTCCATTTGTTAAAGTAACAGTGTCTGGTGTTAGGTTTACGTGCCTCCTTGAGGATTTCCATAGACCTTTGAGGTAGTTTTAAATGACCAAAATGACTTCAGGAGCCAAGCCGCCAGGTTCCTAGATTGAGGATGTGGGTGTAACTTTGTCCCCCGTATTGGGTGAGCATGTTGAAGGGGCACAGGAGCTTGATTGGATCGCACATCGCCAGTTTGAGCAGATGCAGAAACCAAGGTGGTCTTGCCCACATCGGAGGAACTCGGATTAGAGTTGCTTGTTCCTGGTGCATTTTGTGCGCTAGTCTGCTGAGGAACAGTGTCGGTGGAAAAGCACAAGCACATTTCCCTGACCAGCTCATCTATAGGGTGGTACCCTTAGATCTGGGTTGGGGAAACCTACATGCGAAGTCTGTGCCTTGTGCATTTTGGTTTGTGGCAAATTAGTCTAAAGGAGGATAGCCCCAGAGGGAACAATATAGTCTAAAATTCCTCCGCTGTTTTCTCTAACCAATCTCGCATTGGCCGCAAGCGCAGCCGTGCGTGCGTACCCAAGTAAATGAATGAAGCCATCATCCCTAGCAAACACATTGCTTTGTGTACGGTTATTTGGCGACTGGCCAGATACGGAGGTATTTGCAGCAGTATGTTTTGTACTCTTTTGTTTGAGGGGAGGACTAGCCCCTCTTTCTTGTTTATGATAGCTCCTAGGAACGGTTTGGTTTTGCTTGGAACAAGACATTTTCCTCGTTGATTGAGCATCCCAATTGGAACAGAAGATTGATTGTCCTTTGGGTGTTTAGTTGCAACTTTGAGGGGATCCCCATCATCCAGTCGTCCAAATAAGAGTACACTGGGATGGATTCTCGGCATACTTGCGCCGCCACTACCACGAATGCCTTGGTGAATACCCTTGTACCGGAAGCTATGCCGAAGGGTAGTACCTTGAATCGGTAGTGTTCTTTTGCTATTTTGCAGCGCAGGAATTTTCTGTGCTCTTGGAACACTGAAATATAAAGTATGCAACTTTCATGTCCAAAGTTGCAATGTAGTCCCCCTGTTTTAGCAGTGGGATTATTTCCTGTGGCGTAGTAATGGGGAAATTTCAGAGGCTTGACATATGAGTTTGCAGGGTGCAGGTCTAGGACAGGGCACATTGTAAGGTCTTTCTTTGGCACAAGGAAGTACATTGAATAGATACCCAGGTTTACCAGGACGATGGCTATGGCGTCCTTTAGTAGCAGTGCTATGACCTCTTCCAGCAGGTCCTCATGCATAGCTGGTCTTTGTCGGATGGTGGTTGGGTGGCATTTGTATTTTATGACATAGCCTCCCCCCTCAGTGGAAAGTACCCACTTGTCTGACGCCTCCCATGCGTAGGTAAAATGAGAAATGTGACCTCCTACTGGAGAGGCAAGGGAAAGTACCTGGTGGTCATTGCTTTGGTGGAGCCTCTTGAGGAGTATCTGCCTCCACTTCTCAACCTTCTGTGGCCCCTTGGAAAATTTTGTTGGGAGGATTGCCACTGCGAGAAACTCCAAGATTAAGTCTACCGGCCCTGGTTGTAGTTGGGGGGGACGGGGGGGACGCTGTGAGTTTTGTTTTCTAAAACGGTGTATTAAATGCACCTTTCTGCACAAAGGGTAGGTTTGTGAGTTGTCCCAGGGATTTGAGGATGTCGTACTCCTCTTTAGTACTCTTCAGTGTGCCCTCGTCTGCTTTACCAAAAAAGGCGTTGGGCTCAATGGGCATATTTAAAACGGTGGCTTGGATTTCCAGTTTGAAATCCGAGTAGCAATGCATGGCGTGTAATGAGGGTATCCTTAGCTACTATCTGGCCTGCATTATCTGCTGCGTCCAGATTATTTTTCAGGATGCAGCTTGCCACCAGTTTACCATCGGCTACTGTTTTTAAAAGCTGTGTTTTCAGGGGCTCTGGGGCAGAGTCCATTTGTTGTGAGATCTTGTCCCACTTGTGGCAATTATAACTCGCAAGGAGCGTAGTGTTTGCTATCCTTATTTGGTAAGCATGTTGGGGCAGGAGTATTGAAGGCTGAATGTGCCTTTGGATAGATTGGAGCAGTGGTATGAGCTTTGCTGCAGATCTCGTATCCCCAAGGATGTCCTCTAGAAAGTCTTTGTAGACTTGTGCCTCCTGGGTATGAACCTTAACATGAACAACCCCATACATATCTTTTATATATTTTGCTATGTAGCCTCATGCCCCGTCCTATAATCTAACATTCTACTGGACAGGGCTATGTTGGTTACATGTTAGTTTTCGTGTGTCTTTTTGGAAAGCTGGCCTATCCCTATTTGGGAGAATCTGCTGTATCAAAAAAAATCTATATTACAGCAGTACAATAATATTAGTTCAAGCCTTTCTCTTCCAAAAAAACTTCTGATTTAAATGTAGAGTCACCCTAGGAAGTTTTGTGCGGTCTATGGGATAGTAAAAGTAATATGTACCCATAATAGACAGTTCGGACTAGTTACTTATTTATATGTGATTTCAGTCCAAGGTGTAAACTTTACTCTTATACATTTTTGTCTTTATCCCCTGAAGGGGTCTTATAGTGACCTAGGACATGCAGAAGTCTAACAACCTTGATGTTACTGTTTTTCAAAAATGATTTCTCTTTGACTTCTTTTACTGTCCTCGTTTTTGTAAGCGGCACATCAGCGCCTTCTAAGGAAAGTCCCCCCCCCCCCCCCCCCATTTATAGGGATTCTTTAGGGACATATAGTGATTTCCCCTCTATCCTGCTGTCTTTCAATATTGACCCTGCATCTCCTCAGCCTTTATATCGTGTAGCGCCTCTGCTATGTTTGAAATGGGACTCCCATTTGCCTTTTTTTAAATAACACACAGTTGTGTGATGCCCTCCTCTACTGCGTTACAAACTTAGCCTGTTAAGGCTTCACCCTGTCCACTGTTTTTTTCAGTGCCCTTTGGGTAATTACCTGGGTAAATAACCAAACAACAACCTGTGCGTTCCTCCTCACATTTCCTTTCCCTGCTAGCTGTACACCAATGCACGTTTTGGCTTATATGTGGGGCTTAACAGCCAACCACAGACCTCCAAATCCCCTGAAAAATAAATAAAGCACTGACCGTATAATTTCTCAAAATAATTAGGTGTGATATGAATTGGAAACTTCACAATTTCTTCATGTATAATTGTATGATTTATTACTAGCAAGTAAAGCTTTAAACCAGTCCCGGTAACAACAGATTGCAACTTGTGTCGTTTTTTTAGAATTTGAAGAGTTGGCAAAGTTCACATGTAAATACCTCTCCTGCTTCACTGTTCTGCAAATAATCAGCAGAAAATTCAAAAGTGACTAGCTTCTGTAATGGTGGCAATAGTAAAGAGACAAGTGATCACAGTTCAAGGGTGTTTATTAAACTGTATAAATGGAGGAGGAAAACCGCCTTATCTAAACCTAAATCTAAAATGGGAGCAAGCTACAACCATTAAATAATAGGGCAGTCCTAATGGCTTCTTGTCAAATAAAAAGGGCCTATACTAAAAAGTAAAACTATTGCCAATCCTTATAGCTAAGTTACAAAATAGAGTGGGATAATGTTAAGCAGAAAAGAAATGTGTTCACAAAAGATTTATTCAGGATGGTATAACTAGGGCCTCCATTCCCCACGTTTTTAGCACGGAACAAGGCAGGACTCTTGAGCACAACACACTCCTGGGCTTACCTAGCATTAGCTTACAGTTAGTTCCCAAAATATCAGGGTCTTCTGTGGCCAAGTCTCTTATACACAAAGTCTCTTGCTTCCGAGGGCCCGATGTACAACAAACAAAACATTCCTTTCAGTAATCTTCCCGTTGGGCGATTACCTTTCACCCGTGGATCCCCGTCAACCGGGCTCTGATCCTTTTTGTAGCCTGGAAGCCAGTTGGGTTCACATTTGCCAGTTTCACACAGTTAATTTATTCTTAATACCTTACAGGATTCACTTCCCTTAGCTTTTTCTAGCTCCCCCGTCAGGCTTTCCACATTTATCGGTTGTACTGTGTTTGCTTCAGCCGGGCGCACACGCCAGTTTCACAACGTCAAAAAAAATAAATAGGTAATGGGTTACGGACTTGCGATTGTACAAGGGATTTTGGATCGACCCTTGTATCACCACCTTAACTCTTTATGTCGGCCTTATTGCTAGAACATTCACAAGAATAGGGGACCAGACAGTCTTTCGAATGGACGCCCATGTGGTGCTGGAGCACTCTGCAGCTGGTCTTTCGCTGTGCTTTACAAGTTCACCAGCACACAAGTTCTTTGTTCATAACAAGTTGCTGTTCGCAACCATCGCTCAACACCATCTGGTTTATTATCGGTTCTCCCTCCGACTCACCACTGTGCAGACCTCCTTGTCGTTTGTCTCTGGAGTCAAGGACGGTACCACGGTTGCAAGCACGCCTCGGTTATCAGTGTGGGAGGGTCCTATGCACTGTTGGCATCTGTTACACCACACGTCAGCTGTAGTTCCGGGTCTTACGACTCCTTTTACAGAGGCTTAGCGGGTTTGGGTCAAAAAGGGCAAGGGTACTTCCTTCCTGGTTATCCTTTCCGGTCTTGCCTCCCTTCTTATCCGTTTGAACTGCCATCCTGGACTAGCTGCTTCCTTGTGCGTTTGTCCTTGCTCAAAGTGTGCTCTTGTGCTCCGCCTTTTATCCCTCTGGGGAAGGGAAAGGGCCGTCGGCTGTGTGTATAGTTTGCCAATTGCCTGACCCTTGTTTTGGGACAAGTCAGGTAACCGGCTCTGGAGTTAGTCAATATTGTATGAAAGTGTTTGTGTTCGAAACGGGGATGGGAGGTGATGGGTAGAGCTTCTAAGTATCCTACAGGGTAGGATGGGGGAAAAGGTAGGAAGTGGGTACCGCATCTCACCCGTCAGTATCCCAATTCCCCTCCAACTTCACAGCATCGAGTGGCTTGGTCGTAAAGTGTGATCACCTGTCGCTACTATAACCGATGCATTTTAAACAATGTGTTTGCGTCATATACATTTGACGCTACATTAAGGTGTGCTTATCTGTGAAGATTGCAGCTAATATAAAACAAATCCTATGCCATTTGGTGGTGGTTTGTTAACTCACATTTATTTTAATAATGTGAGTATTAAGATGAATTTCTCAAATCTGGCCTGGAAGACAGATTTCAGGAGGCAACCCCAGTTCTAGTGAACAGGGGAATTATGAAAAGGTTTGCCAAACCTAATCAAGGTAAGCATGGACAGTGGTCAATGCTTAGTCTCAGGAGAGGTGAGCGGGTTTGGAGGTGCACATAGTGAAATAAACAAGGATTCTAGACAGGTAAGTACAACAATACTCCATTTATAATATGCCCAAAAACACCTCAGAAAAATGAATCAAGTAGGTAATAAATAATATCACACAACACTCTAAATATAAAACATATATACAGTCACCTTTGGTTATGGAAATGCACACAACTCACCTAAACGGAAGGTAAGTAGTTATGCAATAGGAAAATCAGTTCACAGGAATAGAAGCCCTACCTTTATAAATCCAATCCTAAATTGAATGGGGCTTGTGCTCAAAAAGTCAAAGTTCCTTTAGCAAAGTGAACAAATTTAGGAAATGTTGGAGAAGACGTCAAGGCTTTTACAGTTAGGTAAGGTACTTTTCTATTTTTTAGAACAGCTTTTAAAGTAAACTTTTAAAAAGCAGAGGAATGCAATAAATCAAAGTTCTTCACAAACTTTTAGAATGGAGGAGATTGGGGCAGCTGCAAGTATAGAGATTACATTTTATCAAGTGACTTGGCAGGTCGACTGATGCTGGAGGAAGGTTTTCCTGCCGTTGGATCCAGCAGAAGATGCCCAGGAGCTACAAGTGCAAGGAAAATTCCAGTCAGGTTCAAAAGCGGAGTGCAACCTTTTCTGAAGAAGAAATGTAGCAGGCCACCAATGCAGGGCTCTTCAGGACACTCTACCAGAAGTGTGGGGGGGGGGGGGGGGGTAGGGGGAGGTTTGGGGTGGCCGGTTCCAGCGACAGACACTGCACACAGGCGACAGTAGGCATCTCTCCAGGCGCGAATAAAGATGGTCTTCCAGGACAGGATCCCTTGATGTTGGGAAGCTGAATGTTGGAAGGAATAGGACTTGAAGTACTAGCTGGCGACCACTGAAGTTCCAGATGAAAAAGCGGAAAGGCAACACTTGTGGCGCAGTTGCCCAAGTTAGAGCAGGTCGGTCGACAGGGGGGGCTCCATGGAAGATGCTGAAGGCTCACAGCTGCAGGAATGCTAGAAGACGTCAAGACTAGTTGGTCCCACCAGTCCAAGGGTCGAAGCACTGATGACGGCCTTCTGAGATCAGGTATTCCAGCATGGTTTTACCGTGGCAATTGCAGGAAAGGTCGCCAGTCGTCATCCACTGGTCTTCAGTCATCTGTATAGCTACACAGGATCCTTGGCTCAGTTTCTGATGGCTGCAGGACTCTTCATCCTAAATTCAGGCGAGTGATCAACCTCAACCCTCCAATAGAAAGGATCTGCATCACTCACTCAACCAGTAGTAGTAGTAGTAGTAGTAGTCCAATCAGGGACCACGGTTTTCCTTCGTGCATGCACACTAGGCTCTCTGGCACTAGTTTGTGGATTGGGACCAGACAGGCCCAACCCACATCCTGGGTTCACCCACAAATGGCATGCACTAGTCCGCGAAAGTGGCCACCTTCCAAGGCAAATGCATGACCATACTAGGGATTTCCTGATCCAAGAAGGCAGGAAGAAGGCCAAAGAACAAGCGAAGAATCCCATGGCATGGCCATGTTAGGACACTATCCACTGTTAGTGGCCAAATGTGGTAAGCGCAAATGGGCAATCTCAAAATATAGCAAACATTGTAACAATGTGTGCTGCAGCTTGTTTTTTGGGGACATTTAAACGCAACCAAAAATCCCATAGTTAAAAGACAAGGGTGATACAAAAGTAAGCCCACTGCACTGCATTAATGCTGTGTTCAATGTGAAAAAGTTAACAACGAGGGTAAAAAAATAAATAAATAAATTGAAAAAAAAAGGCCAGCAAATGTCAGCTTCACTTCTCTTTACAAGGTCGGTACAGGTCAAAAACAAAAGCAAACAGTTTAGGGGTCCATAGACTATTGAGGTCTTAGGTTTTGCATAATATTTACAGATATCAAATGGGTACACCTAAGAAGGAAAACCTTTTCATTTCTAGGTCCCCCATACTAGTAACTAGATCCAGATTGGGTGCCAATATGTCAGGTTTGGAGTGTTGAGAACTTTATACAGATGACAGAGGCTATGAGTGGCCTGCAAACAAGCGACACAGTATTGAAAGTAAGGGGACTGCAAATTATATTACATGGATGATGCCATCTGTAGAAATTCCACAGCAAAGCTGCAGGCACACGTTAAAAGCTTTGACATCACTGCCTGAGCTATTCTGGTTTCTCAGTTTAGCAGTGCTCCAAGCAGATGAGGGGATGATAGTCTGCATGCTGAGATTAATCGAGGGAATGTGTCCCTTCTTCCCAAGAGGGAGCCCGCCTCCCTCCTGTGAGGCTAATGAAGTGAGCCTGCTCTGCAATACCCTCCCCAGGTAGATGCAAGGACTGCTGTTCCCGTGAGGAACTCCCTCAAATTACACATACCATGACCTACATGGGGCGTTTCAACATGCCAGAAAACAAAGTATCAGAACTGGGACGAAGAAACTCCCAATGGATATTATTTTATGGAACCATATTTGTACCTTTAATTCAGAATGTCCCATTCACTGGGACGAGGACAGCAAAGAGTGTGCGTCCAGAGGAAGGAGAACGCGAAGAGAACGAAGTGAGTCGAGAGCAGATGCAAGCTGGGGGGGAAGGCAACTGACGTAACCCCTGGAGGCTAAGTAAACAAGGCGGTGCACAAGTTTCAAACTCACTGGAGACTTGTGTGAAGCATGAGGGCATCCTCACGCCTACCCTCCCCCTGGATCCTCTGCAGTTGACCAGGGAAAGGCCATCGCGTCTGGATCCCGACCCTGGGGGTGGAGAAGCGAGGGAGGATCACCTGGGTGGAAGGACCTTGTGGATTGGGTAAAGAGTATCTGCAGATGAGACATGGTATCCCCGTTTTACTCTAAAGATCAACCTAACCCTCCCCTAGCCTTTATAGGCTTACTGTAAAACAGCTCTTCAATTTTCCTCATTCAACGTATAACAGTAGTGGGACGCGAAAGAGGCATCTAGGAGTAGTATACACCAATAGGTATTTTACCACTCTAGTACTGAGACGAGGAAGATGCCTACAGAGTACTACAAAGGTCACACATGTCCTTTTAATTGTAGTCAGGCAAAACCAATTGACAACTCACACCTGCAATCTGTCAAGTGGTTACAGGTGTAGAAGAAGGGAAGAAGGGAAGAAGGGAAGAAGGGAAGAAGGGAAGAAGGGAAGAAGGGAAGAAGGGAAGAAGGGAAGAAGGGAAGAAGGGAAGAAGGGAAGAAGGGAAGAAGGGAAGAAACCAGCCACAGGGAACAAAAGAGACCTGTGTAGGTGTCATGCGCCCACAGTGGTGTCTTTGGCAACGTTGGAAGGTTTGGTCCCAAGGGATGTGGTACTAGTTCCAGGCAAGTCAGAGTACCGGTCTAGACTCCATTCAAGATGGCCACCTCATCACTAACATCATACTACGCTACCTACGTAGTGCATTGTATCCGTCCTTACTTCCGGATCCCCGCTGATGCATCTACCGAATTCTACTCATCAGTTCCAGTACCCTCTCTCCCGCTTTCATAGGGAACGTTCCGCATTTTGGCATTTCCGCTCCTTACTATCTGACTTACCTTTACCTGGGCAGTCTTCTCTCCTATTGGGAACGCTACCGCTGTGAACTGCAGGCGTACCTTTGGCCGCGGCTGCACTCCGTATATCCTTCATCTGATCCTGTGTGTTCTCCCTTATTGGGCACCTGTTGTGGGTACCTCTGTAACGCCTAAAGCCAATCTGGCGTTCTACCTGCATTTCTTCTGTAATCTCTATTCCTGCCTACTTAAACCACTTACCTGATTCCAAGATGGCCGCCGGCACTGAGTAGCTGTGCCGACGGCGCTCCCTGGACCCGGCTGTAGGGAAGGTGCCCACCACCCCCCTCGACGGACCTGTGCGGGCACTGCTTGGACCCCCACGAACCTCGGGGGGGGGGGGGGGGGGGGGAAACAAAAAAAAAAAAAAAAAAGGAGAAATTTGGCGGCGGGTGTAGAGGCAGAGCCACCACAGCAGGCGGGAGTGTGCCACCGCGCCGCGTCCGACGAGCGGAGAAGGAGCTGCTGGGACGGCCGCCGCGGGCCCATCCGTCTGAGGCGCGCTGTTGGAGCCTGGGGGATGCTGCGCCGCATTGTGTGGAGTCGTCGTGGGCCTGTTCCCGCGGGAGGCGCGGCGGCGGGGCTTGACCCGCGGAGGAGCATTGCAGCCTGGGGGAGGCTCTTCTCGCCCTCGTCGCCGGTGCTCCCCAGAGAGAGAGACCGGAGAGCGAGACCGGAGAGCGGAGGCAGCCGGGGGAGATCAAATCCAGTGGCGGGCCCGGTTGGGAGCGGCCCCCGCGACCAGGGGCTACATGGCGTCTTGAAGGAGGAGAGCCCGGAGGCGGTGGCGGGGCGTGGGGGCATTCCTGCCCGGCTCCTACTGAAGGGAGTGCCCTGTGAGAGGAGGACGCAATCAGCCGCCAGGTGAGAGCCCCGGGGAGGCGTCTGGAGGTGGCGTGCCCCTGAAGTGTTGGGCGAAGGGACGTGAGGCGGTTGCCCTGCCTGCCTGGATCCACGGGCGAACTTAGGACCTGCTCCCCGCTGCCCCCGGCGGTGGAAGGGCCCAGAGGACATCGCCCGCCCCTGGGGCCTAGCGGGGTGCGGGAGGGCCCGCAAGTTGTCATTGGGAGTGCGGCCAACGCGGTGAGGAGTATCTCACCCCCCCCAACGGGAGATGTAGAGTGGCACCTCGGTGCAGATCCAGGAGATTGGATTATGCAGATCCTCTAGTAATCGGGGGATGACGTGAGGCTGCGTGAGAGATCCTGGGGCCAGCGTTTGTCCTTGGTTAAAGGCCCGGGAGGGCGCCAGGGGAGAATCTGAGCTGCCCACCCGGAGGAGATTTTCTCGGCATGACCACAAGGCCCAAGGGCAAAATGGGAAGGCAATCGCAGACCTCTGGAGACAGCACCGGTACTCTACGCGCCATGTGGTCGGCACAAAGACTGAAGGAGGGGTCTGGGTCCTCGGGGGGGGGGGGGAGGCGAGCAGCAGGCGAAGACACAGCTCCGGGGCAGGCAGAGGACTTGGCAAATATGCCCAAGCGGGAGTTCCTCGGAGAACTGCACTGCAGGCAAATCTGACTAAGACTTTTCAAGAGCAATTTCAGTTGTTGCGCACAGACTTGAGCGAAGCTGTGGGGGAGTTAAAGCAGGAGATGCGTCAACTGGGGGAAGAGGACGGACATCCTGGAAAAAGGTCTCCAAGAGGCGGATAGAGAACGCGGCAAATAGTGAAGCTATAGAGAGGCTGGATGTCGCCACCAGGAATCTTGAACTTCAAGTGGAAGACCTGGAAAACAGGTGTCGCAGGGTCAACATTCGGGTCAAAATGCTACCTGAATCGGTGTCAGATAAGTCTTTGAAAGCGGTGATCCAGGGAATTTTTGCTCACATATTGGGCACGGGTGGCCCGGAAACGGTGGAGCTAGATCGAGTGCACAGAACCGGTCGACTGATCAAAGGCCAGGCGGCGAAACCAAGGGATGTCCTAGCCGCTTTTGCTCGATATGCTCAGAAGGAAGCGGTTCTCAGAGAGGCGAGACTACGAGATCCAATTATGTTTGAGGGTCAGAGGATCGCTCCCTTTCAAGATTTGGCGAACAGCACTCTCCTAAAGAGGCGACTGATGGGCCCGGTGGTAAAGGTCCTCAATGAGAGATCCATTTGCTACAGGTGGACCTTCCCCTTTGGCTTGCTCTTTGACTGGGAGGGGTTCCAGAGACGAATTACATCCCTCCAGGAAGGAGCAGCTTTGCTTCACATCGAGTTGGAGGATCTCTCTCCCCCCCCCCCCCCCCCCGGGGTACGGGAATTCCGGGCACGAGTGGCCGCTCCTGATCGAGGCCCTGGGACTGGACGACGGTCCGAGAAAGGAGGAGAAGAGGCACCAGGGGGAACACGCGGCCGAGGGAGCTCCTGGTGATACAAGCAGTGCTTCTCCTATGCAGCCTTAATTTGACGTATGAAGAAAGGGGTGGTGGGCCTCTATAGGGTGTCTTAGCTCTTGGGGTCGTAGGGGGCGCAACCATGTTGGAAGCAGAAAGGGTGAAGATGCCCGAGCTTTGGGGGGGGGGGGGCGGGAAGGTATTAACCTTCAAGGGGGGGGGCAGTTTTTCAGGGGGGGTCGGGGGGCAGGTGGGGTCGGGGGGGCGGCAACGAGCAAAAGATACATGACAAAGGGGATAGGACTTACCCTGCTTTCAGCGATTTTTCCTCTACTGAGGGTTCCCTTAGGTGGCTAACGCATAATATTCGAGGGTTGAATACCCCCCCTCAAAAGGAAAAAGTTGGAGCACTTCACACAAAAGGAGAAGCCAGATATTATGGGGCTCCAGGAGACGCATCTACTTCACAGGGATCAGGGCAGGGTGAGACTGCGGGGTTTTGATCAGATTTTGCACGCCTCGAGCCACTGCAAAGCTAGGGGGGTAGCCCTGGCAATTAGGAATACGGTAGACTTCAAACTCGAGGGAGTGCTTAGAGACAAGGATGGGAGGTATATCATAGCTAAAGGGAAGTGTCAAGGGGTCCCTCTGACAATAGCGGTAGTATACGCTCCCAACTCGGGCCAGGATCCCTTTCTGCGGCGGGTCTTGGAGTTGCTGGAAGAGTTCTCGTGGGGTCATATTGTTCTTCTTGGGGATCTCAACATTGCCTGGGATAAGGGAAAGGATAGAACAGGAGGTAGCAGGGAGGGAGGAGGAGCTATAATGTCAACTGATTTGAAAGAAAGGGTCGGTAGGCTGGGGTTATGGGACGCTTGGAGGGAGTTCAGAGGTGATGAGGTGGGCCATACTTTCCTGTCGGGCGTCCATGGTTCGCAATCTAGAATTGATTATATATGGGTTTCGGCTGCATTAGTTGGAGCGATTCGGGAAGTCTGCACAGGGCCGATAGGGATTGCGGACCATAAAATAGTCAGCTTAGTGATGGATGTGGGTCAGAGAAGAAAGGGGATCTGGGGTTGGAAACTCCCTGCGTCCATCTTGAGGGATCCAGTAATCAGGAAAGATATTGAAGAGAAGATTAAGCTCTTTGACACCAACAAGAGGGAGGATACTGGGGAAGACGTGCGGTGGGATGCCTTTAAGGCCACTCTTAGGGGAGAATTAATAGCGCTATTGGCCCACCGGGTGAACAACTGCAAGTGTTGGAATCGCAGTTAGAAGCTGAAGTGGAGGCGGCTAGGGACACTCCCTCTCGCAGAGCAATGCGGGAATATAGAAAGGCTTTTGGGCAGCTGGAACTTCTGCGCACTAAGAAGGCGGAAGGGGCCCTGCTGTCGGTGCGTCAACAGTATTACGCAAAGGCCAATAAATCGGGCGCCCTGCTGGCGCGATTACTGAGAGGTAAAAGGGCGAGAAATGCGATTACGGCATTAAGGTTGCCAGCGGGGGAGCGGGTCTCGGACCAGGAAGGGGTCCAGGAACTTTTGCCGAGTACTATGAGTCACTCTATGCCACCCAGCATCCCCCAAATGAGAAACAGGAGGACTTCCTCCAGAAGGTCCACTTAAGGGAAATTAGCAGTGTGGTACGTGAAGTCCTCAATCGAGAAATTGTAGAGGACGAGGTGCGGGGGGGGTGATAAGGGCCCTGCCGCCAGGTAAGGCCCCAGGCCCGGACGGTTATACGGCCGCCTTTTATAAACTGTTCAGTGCGCAATTAACCCCACACCTCACCTCGTTATTTAACTCATTTCGGGCCAAATCACGCCCTCCATGGAGGAGGCCAAAGCCACCCTAATCTTGAAGCCCAATAAAAACCCGGAAGACAGAGCTTCATATCGCCCCATAGCGCTGATTAATCTAGATGCTAAGATCTTCACTAAGATCCTGGCCAATAGGCTTGACTCCATCCTCCCGGACCTGATACACCCTGATCAAGCTGGGTTTAACAAGGGCAGACAAACCGCGGACAACATTCGACGAGTGGCCCATGTAGTCGAGAAAGTCCAGAAAACGCACACCCCCGCAGTCCTGGTAGCTCTGGACGCGGAGAAGGCTTTTGACCGCGTTGAGTGGTCCTTCCTTTTTCGGACAATGGAAAAAATGGGGTTTGGTGGGGACTTTCTGACGTTGGTCAAGGCTAATTATCAAGCGCCCTCCATCAGAGTAATGGTGAACGGGAGTGTCTCTAGGAAAATATCTCTGCAGAGGGGGACAAAGCAGGGTTGTCCCCTTTCCCCAATACTATTTGCGCTCTATTTGGAGCCACTCCTTCAGGCCATTCGGGAGGCAAGGGACATCCAGGGGATCCCATTTGGAGGGGAGTAGCATAGGGTAGCAGCCTTTGCTGATGATATGCTGCTCATGCTCACAGCCCCGCGGAATTCATTGCAGGCTAGCGTGGTCCTTTTAGAGACCTTCGGGTCGGCCTCGGGTTTGAAAATTAACGCCAACAAATCCAAGGTCCTGAACTTAACGCTCGGACCAGCGGAAAGGGAGAATTTGCGGGCAGCTACTGGCTTTCTGTGGAGCTCGGGAGGGATTCGTTACCTAGGGGTGAGAATTACGGCTACCCTGGCTGGATGGTTTCGGGCTAATTTCCCTCCGCTTCTTAAGGCTATTAAGGAGGGATTTTTTTTAAGTGAGTTGAGGGTTTCATGGTTGGGGCGGATAGCCGCGGTTAAAATGGTTACACTTCCTCGGCTCTTGTACCTATTCCAAGCTGTCCCGCTGCCTGTGCCGGCTAGCTATTTCAAGGAGCTGGAAACCCTGACCAAGGAATTCATCTGGGAAGGCAAAAGGCCTAGGGTGGGAACCCGAATTATGATGGCATCGAAGAGTGAAGGAGGTCTAGCATTGCCGAATTTTAGACGTTATTACGAGGCATCCCAGCTGCAAATTATTAGGGAATGGTTGAAGGGGGAGGAAGGAACGCGGGACAAATTGTGGGTGAGGATGGATAGGGCTGTAGCGCACCGAAACCTAGCAGAAGTAATGTGGCTCCCGAAACAACACAGACCGGGTCATCTTTACGAGAGCACCATCACCAAACTGATGGCAGACACTTGGGATAGGCTAGTAAAATTAGAAGGGATTCCCACATTCCCGTCTCCCTTCACCCCCATATTCGGCAACGGGGACTTTTCCCCAGGAGTGGAGTAAGGAGCCTTTGAGAATTGGCAGGAAGGGGGCTGTCGGAAATTGTGCGATAAGTTTTCTGGAGGGGAAGTGTTATCGTTTAACGACTGTAAGAAGCACTTTGCAGTACAAGAAAGAGAGGTTGAAGTATGCTCAGATTCGCCATTGGGTTCTCTACCCAGGGATCAAGAAAGCGGCGACAAGGGATCCGACGCCCTTTGAAAAATTCCTGCTCACGAATGACGGGGCGAGAGGCCTCATCTCCAACATCTATAAGACTTTGGCTGGCTCTAATGAGGGGGGGGGGGGGGTCCAATGGGCATACATGCGAGAGTGGGAGGGGGCTCTCGGACGCCGGACGGACTGGGGAAGTTGTGGAGGAGAATTCCTAAACTGACCAGGGCGCCCCAACTACAAGAGACATGGTATAAGATCATGTTTAGGTGGCATTATACCCCTGACCGGCTTAATAGATTTTTCCTACTGTGTCGGGGTTGTGCTGGAGGGGCTGCGGGATGGCGGGCTCCGCGGAGCACATTTGGTGGGACTGCCCCAAGCCAACATCGTTCTGGGGGGGGGAGGTGAGGGAGGCACAGGGACTGGCCTTTGGGCTGAGGGACGGGAGGACTCCAGCGCACATTCTCTTGGGTGGCCGGGTGGACTCTGAGGCAGGTGAACCTAGAGAAAGAGAAAAAGTTATTGTTATTACGACTCTTGCCGCTATGCAGCTAATAGCCCAGAGATGGAAAGGCTCTGAGGTTCCTAAGATACAGGACTGGTTCCGAAAACTGGGAGATAGTGGCTCTGGAATGGGCGACTTATGCCATGGACAACAAGGCCCAGAGATTCACGGCAGACTGGGGGGGCGGGGGGGACGAACTACTGCAGGTTCTTAAAGACGATTATAAGGTGATGCGGTGCCCACAGCGACTGAGGCTTCTGGATTTGGGTGAAGGGGATTAGCTTGTTGCCGAGAGGGGGGGACATTGGGGGGGGGGGGGGGGGTGAGGGGATTGTTTGCTTGTTATTTTGTGAAAATCAATAAAAAGATTTTACAAAAAAAAAAAAAAAAAAAAAAAAAAAACACTTCCCTACCGTTCTCCCTTCCTATATTCCGGGGGAACGTTCCTCGTTTACTCATCCTCCGAACTTCCCAACGCTCACGAGATTAACCGACTCCTTCTGAATACACGAACTACAGAAGAACACTGGTCGCAGGGTTTTTTGTGCCAAAGGCTTTTTCCCTGCATACTGGGTTTGGCTCCCTGGGGATCCCCTTGGACCAGGACTTGATCCTGCCAGGGTGGCCTCCAGTGGAGCCAAACCTTACCTCTACTCAAAGAAAGAAAAGAAGATGACTCAGAAATCACTGAGACCCAAGCATCAGTCATCTTCATCTCTGCACGACTCCTCAGAAGGTGAGAAGGGGTCACGGGAGGGCACCGCTGTATCACCCGTTTCAGACAGTAGGCGAGACACTGGAGGGAGCAGGAGCAATCGTGTATCGCTCTGCAGTCGGCAGACCACCAGGACAGTGAGGACTACAGAAGTCAAAGGCCCAGTTTGGCGTGGCGTGGAAACTGTAATTCCTGAGAGCAGATACCAGGCCAAGGAAGGAGGCGAGCTGTGGGGCCAGACTTCTCATTCTCCTGGAGCGCTGCGAAAGCACTGTAGTGTCTAAGTGGCAGAGAGAGGACTCTTAGAAGCAGAAAAGGATGTTCCCAGCAAACGCAAAATCTGAACAGACTTCAGAAAGGAGCCAGTGAGTTTCTGAGATGGGAAACCTGGTGCGAGTGCAACCGCGAGCGCTGAAAGCAGCATTGTAATTATTTCAAGGTAAAAGCAGGAAACAGAATGGTTGCGTGTTTCTAAAAGGAACAGAACAAGTTGTCGAAAATCTCCGTATGCCTTAAACGTTTCATGGTTAACTAATTAACTTGAATTAAAGTGGTCTTGTTTCTTTTTTTTCCAATGTTTATTTTCCAAAAGCCATTGTTTACATACACAACAAAATAATAACATTTAACACCCAACCCCCCCCCAGACACCCCATCATCCCCTAGACCAAGACCATTCTGTTCTGTGTGTGCTGGACTATTGCAGGCTGTCCGAGTCCTCCTCAGAAGAGCTCTCCCCTTTCCCATAAAATAGGGTTGTTGTGATGGCCATCCATTGCAATAAGTCTGCAGAGGAGTCTACCTTTTGTTGTCGATGTGCCAGTTACCACGCCCCCGTTTCAGCTGCTGTTGCTGTCCATCTGCGGAGGTCTTCCCACCATGTCGCAACACTGGGGGCTCTAGGGCTCTTCCAGGCCATAGCAATACGGCGTTTTGCTAAAATGTACATTAAGTCCTTTAGTCTGTTTAGAGGCTTATTCTTTTTACCCCTGGGGTAAGAGCCCAGGATACTCGCCATGGGTGTTTGCACATCCAGAGTAATGTCTGCCTCCGCCACTTTTGCCTCGATTTGCTTCCAGAAAGCTTGGATTGCCAGGCATCCCCAAAACATGTGCGTCATCCCACACTGGGTTCCAGGCATTTGGGGCACACCGCGGCGCCCGTCCGGCTAAATTTTGTGATGATTTCCGGGGTAAGGTATGCTCTGTTAAGTACATAAAATTGTATAAGCTGCAAGCGGGCGTTCCTGGAGACTCTTATGATAGCCTGTTATGGTATCCCATTCCTTATCCTCAAACTGTGTGCTGAGTTTGAGCTCCCATTTACTCCTGCTCCTAAGGTCTTGTTGCGCTGTGCAGGTGAGCAAAGTTTCATAGAGCCTCGAGGTTTCGTGCCCTCCCTCTGCCGCATTTAACAGATTTTCTATGTTCGCATGACCAGTGTCCAGGTACTTTATCTCCGGCCAACGTTTTGCAAGACTTTTCATCACGGCACTGTGCAGGAGGAATTGTCCGGTTGGTAACCCTGTGGCCTCCTGGAGCTCAGTGAACGTGAGGATGCCTCGCTCGTCCACCAGGTCCCCCAGGGTGGCGACGCCGCAGGCCTCCCATGTGTTCCTAATTACTTATTGGTCATCAGGCCTGGATGACATGATCACATTGATCGGGATCTGTGGGGAATAAGGGTCGACCATCCCGGTGGCTTTGCATGCTTGCTTCCAGATCAGGATTCCAAGGCGAATCAAGTATGCCTCTGGGTGTTTGGGACCTGACTCGATCCAGAGCATATCTCTAAGTAGTTGGTGGGGGTTTGAGGGTTGCAGAAGGCGGGTGTCGATCGTGGTGTTGTCTGCCATCCACTGGATCACATGCTTCAGTTGCCCCGCTAAGTAGTATAGCTCAAAGTTGGGGACCTTAAGGCCCCCCTCTGTCGTAAGGCCTTTGCGATGTTTCTAGGGCAACTCTGTTTCTGCCTTCCGCCCATAAGAATTTCCTGCAGAGTTTGAGATTCCCAAAAAATGGCTGCAGGACGTTATATGGTACATTAGTGAAGAAGTAAAGAAGTCTTGGTAGAGCCACCATTTTAAGGAGCCCTGCTCTGCCTGCCACTGAAAGTGGTAACTTGCTCCAGAAGTCCATTGATTTGGCCAGGCCGTCCTTAGCCTTATATGTGTTTAGCATATGCTCCATTTTGGGGTCTCAGTGGATCGTGATACCCAGGTATTTGAAGGATGTGGGTTCCCATTTGAGGGCAAGGGTTGGGAGGCGGTCCTCGTCTGTCCTACTCCAGGCTGCTAGGGGGGGTATAGGCAAGACTTGTCATAGTTGATTTGGATGCCGGTGCATCTGTGGAACCCTTCTAGTGTTTCAATTATGTAATGGTCTTGTTTCTATTATGAGAGAAAGAAAAAGAACAAAAGACTGCAGTGTTACAAGATACATTCTTTGTCCAAACGAGGAAACAGATTGTGTGTGCCTATAAAGTGAACAGAATTCGACTGTAGAAATTGAAAGTCAGTGCAATTATTTTTGAATGTTGAAACCAACATGTGAATACTGAAGAAACTGAAAGTTATAAAAAGCATTTTAAATAACACATTAAGTAAAAGCAAGTCATGAGCATTTGTGAATAGAGTGAAAGTAAAGAGGTGCAAGCTGTTTAAACCATGGAAGGAATTGTTTGATATACAAGTGTTAGCAAAGCCAAGAGAATCCCGAAAAGAGTGAAATGAGAAGCTAAGTGCTGAATAAAGCTAAAAGAGAGGTGAAGAGACTAAGGGTTAAGAGAAAAACTGTATTGGAAAGAGCTTGAAGAATACAGTTGGCAAAAGCCTGAGAATACAGAAAGTAACAGTGCTCAGGGGTATCAGTTGCGTGACCTGTAGTGTGATGAGTGGACCCTGTGGTCTGACAACTGCGCTTAGACCGAGCTTACCCTATATGGAAAAGCCAAAGGAAATCATTGAATGAATAAGGAAGATAGCAATCTGTGTGAACTTTGTTTTGAAAAGTGGATAAGCTGGCATCTTGGGGTAAAGGGAGCACTGAGACTTTGTGGAACTTTCTTGAATTTGGGGAAGGGGCACTGAAGCCCACCGGGAGCTGGAAGAAGCTCAGAACTTTACGTTGGAAGACTATTATGGTCAAATGCCCCTACACACCATTTAGCTTCAATTGTGAGAGAAAGTATAGGTTTTGGGCACAGACAGACTTTGATGTTGAACTTGCTGACTCAGATTTAAGATATGGAAATCCCGCCTTAGCATAGGGCAAGTTAGGCCTTCTACCCATCCTGACAAACAAGTTTATAAATATATTTTGTTTCAATCTAAAGTCTGTTGTATGTGCCTTACTTCATGATGCCTTCACAACTGCAAAATAGGCCACCAGACTTGCAGCAGACCCACAGCACGTGAAACCGACAAGGCAGAAGCCCAATAAAAGTTGGTGGCAAGACCATGGAGGATGTACACGTTGGACAGCTGGTCCGCATATGGTCACCGATACCACTGGCAAGAGAAGAAGTTCAGTGTGGGACAGCGAGCAGCCAAACACTGCAACACCATTCATTATGAGAATGAAGAACGAGAGAAGAGGACTCCAGAGAAGAGACAGCTCAAGAGCTGAAAGCGCACTTCGGAGATAGGCTTCCCAGTACGTTCCCCTTCAAGAAAGAAGGGGACAGGGAGAACAGGAAGTCCGGGAGTATTCAAGGGAATAATTATAACCCACAGTTAACCTGTCACAGTAGAAGTTATGAAACAAAGTTAACTTTGAAACAAACTAAATATAAAAGGTTGAGAAGCAAGAGAAAGGATTGTTGAAAAGCTGAACAATGTGAGAGAAAACCAATGTATAAAAATACCCTGGGAAAGGGGAAAGTAACTTGTCCTCCTTACAAGACCAAGATACTAATAAGGAGAAATTAAGATTAAGCAGAAATCAGAGGAACTATGCAATTGCGCAAGATACAAAATCAAGTTGATAAGAGAAAGTATATACAACTAAAATTAACTGTCAAGAAGACACCGAGGCCCAGGGCCAAGAATGTTGAGCAAAGGAGACTCCCAAAAAGGGAGCTCCGGAGACCAGGCAAAACTCAGTAACACAACCGAGGAGCTTAAGAGACTGATCAGAGAAGTCACAAGAGACAATTTATGGATTGAATATTAAAGACTGGTACTAAGAGTACCGTCAGGAGAAGGGAGTCATTCTCCTGACCTTTACTTTTCATAAGTGGAAGGGTTAGTTAGGATAGTTTTACACAGCGTACCTCTTTCTTTGGGACACCAATGACTGACAAATGAACACCTTAGTCAGCAACATAGGTAGGGACCACCCATAGAGATATGAAAAGTTAGGTCTTCTAGTGTTCCTTATAAAACACTGTACATCATGCCATCTGAGAGTCCATGTCCTTCTGACGCAACACAAATGGTGTCAGCAGTGGGATTTATACCGGCTGATGGTTCCCCACATTCTATCAAATTCACAAAACTGAGCACCAAGGCTAGAAACCTCACCGTAGCTACAGCAGAATTAATAGGATTTGACATACAAAGCACTGATGAAATTGAAATATCTCCACGAGAGGAGTTTGCTCCCCAGAGGGTTAATCTTAAACCCTCCCAAAGGTGCCCATATCAGGCTCACCTACAAATCTGGTATGGCTTGGAGACATGGGTTAGATGTTATGAACCGAGTCATAGACCCCAATTTCCGGGGGATGTGAAAGCACATTTTCATAATCATGGGACGAATACCTATACAGTGAGAAAAGGGGAAGATTGCGCAAGGTTTTTTAGAGAAGCCTTGTTCCCTCTTCCCCAATAAGTAGCAGAACAGGAACAGAGAACGGGGTTCAAAAGAGTTTGGCGAAGCAGACCTCCAAAGCCACAAACTAGAGGAGGTTGCTCCCTTACCCGATTTGGCCTTTGCCCAGACGAACAAACAATCTCATTCTCACTGAACCTTTGACAAGGTTGTCTGAGGAAGCTTGAGGTAGTAAGGACAGGCCATTCTTTTACTTAAAAAAAGGTCCATTATAGGGAGGAGATATCACACCAGCAGGAGTATGCCAAACACAACCGGTGGTATCCCAGAGTCATAGACTAACTGCGTTAGAGTTAGCACACTCCCACCTAACTACAGCTCAACAAGGAATAATGGAAAACCAAGAACCCCAAAAAAAAATACGAGTTCCATTGGTCAGGTGCCTTTGCTGATGTTCAACATTTTATAGAAGACAGCCAATACTCTTGTGCCACTTGCACCCTTGCAACCTTTACCAATAATTGAAGTCCTGTTTTCTAAGGCTGATTATGGATATCTTGAAACCTAGAAACCTCCAAGCTGGGAAACCGCTTTATTCGGGTAATCCTCGATTATGCCACTCGATACCCAGAGGCCTTCCGTCTGCACAATACTACTATGCAAAAAATATGAAGACATCCCTTAACGTTGCTCTCCAGAGTGGTGTTCCCAAAAGAAATCCTTACAATCAAGGTACGACCGTTACATCCTAAATCAAGGCATAATATAAGCAGTGTCGCATAGCAATTTGCTGTGCAATTATGCAGGTTTGCTAATTGAATTAACACTTGTGTAGCAAATCTAGCTATTTAAGTTACCATGTTCAATGAAAGTACAGCCCACCCTATATTCCTCTTGCCCCACTCTTTCTCAACCCCCTTATTTCTGTTCACTGCAAGCTCAAAAGGGGCTAATGGAGCGAGAACGCAGCAATAACTATGCCCCAATCTTAAGCACAAAAGGCCTGTGTGGGAGTGCTAGGTACAAATAATTATTTTTTCTTTTTTAAATAATTATTAACTAAACTTAATTGGGATAGTACTTTTACTAAGCCAACTATATCCTGTTTGGCAAAGACCACTAGGGGTTAACTTTTACACGACAGTCACGTAATTTCACTCCTAAAAATGTGAGTGGTTACATAATTACAGTAGTGCTACTGTAAAACACTTTTTTCAACTGGATATTTTTTTTAACATTTAATAAAATGACAGACATTAGACATATGCATGAAAACTTGACATGCTTTTAACAAGAGATCCCCCGGCGGCTCGAAGCCTGGTGAGGTGCCCCATTAACTCAGGGAGAGAAGTGCTTCATTTGACACCAGTTCCCCAGAGTACTCGGCTCATTCCAGCCAGCGGGTTAGCGGAGGCCTTTGTTGAGTCCAGGGAAACTTGCTGCATAGTCCATTAATGGGGCCCGGGTATCGAAAGAGGCTTAGGTTGCCTGCGCGAAGAGCTGTGATTTCCTTTTCAGCTACTACGGTGTCCCAGCACTTGGACCACCATAATGGGATGGAAGGGCCCTCAGTGTTTCCAGAGTCTCGCCAGGGCGATTTTGGCCACTGTTAGCACGTGGGTATATAGGCATGCTAGGTGGCCCGATAATGGGAGTTACCCATCCCCAGTATCTTCTAGCAATATAATCCCCTGATCCCAAGGAATAGTGAGGTCTGTGATCGATTTAATATGGTCCAATACACCCCTCCAGTAGTTAGTCGCCTTCGGGCAAGACCAGAAAAGGTGGAATAATGGTCCCTCGGAGGAGCAGCCTCTCCAACAGTTCGGTGAAATACTTGAGTTCGCTTTGTGTAGCTGTGCCAGCGTGACATAATATCTGTACCAAACCTTATACCCACCCTCCCCGTTGGTAATACAGGGGGTGCTTTGTGCAGTCTTGACCAAAGGTGCTTACACCATGCCTCCTCTATCTGTAACCAGCATGGCTGGTCTATGGCATGGGTCCAGGTAAATGCATGCGATGGTTGTGATGCTCGCCTATTCCTAGACACGTCTGGAAACCCCAGACCCCTATGTTGTGGCTTCAGATCATGATCTTCCTTGCTATTCAGGTTTACCCCCCCCCTCCAGATAAAATTACAGCTTTTTGTAGGGCGCTAAGGTCACTCTCTGGGATATGCGTTGGGAGCGCTAGACATTGGTAAATTAGCCTGGGGACCAGGTTCATTTTTATCGCCGCTATGCGGCCCAACCACAAGATCGCTTTGTTATCCCAGCAGCTGAGGTCCCCCCAGAGACACCCCCCCTCCCCCGATTAGCTGCGGGAAGTTGCACTGGTAGACCTTGGTGCGATTTTTGGAAATGTGGACCCCCAGGTACCCGATTGCGGTGTCCACCCATGTAATGGGAAGCTTGGGTGTGAGGGTTTTTTGTTGTTTTGCGAGATTGATTGCTAGGGTGGAAGATCATAGTTCACCTTGAACCCGGATGCTTTCCCAAAAGCGTCAAGCTCCTCTAGCAGGAGCTTTAGGTATGTGTTAGGACATGTTATGGTCAAGAGAACGCCATCCGCATATAGTACGGCTCTGTATACCTTTCCGCCTTATTGTGAGCCCCTGAATGCCTGCGTTTTGTCGGATCCTCTCTGCAAAAGGCTCTTGGACAGGGGGAACACCAGGGGGTGGGGAGGAGGGGGGGAAGAGCGGGCAGCCCTGGCGCATACCCCTGGCTATAGCGATCCTCTCCGATCTAATGCCATTCACCCGGAGTTGAGTGGTTGGGAGCTGGTAGTTTGACATGGTCCATTTTACAAAGTTGCTGCCTAATCCCAAGTGTGCAAGTGTGTGCCTGATATAATCCCAGTCCACCAGGTCGAACGCTTTGTGTGCGTCCAGGGAAATGACAAGTAATTCCCCCTCTTCTGGTGGTGGTTTCAATAAGCTTCAGCGTTCTCCTGATGTTGTCATGTGTCGCCCTCCCCGGTATGAACCCAGTTTGGTCCTTCGATACCATTCCCGGGAGGATCCTGATGCCAGAACTTTAGAGTAGATCTTTCCATCTGTGTTGATGTGTTTTCGGCCTGTACGAGGCCGCTTGTTCAGGGTCTTTCCCTGGTTTGTGGACTAATATGGTGAGAGATTCCGCCATAGACTTGGTAACCCTCCCAGTCCCCAGCAAAGAGTTACAGGAGCGTTAATTGTGGGGCTAGGATTTGTGCGAATGCTTTATAAAATTTGGTCATCAGACCGTCCAGGCATTGGGCAATGTTTTTCAGGGACTCAATGTCGTCGGATACCTCTTCTATTGTGATTAGGGCTTCCTAATGGGTTGTGGCAGTTGGTGGTCTGGAGGGCTGTAGATATTGGCAGTGTGGGGGCTGACTTCCCGAGGGGGCAGGCGGACCGGTCAGAATTTCTTTGGTGGGCAACCAGGACCTCCAACTTATCAGCATCAGTATATTGGGCCATGCCATCCTCCCCGGCAAGCCAGGGTTATGAGGTTTCGATTACGTACTTTCTGCAATTTATAAGCCAGTATGCGGTATGCTTGGTTACTTGTGATAGTAAAACTGTTGTGTATGCAAGAGCCTTAGCCGAGGAGGTCTGTCCAGTGTATTTCTAGGGCACTCCTGGCTTTTTTCAGCTCGCCTTTCTCGTTCGGTGTTCTTTTAGTTCCTTTTCCAGAGCGGAGACTTAATTCTAGGGCGGAAGATTGATCTTCGAGATCTGATACTGTTAGGCGGCTGCGCTAATGAGTGTCCCTCTTATTACTGGTTTCATAGCCTCCCATAGTATTTCTGCGGTCGTGTCAGGGGTTGTGTTTTCCTTTAAGAAATTAGCTAGAGATTCTCCCACTTCCGCTTTAATTATGTCGTCTAGCAGGACGTAATCGTTCAGCATCCAGTCCTTTGGTGGGGGGGCCCGAGGCGCCAGTTACTGAAAGGTCTGCTGATACTGGCGAGTGATCGGAAATCATAAGGGTGTGGATTTCTAATTTTCGGAGGCAGGGGAATAATGCTCCCGTAAGTAGGAGAAGGTCAATCCGCAAGTGACCTTCAAGCGCACTGGAGTAGAAAGTGTAATCTCTGTCCTCCAGGTTTGCCAGTCTCCATACGTCCACCGTTTGTGTCTGCCTTACTAGTTTAGCAAGGTTCAGGGCTCGGGTAAAGTCAGGATTGGAAGGGGGGAGAGTTTTATCTTTCAACGGGTCGGGACCATGTTAAAGTCTCCTCCAATAATGCGATGCCCAGCTGCGAAAGTCAGCAATGTCGGGAGTAGCTCCACTAGGAATTTATCCTGGCCAGTGTTAGGGGCATAGATCCCAACTATAGAGATCGGCTGCTCTACAATATGCCCTTTCAATAGGAGATACCTGCCTGCGGGGTCCTTTTTTACTAAGGGGTTGGATAGTGGGAATTTGTCGCTGAGCAGAATTGCAACCGCCCCACACCCCTCTTTTTCTCCCCTGAGTTGGCGAAAAAGGACTTCTTAAACCACTTAAATCTAATGCGGTGCCCATTTTACACTAACAAGTGTGTCTCCTGGAGAATTACTATGTCCCCGCCTGTGGCACCGAGTCAGCCTTCTACGGAATTGCGCTTCCTGGGCGAATGGAGGTCCTGGACGTTCCACGTGAAAATGAAGACATCTCCATCTTCATCCAATCCCATAGGACTTTAGAGTGGTCTCAGCTGTGGGCGCCTGTATGTAGGATCTTGTGTTGAACTTCTGGGTTGCCCCTCCGGGTGAGCGTGTGCGGGTTTCGTCTGAGGATGTCAGAGTTGCAAAAGTTTTTGTGAACTGGGAGAGTAGGAATGCAGAACTATTCCCGCCTCTCATGCACACCTCCCCCCCTCCACCCCAACTCTCTAGGGATGAGAACAGCTGCATCCAACGGTGTTACTAGCCAGCCCCATCGTCGAATAACTGTGGCCAATGGGCCAAACCTGCCATCAACGGGATAGCAATAACTGGCAAGTTTGTCAACGTGATAGACCCGAGCATTCTGAACCGATCACGTCTTTACATTCTAGTTGGTATGTAAAAGCATGCCCCATTGGGCATTGGAAATCCGCTGCACAGTCCAGCGCCTACCTCTCCATGGTAGAGCGGGTGCAGATGATGCTAAGAGTTTCTGCAAGTGGGCTGCGCAGGGTATGGAGACACTAACCTTTAATGAGAAGGCTGCAGGGGGTGCTGGTTAGTCCGGATGAGTGGATTTCGAGGGCCTCAGAGTCTATAACACATACTGGCCCGGGACCAGGAGCTGGCCGAAGACGACTTTCCTTCCCATGAGAAATTCAAGGCAGTTGAGTAACTCCAGCGGTATTGTACTTTCCGTTCTTGCAGCCATTTCGTGAGGCCCCGGAGCGCTTTTCGATTCTGCAGGACTGTGTTAGCCAAGTCTTGGTACAGTAGGATGGTCGCCCCTCTGAAGAGAATTTGCTTAGAAGATCTAGCCTCCCTCATGATTTCTTCTATTATTTTGAAGAAGTGAATTTGTGTCAGTACATCTACGGGGTGGGGGAAGTGGTGGGGGGGAGTGTGGATGCCTGTCTCGGGGCCATTCGGTGGACTCTTCTCCAGGGGGTAACTGTCAGATGAACCTGAACAGGTCTCTAAAGAAGCTTTCCGGCTCAGAGTCGGCGATCGTAGGGGGGATACCTCGGAGGCGTATATTATTCCACCTAGAGCGGTTTTCCACATCCTCCTGCTTAGCCTCAAGCACTTCACATCTTGCTTCAAGGGCTGTAATTCTGTCCAAACCACGTTCTAGCTCGAAGGTGTTATCAGCAAAGGCTATTTTCCACGCCCTCAGTGCGCTTTTCCATCTCTTCCACCCTTCTGTCTAGCGTAGCGCTCATCTGCATGACCTCATCTGTTCCTTTCTGAATCTCCTTTGTTAAAGCGGATAGGAGATCTCGAAAGTCGGATTTGGTGGCAAACTGGATTGGGTCTGGTGCCTCCGGAGTACGGGCTGCCTCGGTAGAGGAGCCTGTTGGCTCATTTTTCTTCAACTTTTCTTGGCTGGGATTATTCATCAGGGTTGCAATGTCAGTTTGTTTCACTGTTTTCTCACTTTGGGCACTGTCGTTGCTTGCGGGAGGGAGGAATCTCTTGCTCTTTGTAGACTCTGTTGGTGGTCCGACTCGGAGTAGAATGAAGGTGATCAGGTCCTGGCTGGTCCCTGCGGGTGTTAGCCCGGTGTTCGCTCCTGCCTGGGTCACCCCTTAGTTGTGAAATGATATGCTGCTGCTGGTTCTGGACAGCGTCACCCCCGTGTGTTCACTGTCTAATGTGGAAACATGTGGAGAATTTGTGGGCTCGCTTCCCAGCCCTTGCTCGTTTGGCTAGCCTTTCCAGATCAATTGCCTCCGTAGGTGGCCAGTGCAAATAGGGAGTCCAAGCAGTTCAAGGGGGGGGAGGGGGGGGGAAGATGGGGTGAGAGGGGGCGGGGGGGGGGTTATTAGGAGCTCCATGCAGGTAGTGTACGATGATTCAAGGCGCTGACCAGCTTCTAGACCCACCAGGCGCTTTGATTTATGCAGGGCCACTGGGGCACATTCATTCTCCGTACCCTGGGGCGTTCGAGCTTGGGGACTGCAGTGATGCTGGGAGAGGATCGCACTGATTTTCTGTGTACCCCACTGGCTGTAAACCTGCGTCGGGAACACTCCGGGTGTTCACAGCGAGCTGGAGGTGCTGCCTTCCAGCTAACGGCTGCTGCTGATTTGCACTACGCACCCCTCCAGCGAGCGGATTGGGGAGGGGAGGCGAGGCTGCACTTGGAGAGGCGGTGGATTGGCTCCCAGGCAAGTATAGGGTACAAGCACTGCTGCAGTCGCTGCGCAGGGCTGGGGCGGTCTCGCAAACGCTTCTTTGAGCGACTACCGCGCCTTCAGGCAGGCCGAGCTTTCAGACTGCTGCTCTAGTTCGCAGGACGTCTGAGGACCGGCAGTGCAAGCCTCCTCATTTGACCAGCTGGCAGTCCGCCGGGATCCGGGAGCTCAAGGCAAGCCTGTGGTGGTTGGCGGGTCAGGAATAATCGCCAAGGTCTGGCAACATCCCACATGGACCCACTCTCCAGGGGTACTTGCTTCGCGGGACGAGAATGGCATCAGGTCCAGTTGTGATCTCGCAGTCACTCGCTGCAGTGTTACTCTGGCAGGAGCCCGGGCAGTTATGGTACGGCCCCTTGCTCCCAGCGGCCGCAGGGCACCAGATCGATCGCCCGTCATCTTGTCTTCACCGCTCCGGGACAGAGTCTTCCGCCACAAATTGAAGGTGAGATGGCCAAAAACTGCAATATCCCACCTAATTTTCCCAGTTCTCTGGCTGCTATGGCATCCACTTGATTAGTCTCTTACATAATTAATGCACAAAGCAAACTAGACGAAAAGTAGTGATCAATAATTCCATCCACTCAGTACATCTACAGATCTGCTGCAATACCATACACTCTAGTTAGCATCCAAGCTCACTTTGCTCTATGATTATTAATGCATTATATATATGCTCCCGTGTTAGAGTGCTGGTAAAACTGTTTTCAGAACCTTTTTATCATATCCATTCATTTGTGTCCATTCATGCAGCTAACATTTTACTGACACTCATGCAGGGCTTGCAAAGTCTACTCGCCCACTCGAGTAGATTTATGAAGGTCGAGTACCATTTGCTGGGGATGTTTCAAACATTTAATTTGTTTGCAATAAATGTCAAATACACATTTCACTGTGAATGGTTGGCCTCAGGTGTTAGCAGTGTGCCAAAAAAGTTTGTTTGTGGTGACATGGACCATTTTCAGAAAGCAGATTTACATTTGTTATCATCCGTTGCCATGGGTCGGGTGTGTTTTTCTTAGGTCCAGTAGATGAACAAAGTTTTGCGACCGGCAGGTATAGGAGAATTTTAAAGAATTTGCCAGGCCTTACTAATCTCTTACTTCAGCAGTAGACAAAAATGCTATATTGATGCTCATTTTAGATTTTGGATACAAAGATCATCCGTTGACATAAAAAAGAATTACTCAACATTGCTAATCAAATGTGTTGCTTTACTAATCAAGAAAACCTATTAGTAAACTCTGCTAATCAATTTGTAAACTAATTTATGCAAGAGGTGAAAGAAATATAAAATATCAAGACCATAAGAACATCCCCAGACAGACGGTCTCAGAAGGTTTCAACCAGACCTTGAAATGAATATTATGTTGGTAGAGAGAGACGGGAAGAATTGCGATGCAATGTCACCTTGGGCCCCCTTTGTCATAAGAAAAACCACCTCAAGCCTCCCTAGGATATTCTCCATTTGAACCTCTCTACAGAAGGGAACCTGAGATGTCTTAAACATGCTGGAGGAGACATGTGAGGAGAGAGCAGAAGCCCTGTTATCCATCTCTCAAAATTCTCAAAAGTAAAAAAAGGCAGACATGCAAGTCATGCGAGGAATCAAACTCGTAAAAAACACAAACTAGGACAGGCCCGGGACCAACAGCAGGTTGTGTATAATAGACGTGCCTTCACCCGCACTTTTGCAGTTGGGCAGTCAGTATGGGTCACCAAAGTCCGAAAATAAAATGTTCAATGGTATGGTCCATAGAAAGCCCTAGAACAGAAGGGTCCATTTAACCACCTCATAGCCCAACATGATAGGTGCCAAATCGATCATGTAAATTTATATAGAGTGGAAAGTGGTCCCCAGTGAGAAAACCACTGTTACTATGGTGGCCCTCCTTACAGAGTCCCCCAAGGAAATACATTGACCTCTGCAGTACTGTGACCCCCCCCCTCAACAGGCTGACATTCAAGATTCATTAGATCAGTTTCCCAATGTATTCTCAGACCAACCAGGGAAGGTTACACATTTTTTTCATTTTATTAGGTCACCAAGGAGATGGAAGGGAGAAACCATGAATCTCAAACCTTACAGAATTCCTGAAGCTGGGGAAACAATTATAGCGTAAGAAATAGAAGACATGCTTAGGGATGACATAAGTGAGTCTTCACAGAGTGCCTGGTGCTCTCCGTTAGTCTTAGTCGCTAAACCTGATCAGTCTTGGTGCTTTTGCATGGACTTCAGGAAACTGAATTCAATATTATTTGATAATTATCCAATGCCAAGAATGAATGTGCTCATAGAAAAATTGGCTTCAGCAAAATATATATCAATGATGGATCTGACTAAAGGATATTGGCAGGTACCTCTGAATCCCGCCGACTGAGGGGGAAGAAAAAAAAAAAACAACCTTCTCAACGCCTCAGGATCTGTTTCTATTCAAGCCCCTCCCCTTCACCCTTCATGGAGCCCCAGCCACATTTCAGCAGTTAATGGACTGTGCATTACAAAACCCTATTCTACCTTCTGTGGGGCTTACCTAGAGGACATTGCATTCAATAGTGATAGCTGGCCCGAACAACTACACCTATATGAGATCTACCCGGGCACTGAAAATGCCATCTTCACCAGTCAAATATCTGGGTTTCTTTGTTGGCAACTGACACAATGAACCGCAAAGGGCGAAGGTAAAGGTGGTCTTAAAAACACATACTCCTAAAACCAAAATAGAACTCTGCACCTTTTTAGGGTTGACAGGTTACTTCCGGAGGTTTATCCCCAATTATTCAAGCTTTGCCACCAACCTAACGGATACATTGAAAAATGTGCAACCACAGAAACTGATCTGTAACAAGGAAGATCAGGAAAGTTTCCAGGGGCTAAAAAAACATTTGCAGCGAGCCCATCCTTAGGATGCCAGACTTTACCAAAGAGTTCTTATTGTAAACGGATGCTTCTAAGGTTGGTGTAGGAGCTGTAGTCTCACAAGAATACGAGGGAGTGGAGCATCCTATACTATACCCAAGCCGGAAACCTTTCACCAGGGAGCAGTCCTACGATACAGTGGCGCTGGAAGCTGGACATGAAATGGGCTGTCACCCATTAACAATATTACCGAACTGGCAGGAAATTTAGATTGATTAATGATCACTCTACCCTGACTTGGAAGAGTTTGAGAAAAGACACCAATGGCAGAGTAAAGAGATGGCTCCTGGACTGGATTTGCAAACCTCCGGTTTTTCAGCGGCTCATTGAAAAGGACAATAACTGGGACATGTCGATTTCCTGAGTCTATTTCCCCATCAATCAATAAAGGGGGGGGGTCAGGGGGGGAGTCAGAGATAAGGGGAAGGGTATGTGACCAATCGAGGGGACTTGTCCCTGCTCCCCAAGTGGGTGCCCCCCCTCCCTGTGAGGGTAGGGAGGTGAGCCCCCTCCACAAAACCCTCCCTAGGGGTAGAGGGAAGTGGGACCTCACCGGTAGAGACTCACCCTTTGGGCACAAGGACTCCTGCTCCCATGAGGAGGTCCCTCAAGATACCCATTCCATGGGGAGTTTCAACATGCCAGAACCTATAAAGTATCAGAACCGGGACAAAAACTCTTAATGGACATTATTTTATGAAAAAGGATTATGTCCCTTTAATTCAGAATGTCCCATTCAGTGGGACGAGGACGATAAAATGTGTCCGTCCCGAGGAAGGTGAACCAGAAGAGCACGAAGAGAGAGCAGACACTAGCTGGGAGAGGCCCCAAATGACAAAAACCACTGGAGACAAAGGGAACTAGGAAGCACGCGACTTTCAAACTTGCTGGAGACTGCAGAACAGGACGCCAGACTTGTGCCGGACCAGACAGGGCAGAGGCACAAGAAAAGGTGGTGGAAAGGCCACAGAGGGAAGTATGTGGTGGACAGCTGGTCTACATAATGTCACAAGAACATCCCGGTGTCGGACGGCAAAGAACCGAATACTGCAACACAGTAATGAGACGGAAGAATAAGCGAAGACTGACGCCAGAGAAGAGACAGCGCAAGAGCAGAACGAGCTCCCAGGGAAGAAGGCTTCCAAGTACATTCCCCTTTAAGAGGGAAGGTAACTGTGAGAACGGGAAACCTGGGTGCATTCAAAGAAATCATTAAAACCCAGTTACCTTGTCACAGTATAAAAATGAATTAAATTGGAAAGAAAGTGACTACAAAGGTTATGAATCAAGAGAAGATTGTTGAAAAGCTTGAGAAAATGTGAGAGAAAACCAATGTATAAATATGCCCTGGGAAAAGGGGAAATAACACATCCTCTTGTACCAGATTATAGCACACAGTTATTATGGTATTAACTGAGTGCAGACCAAGCTTCGAGAAGCACTTTTCAGAGGTAACAGAACCGACATAATACGGGGGGTAGGATATAGAGGGGCACAGAGCTTATTAAAGTAGAAGTTATGAGACAAAGTTACCTTTGAAACAAAGTAATTAAAAGGTTGTAAAGCAAGAGGAAGGATTGTTGAAAAGCTGACCAATGCGAGAGAAAACCAATGCATAAAAATACCATGGGAAACGGGGAAAGTAACCGGTCCTCCGGTACAAGACACAGATACTAATCAAAAGAAAGGAAGAGACCAGTGAAAACTCAACTCAATAACACAACTGAGGAACTTAAATGACTAGTTATGGATCAACCCCTTAAGTGCCAAGGACAAGGTATCTCGTCCATGGAATTGCCTCCCTGTTGCCAAGGACGAGATAGCTCCTTTTAGGCACTGTTTGTGCGATTCACACAAAACTGTAATCCAACCCCCGGGCTATGTGAGGGGGAGGTACCTCCTCACAGCCCAGGGGATAGATTACCTTCAGTTTCATGTCGGCGTGCGTGATACAAGCTGACATGAAACAAAGTTAACTCACTACGGCAGCCATTTTCAGCTGCTGCAGTGAAGAGGTAAGGTAAGAGCCCTTCTGCCTCCATCTCTGGCTTTATTGAAAGCCAGAGATCGAGGGAGGCGTTGTCGTTGGAAAGGGGAAAGTTCCCCCTCTCCAACGACAACTTTTTTGAAAAGCATTGCTGGTCGTGGATCGGGCGCAGAGCGCTAAATACGTGGCCAGTAATACCACTAGACCACCAGGATCTGTTTGTGATGTGGGGGAGGGGGAGCGGCTTACTACCCAAGCTGCCCGAGCCCGCAAAGCATGGGGCCACACCTATGGCGACCCCTGGGGAAGATTGGTGATCATCTGGCCCAAGGAGAAGGGGATAAAAACATTTAAAAAAGGGTAATGGAGATTTGGGTGGGGGGGGCACCAGGTCTTTTTTATTCCCCCCATGAAAGGGGGTGGCCCTCTCCCCCCACCCCAAGTGGATGGGCGCACATTATACAGCCGTCCCTGGGGCAGATTTCTGGCCCTAGGAAGGCGCACTTGACCCCAGGGAGGGCTGCATGAGATGGGCCTCCCCCTCCATTACAAAATTCCCCCGGTGGTTTAGGGTGCCCCTCTGCTCCCCCCCCCTAAAATGCATCCTACATTTTTTGTTTACACAACTTCCCGCCCCCCCTCCATTTGGGGTGGGGCAGGGGACGAGGGCCACCACAATGGATGTGGCAGTAGCTTTACTTTAGGGTACCCTGGGGGCAGATGGGCCCATCTGCCCCAAAGGGAAGTTGCGCAAATACCGAAAAGGCTAGGGTGTATTTTAAGGGGGGGGGGAAGGGGGTTGAGAGGCACCCTAAATCACCAGGGAATTTTGTAATGGAAAGGGGGTGGCCCCACTCTCCCCCCCCCCCCCAACCTAAGTTAGTGGGGGGCACCTCATGCAGCCCTCCCTAGGGGCAGATTTCTGCCCCAGGAAGGGGCAGATGTGCTTAGTGGGGGGTGAGGCTCAGTAGACCACCAAGGATGGCTTGTGGGGGGGGGGTGGGGAGTTGTGATCAGAGAGCAGTAGTGATTTGTTTTTGCTGGGGTGACCGTAGGTAACAAATGTTTTGTTTCCAGCTTTTTCTACGCGTGAAGCTGCAACGATTTGCAAGTACTGTTTTTTTTATTATTCTACGGTTAGGGCCCACTGTCAGTGGGGAGGGCGAGACTGGGGCTGGATTGTTGGTGGTGTGGGCGGGAATGGGCCGTCTGGGCAGGGACACAATTGCAGGGGCAGGCCACAAATTGCCCCCCCATACCAGCAGAACTTTGGTGTTTCCGTGGGAACGGATGTCTCCCATGTGGGTTGACCGTCTGCAATCCCAGGCTGCCCCTGGCAATGCTACGTTACAGAGGTCACCTCCAGGGAGGAATGGGGATCCTGCCGGGGATCCCTGGGACTGCACTGCTGCTGCACTTGGGGATGTCAACCCACATGGGAGACAGGTGCCCAAGGTCAGGTACGTGATCACCAACCATCCTGGTATTCTGGCTGGTTTGCGTTACAGCTTCTCCCCTCGGGGAGGTATTGGAACACTTCCGGAAATCCCTGGTGGGGAAAAGCTGTAACGCAGGCCAGCAAGAACCCCAGGGTGGTCAGGTGTCATATCCCTGGCCTTGGGCGACTGACTCCCAGTGTGGATTGAACGTCTCCAAGTCCAGCAGTGTTCCCAGGATGCCCGGGACATTCCCACTCCTTTCCCGGAGGGAAAAGCTTTAATACAGGCCAGCCAGAGCTCCACAAAGTCGGGGGTAATGTCCCTGGCCTTGGGCACCAGTCTCCCATGTGCGTCTTTGCCGGGGCTTGTGGATAAACTCTGGGGCGATTCTTGCATGTCAGACATCTGTGGATTGCCAGGTGCACCTACCTGGGCGCAAAGGGAAAAGGCTAACAAACTGATAACCACCAACGGGTTTGGGAAAACAACCTACAGATTTGGTCCTAGGGTGTCGAAGCCACCAAGGAAAACAGGGAACCCCATGCATTTCAGAAAAGAAGACACCTGTGGGAATCCACAAATGTCTGACATGTGTATCTGTCTTGGAATGTGTGCCAATGCAGTAGTGCAGAGTGAAGGTGTGTACTGAGCTCCATGTAGCTACTTTGCAAATGCTGTCTTGGGGGGACATTTGCAAGAAAAGCTAAAGTAGCACCAGTGCCCCGTGTGGAGTGGGCTCTTTGTGTACAAGGCAGTGTCTTGTTTGATAATGAATGGCCTAATTGAATACATTTGACTATCCATCTGGAGATGGCTTTCTTGGAAATGCGCTCTCCTTCTCTGCCTGTAACAGTTGATCTGTCTTCCTAAGATGTTACGTAGTAGAGAACCGCTCTCCTCACATCTACTGTGTGGCGTTTGACCTCAGCTGAGCTAGTTGGCTTCTGAAAGAAAGCCGGAAGCTCAATTGATCATTTTACGTGGAATTTGGAAATTTAGGGAAGAACCTGGGATGAGTCCATAAAACCAATGTATCTTTTTGGATAATAAAGAAAGGGTCCTGCACTGACAAAGCTTGGAGTTCAGACTCTTCTTATGGAAGAAATAGCCACTAAGAAGGCAGTTTTGTAGGTAATGTGTTTAAGAGTAGCTTGGTGCCAAGGCTCAAAGGTGGGGTCCCAGGAGCTTTGCTAGTACTACATTGAGATCCCAGCCTGGCGGGGTATTAGAGATTGGAGGGTGGAGTATCTTTACTCCCTCCATGAATGATTTAATGACTGGCACTTTCCACCATGAGACTTTACTTTGAGAGGTAGTGTAAGCTGATAAAGCTGCTAGGTGGACCTTTAAAGAGGTAAAGGCCAACCCCAAACTCATTAAGTGGAGCATATAATTTAGAACGTGAGATGGACTGCATTCTATGGGGTTTATTTGAATTGATTGGCACCAAATGACAAATCTTCTCCACTTGTGGAAGTAACAGTGTCTAGCGTTTGGTTTACGTGCCTCTTTGAGGATGTCCATACACTGCTGTGGAAGTTTAATGTGTCCGAACTCTGGCTTCAGGAGCCATGCTGCCAAGTTCAAAGAGTGTGGCTGTGGGTGTACAGTTGTTCCCCTGTGTTGGGTCAACAGGTTGATCTGGTACAGGAATTTGATGGGAATCGCACATCACCAGCTTGTGCAGATGTGGGTAGCAGGGCTGTCTCGCCCACATAGGAGCAACTAGGATGAGCGTCATCTGTTCTCTGTATCTTGTTCACTAGTCTGCTGATCAATGGTGTCGGGGGGGGGGGGGAGGGGAAGCGCAAGCACATTTTCCTGACCAGCTCATCCATAGGGCGTTGCCCTTGGAGTCTGGTTGAGGGATCCTGGACGCGAAGTCTGGGCATTGCTCGTTTTCTTTTGTAGTGAACAAGTCTAGTGAGGGGTAACCCCATTAAGAGAAGATGTGGTCTACAACATCTGGGTGTAGTTGCCACTCGTGTTCTTCTGGCTGTGGATTTCTGCTGAGAGAGTCCAGAGTGTTGAGTACCCCTGGAACGTGTTGGGATGATAGGGACATCCCTCGTCTGAGTGCCCACCTCCATATTTTCTGAGCCAACCTGGACAGTTGTGGAGAATGCCTCCCCGTTTGTTGACATAAAACATGTCAGTGGTGCGGTCTGTTCAGACTTGGACTGACTGGTTTGTTAGATGGTCTTCGTGGTGCGTTAGGTGGTCTTCGAATGCTTGTAGAGCCTGGAAGACTGCCAATAATTCCAATATGTTGATAAGGTTCTGTGCTGTAACCAGTGTCCACAGACCGCTTGCTGTGTGGTGAACGTAGTGAGCCCCTGATCCGGAAAGGGACACGTCGGTCATGACGATCGCTTGCGCTTCCGGTTCGTGGAAGGGTTTTCCCTTTCTGGACCTCCAGCGTAGGTTTTGAACTGGAGTTGGCGAAATGACCACTAAATCGTCCCACTGACCACTTGCCTGAGATCATTGTTTCGCCAACCATTCCTGCATTGGTCGCGGGCGTGTGTGTGTGACCAGATAAATGCACAATGCCATCATGCCTAGTAAACGCATTGCTTTGTGTATGCTTATCTGGCGACCGGCTTGATACTGGGGTATTTGCCGAAGCACGTTTAGTACTCTTTCCATGGACAACAGGAAGGCTAAGCCTGCCTTTGTATCAAGTACAGCTCCTAGGAACTGTTTCGATGTGTTTGGTACCGGACTTGAGTTTTTCCTCGTTTATCGAGAAGCCCAAATGAAAGAAGGTTTATGGTTCTTTGAGCGTTTAACCTGCAAAAATGTTAAGTTTCTCCTGTCATCAGCCAGTCGTCCAGGTAGGGGTACACTGGGATTGCGTCCCTGCGCAGGTGTGCTGCCACCACCAGTCCCTTTATGAATACCCTTGGAGCGGAGGCTATTCCGAAGGGCAGCACTTGAATTGGTAGTGCTGGTTTGCTACTTCGAAACACAAGAACCTTCTGTGCACTGGGAACAATGAAATATGAAAATAAGCATCTGCCATATCCAATGTTGCCATGCGATCCCCCCTGTTCTAACAGTGGGATTACTTGTAGCGTTGTCATGCAGAATTTTTGTGGCTTGACAGATTTGTTTGCAGGGTGCAAGTCTAATACTGGGCACATGGTTAGATCTTTCTTTGAATAGATACCCTTGTTTACCTAGTGGGCCGGCACAATCTCGATGGCGTCCTTGAGGAGCAGCGCTGCAACCTCTTCCATCAAGAGGCGCGGTTCTTCTCTTGATGGCTTTTTCTGTTGGGGGAGGGGGGGGGGGGAAGGGAAGATTTGAGGACGTCCCCAGGAGTTGGATGCAATAACCCCCCCACTACTGTAGATAACACCCACTTGTCTATGGTCATCCCCTCCCAAGCGTGGGTGAAGTTTGTAATCCGTCCCCCGACTGGGGAGGCATGAGAGGGGACCTGTAGCGGGGTGTCATTGCTTGGAGGGTGTTCCTCCACCGCTGGAGGGGGAACCTCTCCCCCGACCACAGCCTCTGCGATAACCTTGTGGCGCTTGTTGGTTGTTATTCCATGACGAGCTCTGGTTCTGGCCATACCCTGAGCCTCTTTGTGCGCTTTGGCCGCGAAAACGGCAATAATTGTTACCCCCCCAACCGTTCTCTGACCCGTCTGCTTATTGGTAAGCTGGCCAAGGAACTGGAGGGTGTCGTACTGTTCCTTGGCTGACTCAGCGCATCCTCTACTGCTTTGCCAAATAAAACATTGGGTTCTATTCGCATGTTAAGCAGGGTAGCTTGTGTCTCCAACTTAAACCCAGACGGACAAAGCCAGGCATGGCGTTGAGGATAGTGCCTTCTGCGATAATGCGTCCGGCATTATCCGCAGCATCTAAGTTGTTCTTAAGTAGATTGCTGGCATGAGCTCTGCCTTTGGCAGCTACAAGGGAGAGTCTTTATTTAAGGTGTTCTGGAGCAGACTCCACAAGGGCTGTAACCTCGTCCCATCTAGTGCAATGGTAACTTGCCAAAAGAGAAGAATTGTTTGCGATTCTGGCTTAGTAAGCTGCAGAAGATGCAATCCCCCCCCCCAACCCCCATTATGTAGAGCTTTTTGCTCTCCTTGTCCGGGGGAGCTTCGGAAGAGGCCAAGGAAGTCCCCGCATTCTTTCGGGTAGTAGTGACTACCAGCGAATCTGGTTGGAGCTGTCCCCTTACATACAAGGGATCAGAGGGTGCTGGGTGGAATAGCTTTTCCATTCTTGGATTCACTGCCCTAGTATGATTGGGCATCTCTAGGGAAGGTTGGATCCTTCTTTGCACCTATTTTAGCAAGGGTATAAACTGTGTGGCAGCCTTGTCTCGCAGGATGTTCGCAACTAAATCCTTTTCCTGCTGGATTTCTTGGGTGTCAATGCCAAAATGTTCAACAGCCTTAAGTAGGATATCATTAAACAAGGGCTTGTTCACTACCGGGGAATCAGGTAAGGGAGGGTCTTGTGGGACTGGAGAGTCCATGGCAAAGACCATGGATTCCCCGTCCCCATTCTCCAACATTGTCATCGTCATAATAATCATCTTCATCTATATACTCCTCTGCATGTAGGTCATAAAGACCAGTGGAGATGCGTGGCATCTTTTGGGGAGGTGCATCATAAACCTCGGCTGGGGGAGGGATATGCAAGGGGGGGCGGGGGGATTAAGTCCTTTTCCTTGATGGGTGGGAAGATGTGCAGGGCTGAGAGGCCACAGGCCTCGTTTGGGAACCAGATGCCCGAGTGGTAGGAGGTGTATTTGCTAAACTCTCTAGAGCCAGTGGGTGCTCTTCAAAGAAGTTAGCCAAGAAGGTCATTCTGCCCATAACTCTATGTCCTGGGCTGACCAGGTGGCTGAGCAGGGAATAATCCCAGGGTAAGTAGTGGCAGGAGTGGAAGGTGTAGGCAAGGTCCCATTTTCCTCTTTCTCTTCCATCAGGTTCTTGAGGAATGTCTTGGGTTTCATCAGGTTCCTGTGGGGTGACCTTGGTAGGAGCAGGCTGTTTAGAGGTTTGAACTTACTTTTATCCTGAAGGTTCTTATTCTTCTCTGTCTGGGAAGCATCAGTGTCCTTATGTTTATCCTTGTGATTAGGGCTCTATGGGCGTGATTTTTTTTTGGATCTAGAACCGATAGTTAGACCCTTTGGTACGTGTTTCTTAATTAAATGTGACTGTTCTGACTCTAGGCTTCCCACCCGGTGTAGGGCGAGTTTCGGCACTGGGAGGGGCATTAGCAGCGTCTCTTGACATCTGGCGACCAGAAGAGAGGGTCTTATGTCTGGCATCCTTGGTCTTATGGGGCTTGTCATGAGGCATCCGAGACTCGGAATGCCCAGGCCCTAGACACGACTCTTGGCGTGTGTCAGACACATCGCTGCAGGGTATATCTTTGGTGTGGGAAAGTGTAGTGCCTTTGCCGCCAGGTGTTGTCCCCACAACACAGCCGCTGGCCTGTCTACTAGGGTTGGGAGCTAGCACTGGGGAACGTGGGGGGGGGGTCCGAAAGGACGGCATCGCTGCCGGCATTGGAGTCTTCCTCCACGTCCATGGCGGCCTCGGCCTGCATGGCACAGTGGGCCCAACGCTTCGTCCTACGATCCTCAAGTGTCTTTGGTCGAAGCAATTTACAGGCTCGACAGCGAGTCTCGTTGTGGTCTCGATGAATGCACAGGTTGCACACTCTGTGCTTATCGACCCACATATCTTCTGTTAGAGGACGGGCAGAATTTAAACAAGTTCTCTGCATATTTGGGGTAGGCAGCACGGCGACTAGGAAATGGGGACAAAATATACATTTTGTAATTACCATCCCCGACTCTCCCTACTGTAAGGCATAGGCCTGGTGGGCCTTCCGAGTCTGATGGGACTCGGACAAAGATCTTCGTCCGACGGTTCGTCTCCTCCGTAGAGTTCTTCACTGTGTCGAGACACGGCAGTCGAAAAAGGTCCGGAAGAGTAACTTTAATTATCACTTTATAAAGTCAATGGCGTAAGCCGAAAATGCACTCAACAATAAGCTCTGCTCACAATGGAGGAAAAAACCAATCTGAGGGACCTTGACGCGCGAGGGATCATGGGTACAGTGGACGTCACAGTAGGGATAGTATTACTGGCACGCCCTGTCAACACACCTTTTCGAATACCGAAAACAACTGTAATACTCCGCAGTTTCCACTAGATGTCGGCCTATGCATAGCATGTGATCTAAGCAGATTTCACAAACATTAGAAATGTGTTACGCATCATTTCAAGATGGAGACCATTGGGATTGTTGAGAGACTTGATGAAGCCTGCTGACTGGTTGGCTCGCTTGGACCTCAAAGATGCGTACCTAACAATCCCTATTGCAGTGGAGCACAGGAAGTTTGAGTTTCCAGTGGCACAATCACATATTACTGTTAGCCTCCCTTCCCCTTGGTGTCATTTCCCCAGTGGCAACATCCAACTGTGGGGTACTTAAGGTACAAAAGATTTTGGTTGCTGATCTACCTGGCTCACATTCTCATAAGGGCCCCTTCCCGGAAGTGTTGCTCAAGCATCTTAATTCCACTATCAACTGGTTGACGGCATTAAGCATTCAAGTCAACTGGGAGAAATCAGAGGTCCAGCCTTCCCAGAGGCCTTCGTTTCTGAGATTTAAGGCGGACTGTACCGCCTCCACCCTTTGTCTGTCCAGAGCACACATTCAGGCTATCAAGCAGGAACTGGTTTGCAAGTTACAGGCTCCGGGCCTCTCCATTCGACAGCTAGCAAAGAGTATAGGCTTCCTGTCAGCATCAATTCAATTATACATTTCTCCCAATTTACTCAGCCAACTTCTCTTCAGAAAAGACTTTGTCTGTTTCATTGTCATTTACATACATAATTCTCTGGGTCACAGCATCATTATTTTACTTTTACAAACGCTGGTTGAAACACACCTTAATACTTGGCATGGCAGATAGTTCCAGAACATGAGGTTCTCAACTCTGTTTTCTACTTTGTCCAGCCTCTCCATATTCTCATTCCTAGTTCTACTCTTTAGCATCATTCATGATCTTGGATTTCCCCCCACAGACCTCGAGGTCTCTTCAGAAACCTTTGCTCTCTTACAGTTCTCTCCAATCTTTCAATGACCTATAATGCTCTTCAGACAGAATACAGGTCCCATCATGACCTTTTGATTAACAGAATAATTTCACACCAGTTGCCTCACAGATTCTTCAGGGGCCTGCCTCGTTACCAGTGGCTGGTGAACTGATCTCGGGTCTCCCATTCTCCGAGCTGGTCACAGCCTTCTAGTTGGATGTAGGATTTTCTTTAATGTCCTCTGCACGACACATGGGACTGCATTTGGCCAGGACTTTCTCTTCATCGAGGAGAATGGGTTTGATATCTTCTCACTCTGAGGATGCTGCACTCATTCTCTCAACTTTCTCCATTTTGTCCCAAATCCTTACAGTTTCTCACTGGTAAATGGGAGACCCTGCTGCGGCATCCCACAATAGCATTCTGGGCATTTTAAATAAGCAATTTAAATCCTGTGCTTTGCACCCTCCACCCCCGCATTCACTTCACTGTTGTGCCGCCTCCCAGCTCCCTCGATTTGCCTTTGCAGATTGACAAGAAGGGTGGTCAAGGTTGGGAGGGGGGGGGGGTGCATCAATTACTATATTCCATTAAAGTCCTAGCACTTTCACCTTGTATAGCATATCACACCCTTGTTAGTCAGCTATAAGTAACTTTACTTTCACGGCTGTATCTCAAATTCAGGTGGTTCTCCGTTTACCGCCTTGTCTCAGATTTAGGCACTGCTCAAGTATCTCAAATCAAGATTTTTCTCCATTACTTTTGGCTTTCAAATTCAGGTGTTTCTGCATTTACTGCTGTCTCAAATGTGGATATTTTCTCCACTTACTATGTAGTGTCAAATTTGGATGTTTCTCAGTTTATTGCTGTGTCTCAAATCTATGCATTTCTCCCACTGCTCAAGTGTCTCAAATCTAGGTGGTTTGCCATTTACTGATGCGTCTCATATTTAGGCACTTTCATTTACTGCTTTGTCTCGGACCTGGGCATTTTCTCCCGGTACTAGTGTCTCTGGTCTAGATGATTCTCCATTTGCTACGGTGTTCCAAATTTAGGTGGTTCCACTTTTGCGGCAAGGTCTCAATTTTGGAGGTTCCTTCGTTTGCTGCTCGTCTCGATGTGGGCGTGTCTCCACACTTAGAATTGTGAACATTACCCTGCCCAGATCCATACGAGATTATGAATGTTAGCAATGCCACACTTAGAATTGTAAACATTAGCCTGCGCCGGACCCAGACAGGATTGTGAACATTAGCCCAAGTCGCTTCTAGAAATACGAATTTAAACATGCCCCACACATGTATCACGGTGTACCGCGCTTTCCTGTTCCCCATGCTGTTGATAGATAGATATATATATATATATATATATATATATCTATCTATCATCTATCTGTACCCCCCCCCCCCTCCTGTCGCTGTAAGCCCAGCCCCCTGTCTCTGTGTCCGTGTATCTCTGTGTTCCCTGCCATCCTGTTCACATGCCTGTCTTGGGCGTTTTAAGATTATCATATCACATCACTATGCTTACGCTCTACTATGCACCATCATACAACTAGAACACAGCTATACCTCTGATAAATTCAGCCTAGCTGTTCACATACGAATACGACCCCATGAACACCTCATCACCCTAATAAAACGCAACTAGCCGAGCACATTCCGGCCTAGTTGGTCACATATGCGTCCTTCTGGCTTAACACAGCCAGAGCCCACAGTCTGGGTGTCCACCCACCAGACTGCACACATCCAACTGATATCCTCAGCACCACACCCAACGCTAGGATGCAGCTAACATCCGGCAATTGCATCAGCTGCACACAGATCTGGTGCACCCACGCACGATACGAAACTATCCCTCTCTACTGACCAGAACTATGGTTCCCAAGGGCATTCAACCTACCAGCGCTTTGAGGTCATACCAATGATATATAGAGTGCTATATAAATGCAAAGTAACAACAATGCTGGAGCAGTGTATGGTTTCCTAAGCCAGCCTAAAATAGTTTCTGAATTGTGTGGTTTGTTTTACATAACCCAGTTGTTTTTTCGCTCATCTTGTTTCATTTGAAACTTATGTTACTTCCCCTCTGGCAAGCGTGGGGGTTAATGCATCAATTGTTGGCTATGGGAAGTTAATAAGGGGCTACACATTTCGATCTGATAATGGTGGAAGATGGAAAATAGCTGCTATCGAGTGGGAGGGACGTGGCAGCAAACAGTGTCTTGACGGGAAGGAAAGGACCCAGTGATGGCCAATGAACTGGTTTGTTACAAGCTCATTGACCCTCGTTGGGTACTATGAAAGGATTTGCTGTTTATTCTGACCACAAGTGTTCCGATACTCACTTGGAAGGTATAGGGTTTAACTAGGAAGGGGTTGAAATGGATTCGATAACCAGTAACTAAGAGCAACTCCTGGGTTACCAGCATTAACCAGTCGCTAGTACATAGTGTCCACAAATCTAATTTGCGCATAAGATGCAAACTCATCATTGCGTCTATTTTTTATTACCCCCTTAAGCTTTAAATAACATAGAGGGGTCCTCTATGTTAAGTTCCAAACCTCACCTAACAGCACTATCACACTACACATCATTTACAGGCCTCCAGGACCCCCTTGCTCCTTTGAAGAAGATATCACAGCCCTAGCAGCCAACATCACCAACCCCACGGCGCAAAATATTATTTTAGGAGATTTCAACCTCGGTTATAAGGACACTAGTGACCCACACGCCATTTCTCTAGCCTCTGCACTACTAGAAAAAAGGCTATATTCAAATTAGCACCAAACCTACCCACGCAAAAGGAAGGGTACTTGATTGGGTTGCGGTTCTCAACTGCACTATCACCCTACTTGATCCAACACCACTAGTATGGTCAGACCACCACCTTATCACCTTTGAATTGTATCAACAACCTGGAAAAGAAAAAGCCCATTATTGCTCCCCCCTGCCTCACAAGGAATAAACGTAACATCACAGCAGACGCTCTAGTTCCTTTGGTAGCCCACATGCTCAATGTCCTACCGGACTCCAATAATCCTAACACCTACAAGGAGACCATGACTAAAGCCATTGATGCTATTGCCCTGCTAAAACTATGAAAAAGCAAGCCCAAAGCCCATCTTAACTCGTGGTTCACTCCAGAGCTAAAAACAGTCCGTACTGAAAAAAGAAAATGGGAATCATGCTGGAAATCATCCTACACCTGAAAACAAAAACTAACCTTGCCATTATCACTGGCACCTACAAAATGAAGATCATCCAGGCCAAAAAAGAAACCTATAATGACAGAATAGCCCAAGCCAGCTCCAGTACTAAAGAATTATTCAACATTCTAAGAGAACTAGAGAACCCCAACCCACCGCCAGATACATGTACCAAGGATAAAATCTGGTGCACCAGTATTCAGAATGCCCTTTCCAATAAAATTAAAGGACGGCAGACCAAAATAGCTGACAAAAGATCCCAACTAACAGTCATTACACCAGCACCTACCCCTACCCCACACATTAACTCAGGTTTCACATTCAAAAAAGTCACCGTTCCTGAAGTCCACAAAATCATTGCATCTCTTAAGCCATCTAACTGTAAGGGCGATAGCTGCCCGGCCCAGATTATAAAAGATGCTGCCAGAGACCTTGCCCCATTCATCACTAAACTTGTAAACTCCTCCTTCTCTACCAACTCCGTCCCTAGCAACCTCAAACAGTCTTGGCTTCTACCACTATTAAAAAAAACAGACCCTTGACCCGGCTATACCCACTAATTATAGACCAATTACGACAGTCCCCTTTCTACTGAAAATCTTGGACAGAATAGCCTACTTGCAAATACAAGACTTTCTCGAAGTTCACAAATTACTCGGCACCCATCAATCTGGCTTCAGACCCCAGCATGGAACTGAAACCGCACTTGTCGACCTCAAAAGCCAGATCGATGAATCAAAAGACAAAGGTAAGATGGCCATCCTACTTCTACTAGACCTCTCTGCGGCCTTTGATCTGGTGGATCACTTCATACTTTGTAGCCACCTATCCTCAGCGGCCCATTTCTCCAGTTCGGCAGTTGCCTAAATCAAATCTTTCCTCGCTAACAGAACTATGCGCGTGTTCTCACCCTCAGCAGAGGCTGACCCCATCACCTGCGGAGTCCCTCAAGGATCCTGCGTCTCACCCACTTTGTACAACATTTTTACAAAGCCACTATTTGACAAACTGGACCTTCTGGGTGTCACCTACACAAATTATGCGGATGACACCCAGATACTCCTACCCCTTTCAGGAACCTATGATATAGACGTTGTGCGGATTAACGAAGTCTACATCATCATCATTCAGGCATGGATGGCCACACATGGCCTCTGCCTGAATGACGATGAGACAGAATTACTCCTAGTCAGATCTAATAACCTTCTCAAGTCCTCACTGCACAAATATCCTCATTGATGGAAACAGTATACCCATTGCCAAACATGTAAAAACTTTAGGTTTCTACCTCGATGCCCAGTCTAACCTAATTAAGCAGATTAAAATGACCTCATCGGCCACAGCCTACACAGGCAAGTTGATCAGAGCCTGTAGACCATTACTATCCCCCACTAGCTGCCTTACTCTGGCGCGAGCACTCATACAATCTAAATTGGATTATTGCAACAGCCTTTATCTAGGAGCAAACAAAACCATCTTAAATAAACTCCAGATCTTGCAAAATAACGCACTCAGTAGCATTGAACATTCCCAAAAGAGAGCACAAATCAGAAACTAGAAAGCACTACAGGTGGCTCGCTATACATGACAAAATTGACCTAAAAACTATCTGCCTCACTCATAAAGCGCTCAACCACCAAGCCCCCGCCCCCCATCTCACAGATAAAGTCTCATGGAAGGTTCCCAACAGAATCACTAGATCTTCCAACATACCATGTCTGGCGGTGCCCAGATACAACCTAAAGAGAGCAGGAGGCTCCATCTTCCCGGTATTAGCCGCCCAGCTCTGGAAAGCTCCATCAGAATATTCAAACCTTCAACAATTTCAGAAGCCATGTTATCACATGGATACTCAACAAAACATAAAATGACAGCTCTTGATACCAGACCGCTAGGTATGCGTTATCCATCCTATACTACCGCTATCTATGACCTATGTTGAATATGTATATACTACCATTGTAATTTTTTCCTTGAATGTGCAAACTGGATTCATAAACAGAACTGTATATATTATGTCTTGTAACCATTACTTTCATCTAGCGCCCAATTACCTCCGGGTCAGGTGTCCGATATAAATAAAATAAACAAAGTTTATTTATAGATTGTCCCAAACACACAGTTAAATTCACATAGATGTGGGTTTGTTCGGTTTTGGTTGGCCAAGGTAACCGAAAATAGCTACAGGTGCACGTTGGCGTTAAGCCAACCAGGCTCTTCTAGGTTACAAGCAGGTGCTTAACAGCTCCCAGTTCCCATCAATTTCGAAAACTGCTTGGTTTCGCATGGACCACTTACCGTTGGTGTTCTGTTAACTACCAAGGTCCACCTTTCCTACAGCACTTAATTCTGTACAAGCAATACATTTCAGTTTAACTCCATAACTACTCCCTACATTCTGAGTTTACAATCTTGTGCCAGTATTCCAATGTTGGAAGCATGAACTGTACTCTATCATAATTGACGGAAAAGAAATTATTATAAAGAGAACACGACCAAGGGCCTGATTCACAAAGCGTTCCTATCGGATTGTACCATTATAAAACACTTTTGTGAATCAGGCCACAAATAACGAGAGAGGTTTCTGAAAAATGTTTTTTTGGCCTAACTTGTAGAACTCTTTTGGTGCAAGTTAGGGTCATCAGCGTGGAGGCAAAAAGGACATGCTGGAACAAGTAGGCCCGATTCATCTTTTCAGCTCGAGATGAACCTTTCTGAATTGGGAACATACTCTGCCCCTGGAGGGAAGGGGAGCCCATAGAATTCCAAGGCATCAGCTCTCTGGGATGCTCACTGGCTAGTGGCCAGATCAGACTAGTCTCATATGGCTTAGCTGCCTCATACCATCCTTTTATGTAGTCATGAACTTTACCCCTTTTTTTTGTTAAATGAGATGTACCATGTGAGAAACCAAAAAGGTATCTCGCTCACTAGTCCGATGGGTCATCCAAGTGGCCAGGACACAGCCACATCGCTTTTGGAGCCAATTCCCAGGGGTGGCCCAGTGCGGGATCATCACCTGGATGAGTGGGAGTGGGAGGGGGGGGGGGGGGGGTCTTCGGGGAGTGGGAGTTGGACACCGGGTTGTGAGACGTGGTAGCCAGTTCCCATCCTACCAGGTAGGATATTTAGGAACTCAACCCCTGCCCCCCCCCCCTTACAACACACACACATTCTCACAGACAGCCCGCTATGAGAGAACATGGACTAACACCCGAGCCGTATACCTGACGTGCCCCAATACAATGGGCAGGCAATTACCAATGATCACACGCACCCGACTTCCACTACACTCCTTTCTCCACACGGATAAAAGGCGGAGCATGAGAACACACTGAGTGAGGCAAAGCACACGAGGAAACAGCAGTTCAAAGGTCGCAGTTTAACAAGAGGAGAAAGACAGCGAAACAGAAGGGGAATCGCAAGGAGGGAAGTTCCCTTGACCTTTTTAACAAGGAAATATTACTTTCACAAAGCCTTGAGAATAGAAAGCCTAAGATCAGGAAACCAGGCTGAGGAATCCTGCATTGTGTGTCGAAGATACCCAGGGCCCTCCCAAGTCGATAATCAAGGCGGGGAGAACAGCCAGCTGCCGTGGTACTGTCCTTGTCTCCAGCAACGTCAATCAAATCAACACAGCCGGTGAGTTGGGGAGACCTATACAAAACTGGTATGTGTTGAAGCCAAGGTTGCAAGCGACAACAGTGTATGGAGAGTACTGGGACGAGCACTGTATGAAGCATGTGTGATAACCAATGTGAGTAAAATTGAACTGCGGGTGAGCGATTGAATTTTGAAGCCAGTATACGATACCTTTGACAAGAGTGGTCTGGCACCAGAAATGTGCTCAATGGTAGGTCTGAGTGTGCTCAAAGGTCTCTCTAAGGTATCCAGCTGAGAGTTGACAAAAGTGAAAGAGTGGCAAAGGATTATGAATCATAGTGGTCCTGCGACCGGTCAAGCAAAATCTGGCACACAATCGAAAGTCTTCGATGTTGATACAGCAAAGAAAGTTTGTAGATTGCCCCGTAGAGGGAGATCAACTGCAAGCTTTGTGTCAAAGCTGATCCGAGCCCGGCGGAGGGGGGATTCCGAGGTGAATAATAAATCACCTAACAAAATTGTGCATATGCGAAATCCTAAAAGGAAAGGAACTTAATTGTTTGTCTGTTGCATCAGGTCCTCTTAAAGAAGAGACTTTGAATAGGGAAGAGACACAGAAGGCCATAATGTTGAAGTTTTGAACTGCTAAGCTAGAGTGTGCAGCCTTGTCCCGTGCTGAACACATGGGGAAGGGAAGCCAACTGCTTGAATATCCTGACATATCATTTTTTGAACACTTCCTTTTGCAGAACATTGTTTCCCACACTATATGTATTTAGAGGTAAGGATTGGCAATACGTTTATTAGTTTAGGCCCCTTTATTTTGACAAGACACCCATCTTTAGATTTTGGATTAGACAGGCGTTTTTCAAACCCAATTGAAGTTCAATAAACACCCTTGAACTGTGGTCACTTGTGTCTTACTGTTGACACCATGCCTTCCTTACAACACTCTTTGCTGAAGCTTACTTTTTGATAAGTGGATGTTAGGAAAGATTCTATCCCCCGCCGACCCCCCCCCCCCCCAGCTCAGTCTTCTGCTGCACTCCCCTGGGCTTTTCGCTCACTTTGTTATGGGGAAACTGACATGCCCTTGCAGACAGTCAGTACTGGGACACTGTTTGCCTTAGTCCTAGTTAATGTTGCAACATGTTGCAATTGCACAATGTACCTTCCAGTATAGTACACTTGGGTCTTCTTACTGGCATTTCTAAAGGCCCTATATACTCGAAGGAGATATATATTTTTTTTTTTCTTTTTTTTTTTTTAAAGGAGAAGTGCAGGTGTGCTTTAGACAGGGCTGGTGGCAGCAGTTTATATTTTCATGTACGTTTAACCCTTTCCTGCCAGGTAAACCGTACCGCGTTTGGCACAAATAGGTGGCCTGGCTCCAAAATGGCCATGCCACAAGGTGCCTTGTCCTGTCCTTTGGCCATCTTGCCCCTTCACCTTCCCCAGGTCATGCCAGTCCTTATTTGGGCATGCATTCTAATGTGAAACAGCAAGCTTTCGCAGGCTTCTGCATGCCTTGTGTGTGCTTCCAGGATGTGGGTTGGACCGTTGGTTCCAAAACACAGCCTGGGTGCCAGAGAGTCGTGTCCTGTGAATGCCTGGGACCACCGTGGTCCATGATTGTTCCACGTATAGTATGCCTGTATGTGAGCAGATCTCCCAGTGGGTCCTCTTCGTTTTGGCGCTAAAGGAGATTTTGGGTAAGAGAAGGCTCCCAACACCCATGCCAGGTCGAACTCTGGAGTTCTCACTGAACGAAGGATAGGATCCAAGTTTCCTGAAACTAAGAAGCCGATTTGAGTAACCGCTGGAAGGTTTGGCACCCTGAGCCCGCTTCTAATAGATGGGGTGAGGTCCCTCTTTTTTGTATGGTGGGCTTATGTCAGGAGGGTATGTAACAGTTTATAGAAAACAGGGACATAGGCTACCCTGCCTGTTTGGCACTGGCCGGTAGTGTTTATAGCACAAGAGTGACCGATCAAATCATTAGATGTGTACTTGGATTAGAGAGCACCAAAGATACATTTTTACATCTTAACACATTTTATTATCGATGGGTCATAAAAACGCCTATTGAGGCAGTTATACATACATGATTCATTTTCAAGCCCATTATTTATGGGTTGTTACACAAGATATATCATATAATATACAGTTTGCAATTGGATATTTTACACTGTGGGGGTTAGTATTAGTCGTGACTTAGATTAATTGGTTATAACGACCACATTGGGTCTAGTGGACACTAGTTGTGTTTCTGGCATGAGGTAAAGGGTTTTGTGTTCTCATGCCGTCTTCAGGACTGTGGAAGTGGACTGGATGTGTCAATGGTGTACCCCATTAATGGAACATCTGTGCCCTTGATATCAGTGTCACAGGATTGGAGAAGATATGCAGAATTCTTCTCTGTAGGTGCCTTCCGTGCAACTCTGGTGGTTGGATCCTGTATATATCAGGTCTGGTGTCTATCAAGTTTAGCCACTCCGTCCCTCCTTAGTGGATGAATCTTGTGGTCTCAGGACTTGATCCAATCTGCATTCCCTAGTTGCAGTGTTTGTGGTATGGTCGATGCATCTGGTTTTAACTAGCAGGTACAGACAGTTGTCCCGTTTTTAGCGCTAATAAACCATAGTACAGATCTAATGATATAAATCGGTCACTCTTGTGCTATAAACACTACCGGCCAGTGCCAGACAGGCGGGGTAGCCTATGTCCCGGTTTTCTATACCCCGAGCCCGCTGTCAAGCTGGACCCCTCTGCATCTGATTGAACTAGAAGGTCTGCAAAGGTGCTTCGACCCACTGGAATAGTGGGACCAACTATTCTCTGCACCTTCATCAAACCCTGCAAGTAAGCCTTCTCAAAGTGTCACTGGGCCAACCAGTGGGCTGGCCAGCTTGCGCAGGACCTTTGCTCCAATACCGCTGACGTTTCGAGGCGGCCCTTGAAACTTGGTACATCGCATCTCTGTGTTCACGGCACTCACACCAAATTTCGTACACTTGGCGTTCCAAGGTCTGGATTAACAAGTGAGCGCCTGAACCAGAGTACACCCGGTTACTGTGTCGTCCAGGCACAGAGAGGAACTTTGCAAGTGCATTGCAGCTGTGCCCCTCTGTGTCCTGAAGCCTGCTACAGTGAAACTGGCCTGATCCATCCTCCAGGAGCAGAAAAATCACCACTATCCCGTTTGGGAATCAATGCTGTAACTTTGTCGCTGAAAGTCGCAGAGCCGCGAGATTGCTCCATTTGAACCTGCAACTGAATTGGACTCTGCTGCCGAAGTTTGGTCTGGAGAGCGCCAGTGGCCCCTGGCACATCCATCAATTTTTATGCACGAGTGGCCCTTGAGGGCCCCTCTCCTTTCCACTGCTAGTGCAAGCTAGCAAACTATTCCCAACACTTGGAACCTGCTCTGCCCTCAAGGGGAGACCCTCCACGAATAGTGGGAACCTATTCTGCATCACCTCACCCATCTTCCTGATCTGCTACAGCCCCTACAAAAGACCCTGTTTTGCCTTTCTCCACTACTACATTTGAGCACTAGGCTCCCCTAATTTTAGGGATTGGACTACCTTTCAGTTAGGATTATGGTTTCATGCAGAACTGCCTAAAGACTTTTTGCACTACCTGCTCCCGTCCCTTTCTAGGGTGTGAACCCCTTTCGTGCATTAACCCTTGGTATATATATATATATATAAACCAACACAATCCTACTAAAATATATATTTTAGTAGGATTGTGTTGGTTTACTGTGATAATTACTGTGGGTTGAACCTCAAAGGCCTTGAAAATATATATATATATATATAAAAAATATATAAGAAAAAACACATTTCTCCAGCATTGGATCTTTCATGGATTCACATGCTTAGAATATTCCCCGTCGCCAGACTGGAAACCCTCGGTACACATATATAGTTGTTTCCTATAGGAAAAACTTCGACACTTGTGTGTCCTATCCACATCTACGTCCTCTCCGGGGCCGTCCACGCATCCCTCGTAGGACGTAGCCCCGCCCCCGCGGGTCCCGTCAGATTTCAACCGTCTCCAAAGATAGTGGGATCTCCTCGCATAGTCTCTACTTTCTAGGCTATCGTTGAAATTACTCGCTGTTTTGACCGAACGAGCTCCTGTGAGGTTATTGGTCTTACCAGGATGTCGGGCAAAACTCTTTCGTGCGGATTGAAAAAGGTTTACGAGGGGGACGGCCATCTCGATTGTATATATTGCCTCCACCCTCACCATTCGGCAGACCAGTGTGAAATATGTAAAGGTTTTTCACAGAAAACCCTGAAAGATCGGAGTCGGCGGCTGGTATCGTGGTTAAATGACGGGGCGGGAGCATACCCTCAGTCGGAGGTTGGCTCCGTGCGCAGCGTGGCCTCGACGAAAACATCGGGGGCCCCGCGTCGTTCAGCCTCATCGGAACCACCGGCGAAGAAGACTCGACCGGCGGAAAAGGATGTTCCACGAAGCCACTCTTCCAAAGACTCTTCAAAAGAATCTTCAAAAAAGACATTGTCGAAAAAACAAGGAAAGGAAAGGCCAAAATCCTCCTCGGGCGATCCTCATAGATCTGCCACGAGTAGAGCATCGGATAAACGCAGGGAGAGCTCCGTGAAGGCGGGACCGCCTAAGCCACCTGCAGGCCCACCGTCGACGACGAACCAGTCAGTGTCTTCACTGCCGCTGACGCAGTTGGTTTCCCCCGTCATCAACCCGATGACGACAATGTCCTCATCGACCTAAGTTCTGGCCTGGAGACCAGAGGTTTTTGATCTGGGGTTGCCGGACACGTTACTGCAGGAACAAGCAGTGTCGATTTCCTCGAAGGAAGACGACGGTTTCAGGATTGCGGGCCCGGAAGACCTTGAGCTGCGAGCCAAGTCGCCATCAGGAGCAACCTGCTCTCAGGTGTTTACCCAGCTTTCAAACTCTCAATCGGCCCTGTCCATGGAGGTCCTGTCCTCCTTACACTTGCTGCTGAAATCGTTGGATGAAAGGCTTCCACCTGTGGCGTCGACGAGCCAGGCCCTTCACATCGTCCAACCCAAACGATCGGTGTTCCGGTGACTCCAGTGGTCCAGGAGGAGGGTGAGCTTTCGGACTCTTTATCTGACCGAGGGTCAGCATCGGATATCTCCCTGTCTCCATATAGGGATCCATCCTGGGTGTCGGATGTTGAACTGGAAACACCAAAGAGCCCCACTCACCAGTCGCCACCAGACGATATTGGCGCTTTTCATTCAATGATGGAAAAGGCATGCAAGGAATTTGGCCTGGTCCAGCAGGAGGAGAAAAAGGACTGTTTTCTATTCGACCATATGGTTAAGAATAGACGTTCAGTATTCTCAATACCCATTTTAGATCATGTCTGGAAAGAGGGTGTTCAAACCATGCGTCACCCGTTTTCTGGACCGGCCGTCAAAGGCCGCATTGAAAAGAAATTTAAAGTGCCAGACTCTACCCCGAAATGTCTTTCGTTCCAACCGACTCCTGATTCAGTGGTGTCGGCAGCAGCGACGAGGAAAGCGAAGGCCCAACACAAGTGCTCTACCCCTCCCGATAATGAGGCAAGGCGCCAAGATGTGTTTGGTAAGAAGGTTCTTTCCGTGGGTGCTGCAACTGTGAAAGCAGCCAACTCTTTGGCTATTGTGGCCAGGTACGACAGGGAGATGTGGCACAGACTAGCTCCTATACTGGACCACCTTCCGAAGGAACATAGAAAAACGGCAATGTCTCTGGTACGAGAGGGCGAAGAAGCGTTGAATCATGCAATTAACATAGCGGTGGACCTGGCAGATTCGGGCTTTAAGCAGATAAACAACGGGGTTGTTCTAAGACGCCAGGCTTGGCTTAAGTGCACCAACTTCAGGCCCGAGGTGCAGTATAAAGTATTGGACATGCCCTTCGAAGGTGACCTTTTCGGAGAAAAGGTGGACGAGGCCTTGAAGGGCATGAAGGAGGACTCGGATACAGCACGCTCGTTGGGTGCTCTTCAGAGTGGTAAACATTTTCGATCCTTTCGTCCCTTTAGAGGGGCATCTGGCAAAAGATTTTCTGCACCCAGGGATAGATCCTTTGGCAGATCAGCATACCCTTCTCAGGGATATAGACGCGCATCTCAAAACTCAAGCCGGCGCAGAACTTCCAGTCATCCAAGAGACGACCGACCTATTCGTCATCGACGAACAAACAGAAAGACCAGCAATGACGGGAAGCGCACCGTTCTGGGAGGAAGAGTGTCAAGCTGCGTCAAAGAATGGAAAAACATCACAACAGATCAGTGGGTGTTGGACACAGTGAGGTACGGACATTCTCTACTATTCAAATGCAAACCTCCAAAATGTCCACCGGTGTGCCTACCCCAACCACATCTGAACATTTTGCTGCAGGAAGTAGCACTTATGTTACAAAAAGGTGCCATAGAGTTAGTCCCTGCATCGCAGAAAGGCCAAGGGGTATACTCACGGTGTTTTGTGGTAAAAAAGCCGAACGGAAAAATGGCGTCCCATTCTCGACCTGTGCGACCTCAACAAGACCTTACAGAGCCAAAAATTCAAAATGCTCACGTTGCAGGAAGTGATCAGGTCCGTTCAAGTGGGGGACTTTTTGGCGTCTCTGGATCTACAGGACGCGTACTTCCACATTCCTGTGTCAAAAACACAGAAAGTTTGAGGTTCATGGTAGGTCAGACACACTACCAATTCACAGTGCTCCCGTTTGGTCTCAAATCCTCCCCAAGAACGTTCACAAAATGTTTGGCGCCCATGGCACCCTGGCTGAGAAAGAAAGGGCATCATGTATACCTGTACCTCGACGACTGGCTTGTGAGGGGATCCTCCTCGGCGTCGACCAACGACAGCGTACAGGCCACCTTACAGCTTCTGCAACGACTGGGGTTCGCAGTGAACTTCGAAAAGTCCTCTCTAAGGCCATCAAAGAACTTAAGTTCTTGGGTGCTCAATTCGAAACCCAGTCGGGAATAGTGAAACCTTCCCTAGACAGAATGTCAAAGATCAATCGACTGACGAGTCAACTACGCTTACATGGCACACTCTCAGTGAGGAAGTATGTGACAATCCTAGGTTCCATGGCTTCTTGCATCCACTTAGTAGCCAACTGTCGATTGGTCATGAGGCCTCTGCAGGAATTCCTAGCAGATGGAAGCAGGCCACGGGCCGGTGGTCAGACAGGATAACCGTCGACGACGACGGAATCATCCGAGCCTTCCAGTGGTGGAAAAGCGTTCACAACCTGGACATAGGGGTTCCTCTACAAGAACCAGAATACCATCATCACGGACGCATCCCTGACAGGCTGGGGAGCACACATGGACAACCACCAAACCCAGGGCAGATGGTCCCCGACCGAATCACTCCTACATATCAATGTGCTGGAACTGAGGGCAGTGAGATGGGCCTTGAAATCATTCCTCTCACATATCAAGGGGTCGAGAGTAAGAGTGCTGATAGATTACACGACAGCCATGTTCTACTTGATTAAACAAGGCAGCACGAGATCCAGGACCCTTTCTGTGGAGGCTCAAAAGGTATGGCATTGGGCTTTGAAACACAACAGATCTATAGTGGCTCACCATCTTCCAGGAGTGAAGAACGTACAGGCGGATTCCCTGAGCAGAAGCATGGCTCAGATACACTAGTGGGAGATGGACACCATTCAGCTGCAAAAAATCTTCAAAAGATGGGGTCACCCCTCAGTGGATCTCTTCGCAACGAAAGAAAACAAGAAATGCGAGTAGTTCGCGAGCAGATGGCCTCAGAAAGGATCCCTAGGGGGAAGCGTTCTCATTTCCGTGGACAGACAAGTTCCTGTACGCCTTCCCTCCGTTTCCCCTTATACGGAGGACACTACAGTGGATTCGCAGATACAAATGCCGGGTCATTCTAGTGGCACCGTATTGGCCGAGACAACCGTGGTTTTCCGACCTACTACATCTGTCGTTGGAACAACCGATAACATTCCAGAAAGTTCCGAATCTCCTGTCCAGGGACAAGGGAACGGTGTGGCATCACAATCCGGACAGCCTCAACCAGACGGCCTGGCTCCTGACTTTCCAGAATTTGGCACTTTGAAAGTCTCGTCGGATTGCCGGAGAATTCTACAGGCGGCTAGGGCTCCTTCCACCAACAAGTCATACATATGCAAGTGGCGAAGGTTCTGTATGTGGTGTCAAACGCAGCACGAAATACGGCCTTTAGAAGTAACTCCAGAACAAGTTTTACCATATCTTCTTCACCTAGCAGAGAGTGGGCTATCCTCGTCATCCATAAAGGTGCACCTGGCGGCCATCTCAAGGTTCACGAGGAGGAGACAGTCCTCACCGTTATTCAGCGACAGACTGGTGAAACATTTCATGAGGGGTCTCTTTAGAACCTTCCCCCCCCCCCCCCCCCCCCAACGAAGCGGTTCCCACCAACGTGGAGTCTAAATGTGGAGTTGGCGGCCTTAATGAAGCCTCCTTTCGAGCCAATGTCCTCTTCATCCATGCAGTTCCTATCGTGGAAGCTGGCTTTCTTAATTGCCATTACGTCAGCTAGAAGAGTGTCGGAACTACAGGCATTAGTCATAGACCCTCCATATATGAGATTCTTTAAGGACAAAGTGGTACTATCAACTAATCCTACTTTCATCCCGAAAGTGCCGACGGTCTCTCACAAACACTCGACCATTGTTCTCCCTACTTTCTTTGCGACCCCGTCATCGACGGCGGAAAAGCCTCTTCATACTCTTGATGTGAAAAGGGCGTTGAAGTTTTATCTGCAAAGAACGCAAGAACTCAGAACTACCAGACAGCTGTTCATCGCATATGGTCCGTCGAAGAGAGGAAGGGCAATTTCCAAGCAAGGACTGGCCGAATGGGTCTCGTCGGCGATTGCTTTTTGTCACTCCAAGGCCGGGAGACCCCTACAAGGGCACCCTAGAGCCCATTCCACGAGATCGACAGCCTCCTCTGCGGCGCTATGGGCAGGAATTCCTCTGACAGACATCTGCCAGGCGGCGGCATGGTCAGTCCCACACACGTTCACACGCCATTACTGCCTGGAAAGGCAGCATGCGGATGAAGTACAGATGGGAAGGGCAGTGCTGCGCCATCTTTTTCAATGAGGTAAGCCAAATATGGTGAAGCTGTTGTCTTTTACCTTGCCTATGTTGGTTTTCTCCTTGGGGTGTCGCCTTTAAGATAGATATCTATCTATCTATCTATCAGAAAATATGTTGCTGCTTACGTGCATATATATATATATTTGGATTTGGGGGTGGTTTTTTGTGATGTATGTTGCATTGCATTCCCACCTCCTTCTCCTAGGATACTGCTATACAATCTATTCTAAGCATGTGAATCCATGAAAGATCCAATGCTGGAGAAAGGAGTAGTTTCTTACCTGTAACTCCATTTCTCCAGCGTTGGTATCTTTCATGGATTCACATGCGCCCACCAGCCTCCCCGAAATGCAATGTGCAAGATATGTGCATAAGCAGGTTCCCCCTTTCTACTTTGGAGGGGCCGAAATCTGACGGGACCCGCGGGGGCAGGGCTTTTATACCATTACGTCCTACGGGGCATGCGTGGACGGCCCCGGAGAGGACATAGATGTGGATAGGACACACAAGTGTCGGAAGTTTTTCCTATAGGAAACGACTATATATGTGTACCGAGGGTTCCCAGTCTGACGACGGGGAATATTCTAAGCATGTGAATCCATGAAAGATACCAAGGCTGGAGAAATGGAGTTACAGGTAAGAAACTACTCCCTTATTCAAGGCCTTTGAGGTTCACACAGTATATATATATATATATACACATATATATACACACACACACACACGTGTGTGTGTGTGTAAGTGTCCTTTACTCTGTGTGCTCATTGAGGTCTCTCACCCCACCCGAGACCTAGTCTTGACCAATGCCAATGCTACCTTAATTGGTCTGGCTTTTCCAGAAGATTACCCTGTTCCGAGAAACTAGGCTGGCCTTCTGAACCTCTGCCCACCAGGTCAGAGTTCAGAAATCCATCTTAACAGTGTAGACATTTGATTTGGTATTCTCTTCAGGTTCGAACAGGTCTTTCTGCAATTGTTGAAATGAGTAACACACTTGTACTACTGGAGTGTCACAAACACTCATCATTAGTAAGCACGTAATACCTATAAACACAAAAGAAAGTTGCTTAGGAAGTACTTGATGGGGTTAGCAATGTTTAGTCTAATTAATATTTTTTAAACTCATTAACAGGCAATATATAGATAGCCAAAAACGTTGTACAACGGTGCAATGTACATTCCTTTAATGTAACAATACATAGTTGGGGAGGCAAAATGCAAAATATACCAACACAATAAATGCTCCAAAGGACGTTATTAGTATGGTTGAACGTTCATACTACTCATGAAAGCTCTATACCAAAGCTCCGTGAGTTAAGTAAACTCATTGCTGAGAGAGGTGTAAAGCCAGCAGTACACAAGGAACTGCAGCGCAAATGGACAGTACAGTTTTCCAAGGTTGATCAAAACATATTGTGAATAGTGACAACTGTTATTGCAGTACTTTTAAAAAGCAAAAACTGATAGTATGCAATAATTCAGAACTCCTAGATTACTTCTGGATAATACTTGCTAATAATCTTCCTCCTCTATGCCCTTCCGAACGATACCGCAACCACAGTAAAGATTCATGCCAATAGGTTAAAAACAGATCGGAAGTCAATGCTCAAGAAAAAGAAAACCCATTTACCCTCCAACATGCTCCTTGAACACCTTGGCTCTCATTAGGAGTATGGAGATAATGGTGTTTGAAAGTACAGACTGCCAAATTATAGATCGGGTGGAATTGCTGCATGCAATTATTACCACAGCTGGTCCCAAAACTTGAACTCTCCACTGGCTAGTAGTAATTTACCCTTGGTGAGTTGGTGTGCTGTCAGTGTGTAGAATTGAGGGCGAGTTTTTATGGCTTGCTAGTAGCCTCCAACTTGAAGATTGTTACACCTGACCACAGTATTATACGGTCAAATGCATTATTGTTTTTAAACACAAAAGTAAGAGCTTACATTCAACACAGAGGACAAGAGTTTTATTTGGACATTCAGATGGTGTGAAAAGGGGGCATCTCTGATGTCCATCTTTTCTTCACTTTTGTACAGTACAGAAGGGTCAATGGGCCCATTACGAGTTGTGGCATCTGGGCGGTAAATACACCCAGATATCACCAAACTGTATTATTGTTACCACCACTTGGTCCAGCGGTACTTCCGTGGGATTACAATTGGCGGTGGCAGTCCATTTCTTTTGTATACTTTTTTTAGTCCATACCAGTCCATGTGGCATTTTCTGTGGAATTACTGCAGTGGTCATTCTTCCGAAAATGGGCGGAAAGTTGGCGGAGGTGAATCCACAAAGTGAGTTGGGCAGTGCAGTAATGCAGCGGTTTGTGCCAAAACCACCGCATTTAACCCACACCACTCAATTTGTGATAAGGCCTAATGTACGGTATAGAAGGGTCAATTCCACTGCACATTTTTTTTTTTTGAGAATGTCAATGGATTGGGTGAACGAGTGGATGAAACCTTCTTTGAACCACTTTTAAAAAAAAAAAAAAAACGACTTTTTACTGAAAAATCCATGCTAATGATCAAAAATACTGCATGTAGTTCAGAGAATACACATATATTAGTGCTGGTATAAAATTAATGAGGTGGATTCACAAAATTACAGTACGGGGTAACCATCAGAAAAAAACCTCATACTAAGGCTTGTATATCCTTTTTTCCTCGAGTTCAAAGAGCCTTGCCCCTTCAAAATAAATATTCAGAACTGCAGTCTACTGGGGTGCGTCGATGTTTAGGGATGAAGGATAGGGGAAGCTTAAGAGATCTTTTGCAATTTCTTTTAAGCCTCCTTCATGGCATATCTGCCCAGCTCTTTCTTCTGATAAGGAAAGGGACGTCCACGTTCACGCTCCTACGGACCCGGACCTAAGAAGAGGGGGCGGGGGGGGGGTGACCGACAGTCCTTGGACTGTTCTTTTCTTCACCTACAAGTCACAGTAATCATACACACCCAAAGAGAGGCACTCCTTAACTACCCGCACACTCAACTGTGCAAAGAGCAGGGGTATACATTTTGAATAGCAGCTACTAGCAGGCCATAAAGTCACTCGCCGCCTCAATTCTACACATCATTTCTTACTTGCCAATAATCCATTTTCACTGTGTAATAACTTGGAAGCTGATGAACACCCGAGCCAGCAGGTAAGTTATTAAATAGATTTATTGAAGTTCAAATGTCAGGAACAAACATTGGCATGTCCTTTCCAAGCCAGCATACCTCTAACTGCCAAGCATAGAATGCAGCTTCAGATCACAACTCACCACATTCCACTCACACTGACCTCACCACATTCCATGTACAGTGATGTCATCACTTCTTCCAAGATACATTACAACACTTCTCCCTCCTTTCATTTGTTGAAATAAGAGGAATCTCCACAACAAAACCAGCACCAGACAATCCCTACATGCACGTGTGGCCAGCATGTGATGCCCAACATACCAGCTCCACTAGCGACAAGAAACTGCCTCCAAAGAACACCTATGACCCCGAACACTCCAAGGAAAATCTATAAAACAGGAAAAGTGCCCCACCAAAGCAATAAGAACCAAATACCTACATGGCACCCCCAGAATATTAACAACTGTGCCAACACATTGGGCAAAAGGACACCCCGTGTCAACCAACACCCAATTACAGTGTCAATCACACCCAACTACAACACCAACTCCACTCCTCCCTCTATACACAATACCCTGAAGAACCCAACGCAATCTACTAAGGGCTAACTCCTCCCATGAACAGAACTGGCCAACCTTCGAGAAACAAAAATAAAAAACTAAGCACCTCCACCTGTTCCAAGCTGCCCCTTGGAACCTAGGTCCTGCCACAACCCAGCGTCCACCGGATAAACTACCCAACATCCTTACACCCTCTGTGCACAAACATCCTTCCGTCCTAGTCTGCCCCCCAGGACACCGGGGCTGCCACCCCCGGGCACGAACCACACAGCTCAGCAGAGCAACAACAACATAACAGTTCGCCACAGCACCCCAAAAGGGTACCCAACACCACAAAAACCAAGAACAACCGAGAACACAACCCGCAAGGATGCGGAAACACAACCAGGACCAACCACCTAAACCAGACGCACACCAACCACCACGGACCCCTGGTCCGGCCAACTGCAAAGCGCAGTACACCTACCACTACCTAGGACCCCAGGTCCAGCCTACTGCCCGCAGCACACCTACTACATACCTTGGACCCCTGGTCCAACCACCTCCAAAACAGCAGGACCCTTCACCATGGGACCTACCCAATGGCCCCCACCTTGCAGGTTGCTATTGGAACCCCAACAGAGGCACACAGAAACAATAGCACCCCTCACATGCACGCACGCAAAGGATTGAGTCACCTCCACACTCCATATGCACCTTCACACACCATATGCATAACTGCAAAAAGATAACGTTGTCCTGCATACGCATATTCAGTGCTACAAAATATTAAAGATAACAGAACTGAACAAATAGGATTAGAAGTGCCTAACGGCAACTTGGTTTGAAATCACTGCCCGATGAACTATCAATAAACCGCGGGCACCCCCACCCACGAGTCCATCCAAACCCAAAGTGGAACCCAACCTGTAAAGAAAACATTGTTAAGCCTTAAGCACATTAATCAAGACATGACTACTGATAACATGCAAGTGCCCCCACCCATAAGTCCAAACCCTAAAATGTTCAATCCACCTGGAAGAAATTGTTATACACAAAAAACCACAACCCTAACAGACAGCCACTCATACAAACCATCCAGCGCGCGCACCCACTTCACTCACACGGGCCCATGCCACATACTACCAATCAAACACACCCACAACCTCAAACACACAAGGCTCCTCACTGATATTCTGAACGTCACTTGTCTTCAATGTCCCTCCGAACAGCAAGCGTAGGACCCCCACTCTTCCAGGGTCCCAAAAATGCTGCACAACACCGGAGTGCTCTTGACACAAATTCCACCCTGGGCGGAACATAATCCTCGACAGCCTTAGTCCTGGGAAGCTTGGACCAGAATATACGAACACAGATGTCCGCCCGCGCCTTCTCCTTCACACAACACTGCCCAGCTGTTCTTGACAACGGTCCGCGGCCGCTTTCCTGTAAACCACCCCTCTGCTTGTGCGTGTGTGCCGCGGCCCGAACATCGAGTGCTTCGTAACAAAACACGCACACCCTCGCAAGGGCAGCGTGATCAACTCCGCACGTTCGGGCCCCCCCCCTCTTAGAACACTTCTGCGTTCCAGTTTGCCTCGCTGGAATGCATGCTCATCGGAGAGCAACATCATTTGGCCAGAGACACGGCCAAAACAACAGCTCTGCCGCACATCAATGAACGCGGGTTCACAACACCAGGGCATATTCCCCTCCCCCACCCCCGCCCTCCTCAAACGGCTCACAACACCATCGCCACTCCCACCTCAGCGGGCTGTAGCCCTCATTCCAGTACGATCCACTGCGCCCACCCGGGCAGACAGTAACCTCGAATCCAGCACCATTTTCCCCTGCAGCACACAGCGCCAGACGCCTACCGAGGCACAGTGACGCTTGACCAATACCTCCGCACCATGCCGCAGAACGTCTAAGCAGACCGCAAATAAACAGGAGCCTACTAACAGCACCAACCGATATGATGGGGCGCTCAGCTGCTGGAGCATAAGCGCTGCTCACTGGAGCCCCGTACACCGACCCATGTGCCGATGGCCTCCGTAGCAGTGCCTGGCATCAGATGAGGATGAAACACCCAGGGAAATGTTGCACAAGGACCTGTGTACAAAAGTGTTACCCACAGCACCACCTGGTCACTGGGGTCTGGAATCCGTTGGAACGAAATGCTGGAACTAGCACTTGCTCTGCTCTGCTCTGCAGACCGAATTGTATGCCGACCCAGCTCCAACCTCAGCACCACCCAGCCTGCTGAAGAGTTAGACAGCCCAATTGAAACACCTAGGGCTCAAATTGGCATATGGACATTAATTCACTGGAGGGCAATGTTTTCCTGCTTCTGGACTGTCCCCTCCTCGACAGCATCCCGTCACCACCGCCAGTGTAATAACTTGGAAGCTGATGAACACCCAGGCCAGCAGGTAAATTATTAAGTAGATCTACTGAAGTTCAAATGTCAGGAACAAACATTGGCATGTCCTTTCCAAGCCAGCATACATCTACCTGCCAAGCATAGAATGCAGCTTCAGATCACAACACACCACATTCCACTCACACTGACCTCACCACATTCCATGTACAGTGAGGTCATCACTTCTTCCAAGATACATTACAACACACCTGTTAATGGTTAAGTGCAAAATGTGTGCCCTACAAGGAGAATCAGAGAAGCCTAGAACGGTTGCTCCCATAAGTATGTGCAGCCTCGTGTGCGCTTGCACAGCCAACTTGCTACCTAATAAAAAGAAGTAAACGGGCATAGAAGAAAAATGAGGTGGTGCTTAATCTAAATGAAATATAGCACTGTACCAAAAGCACTGGGTAACATTGATAATATAAGAAATGGCTTGAGTTCAGTAAATTGCGATTAATATGGTATAGCTGGAGGAGGGAGAAGAAGACCCTTATGTGTCAAAGGCCTATGCGAGTATGCAAGCAAGATTTTTTTTTTGTCTTTTTTCTAATAATTGCAAACTAGACGTAATTGGGAGAATACCTTTTAAAGGCAACCGTATCGTGTCTGCCAAAAACAAGTATGTGTTACTTATTTTTTTTTTAATGCAGTCTTTCAATTCCATTCCTAAAATGTTTAAAGGCACATAATTACAGTATTCCTACTGTAAAACATGCATCGCCATCTTAGGGCTTTGGTGGCTGGCTAGGCTCCACTAAGCAACACAAGGTCAGGAACGTGGGTGGGTGCTGTAGGTGGTATACAATAGACTGCTATTGTTGAAGATTTGATGTGTTACCAGCTATACCAAATTTTCCTTTTCGTTTGTAGTCGCTGTATGCTAGTGGCAGAGGTGTTGAGGTACGTCAGGTGGTTGTCTGGACGTCTATGTGTGCCTCTAGACCATATGAGCATAGCCATAGCAGCATTCTACGTGCATGAATGTTTGGCCGTGCCTGTTGCCTGTGTCGACAGACGTGCTCAACAGGTATACCTACCACTGTATGCATTCATGTAGTTCAGCTTTAGCATCCTTTGTCCATTGTGGACGGCACGGTCAATTATTTGTGGTCTCTCTGGTGCGAAGGTCTGAGCAGCGAAGGTGGGTGAGGTTATTGCGGTGTGCCACAGCGAATGCTGCTGGCTTCCCTGGCGTATTTGACCAGTAGGAGTGTTGCGCTTGGGGCGATGCTATGCGGTCGTGGTTTGTGTTACAGTTGGGGGGGTGGGGGCAGTGTAATAATGAATAGACAAAGCTAACTAGATGTTTAAGCATAGCAGTAATCAGTAGTTCCAACCAGTCTGTACATCTACAGATCTACTTTACTATCATAACTGTAGCAAGCCACCAGAGCTCGCTTTACTCTAGGATTACATTTTATATTAGCACCTGCAGTAGAGAGCTGGCCAAAACTGTTTTGAGAGCCTTTATATCATATCTTCTATGTGTCCGTTCATGCAATGGACCTTTTACAGACACTCATCCAGGACTTGTTTATTTTAATTTTTCTAACGCGCCAACATGCCCGCGGGCCTCAGGGCGCACACAGAACAAGACAAGGACGAACACAACAGGCATGAAAACAGAAGGATAGAAGAATCAGAGGATTATTCCAAGTTGAAGAAGTGAGTCTTTATAGCACGTTTGAACACGGTATAGCTTTGGATCTGCTGTATCCTTGCTGGAAGTGTGTTCCAAAGAAGGGGACCCCGAGCATGAAGGGTAGTACCTCCAAATTTGGCAGTCCTGAATTTAGGATGTTTGAGAATGATCGCAGAGGAAGAGCGAAGGTTCTGAACATTGGGTTTGGTGCTAATGCGGGATGACAGGTAGATGGGGCTGCTAAAACCAAGGCATTTGTTGGTCCTGGTAAGCATCTTATGTGTTATGCGGCGTTTGCCGGAAAGCCAGTGGAGTTTTTTCCTGAAGGTGGAAATGTGTGTACGACGAGACTGATTGGAAATGTTACGCACGGCATTATCCTGCACCACTTGTAGAGATTGGATATTAGAGACTGAAGTGCCCGCCAAGAGACTGTTGCAATAGTCCAATCTTGAGTTAACCAGGGCAGTGGACAAAAGAGCACAGTTCTCTTCTGATATGAATGGTCGAATATATCTTATTCTCTTATAAGAACACAGCTGGATTTAATGCTGGAAACATGGGATTTCATGGAGAGTTCTTCATCAAGAACTACTCCTAATGTCTTAACTTTCTTTTGAACGATAATGGTGTTGTTGGCTATGCGGAAACTATTGTAGTTAGAATCAAGTTTCGCCCGAGTGTTTTTAGATGCCACAATAAGGAGTTTGGTCTTTTTAACCTTCAGGGCAGGAGAATTGCAGGCCATCCAATCTTGTATGGCTTTGTATACTTTGTTGATGGTTTCCGTGTCACTGCTATATGAGCCACTCAACTGTATAACAACCTGAGTATCATCGGCGTAATTTGTATATTGCACTCCTAATTTGTTCAAGAGGTCAAGAAGGGGCCTGATGTAAAGATTAAAGAGCAGCGGCGACAGACAGGAGCCCTGAGGAACTCTACAAGTCTGAGAGATTGGAGAAGATTGATTATCACCAAAGCAAACCCTTACCATTCTGGGACCCAGAAAGGAAGCAATCCATTTGGATACAATCACAGAGCAGTTGGCGACCTCTCCGAGCCTTGACACCAGTAAGCTGTGATCAACCAGGTCAAAGGCTGCAGAGAGGTCCAATAGCATGAGCAAAGCAGCTTGGTTTTTATCAGCTACGCTGGCAAATGTAGATTTGAGATCCAACATAGCTGTCTCAGTCCCATGACGAGCTCTGTATCCCAACTGACGGGTACCCAAGATGTTATGTTTTTCAACATGGGCCTGTAGCTGTAAGTAGGCAAGTTTGTCAAGTATCTTGAGCACATAGGGCACGTTGGTCATGGGGCTGTAGTTGTCATTGTTGGCTGATCAAGGTTTTCCTTTTTCAGTAGAGGAGTGATCCATGCCGACTTTAGCATGTCCGGCACCAGACCCTCAAAGGAAAGGTTAACCAGTTTGGTGATCCATGGAACCAGGGAGTCCAAGGACTCCTTAAGAATACTAGTGGGGCAGTCGTCATCGGGACAGGACGTGGCTTTAAGGTCCTGTAGGATTTTGGATACTTCATCTTCCGTATAGTGCGTGAATGAAAATTGCCAAAATAAAGTGGGATTGCAGTCACATGCACCATTTTACAGAAAGCATGTTTAAATTGAACATCAGTTGCCATGGGTATAATGCAGTTCTCTTTGGTCGAGTGGGTAAGGTATACATTACTCACCGTAATCATATTTCTGATGCTTGTATCTGCTTAGATTCACATGCTGTGCATAGGCCGACATCTAGTGGAAGCTGCAGAGTATTACAGTTGTCGAAACTCGAAAATGGATGTCGAATAGGGCGTGCCAGTAATACCATCCCTAGTGTGGCGTCCCCTGTACCCATGATCCCCTCTCATGTGTAGGTCCCTCAGATTGTTTTTTTCAGCTTGCAAGGCCCGACTTCTCACGAATGTCTTGCTTCAGGGGTACACAAAACTGCTGCACTGTTGTTCATTTCTATTTGCATGGTACAAGTAACTTCTGGTGCCGTTAAAAGTATTAGTACAACATCACTAATCAAGAACATTTTTATCATACTCTGCTGATCAATTTTGGAAAAGTAATTTATGCCTCTCAAGGATCTAAATTAAGATTGGATAACAGGGGGTAAAAGCAGCTCCTGTGTATTAGCCAGTGGTCAGGAGCTACCACTGAGGCACAAGGAGCTAATAGCCAAGGTTCTACAAATCTAACTTCCACGTAAGATCCAAACATATCATTGTGTCCATTATTTATGACCTGCGGTATGTCAGACAGCGTTTTAGTAAAAAGAAGAGAGAGTGAAGTCCTCCCATATCCCTACCTCTAAGGCGCGTTCATTCTAATCTAAAAGAAAATAAAGGGTGCTCGTCAGGATGTCTTACCAACATAAAACGGTCCTCTGTCCAAAGCATCATCTTCGCATGAGTTCTGTCCCTACCACTAACAAAAGGATTAACAAAAACTCAACCAAGAGAGGTCTGGTAAAGAGTTTCGTCTCAACCTATGAAGTAGTGGTTGGCTTCTGACCCCCACCCAAATAAGTCTGGTTTCTTCCAGGCTAATGCCCAGTTCAAAGTTCGGGACTGCATAATGTCTTTATTCTTACTCTTCTTCCTGTAGAATAGTCTCTGGAAGTCGGGCCGTAGCTACTAAACCCTGGAGTATGGTTTCTCTTACAAAGTCTTGGGGTTGTGTGCCTCTCTCCCAGTGTTGGGATATGGTTTCCTTCTTCCTGGCTTGGGCCCCCCCCCCCCCCCCACACCCCTCCTGGGCAAACTGCTTCACACACTGCGCTTGAGAGGGGGGGGCAGGGGTCGACAGAGGCAGGGTGCCATGACACCAACGCATACCTTGCTTGTTGTGGCGGTGTTCCTTGGGCGAGGCCATCTCCTCCGCTGGTACGGAGCCACGATTCCAGTGTCCCTCCGGTCTTGCGCATCGGTTCAGCTGCCTCGGTTCTTCCCATCGGGACTCATGGGACTTGGTGTCGGTTCCAAAAAGCACCCATCAACCACTTCCAGATCGTTCGGCAGCCATAAGCATCCCTGGCTCCTACTGTAGCAGAGGTGTTGAGGTACGTCAGGTGTTGTGTAGATGTCTATGCACGCAGAATCACTGTGGGCTGTATGGCTTCTCCAGACCATGTGCGTGGTGCTGCTTTCCGGCGCTGCCTCCCAGGGGGATGTCTCTTCCTGTGCACTACTCTACTGGCTTTACTTCCTTCATGTGTCGGTGGCACAGGACCTTTATGTTCCAGCCTACAATGAGAGTGGGTAATCCATTATACCCAAGCTTGCTACACCGATGGCAGCATGAAAGGGTCAGACACCACACCAGCCACTTTATGGGGTCTTCACACAGCAGTCTTCATATAGCCAACAAAGACATTGACATCTTGATACAAGCAAAGAGAGCTCCTATCCTTTCCTGCCCTTGAGGAGAGGGGGCAGGGGATGGGGGTCACCCCTTGTGGGATCCCTCCTACCCCATCAATTAGGGGCAGTTAAACTTAGTGGGCTCACTGCCGTAGTCCCAAAGGGGGTTGTTCCCCCCCTCCCCCTTTGGGTAGAGGATGAATACCCTGGATTAATCACAGACCGCTTATACTTTAAACGGCATATAGTTATGTTCTAATGTTTATTTATCCATTGTCTGAAACGTACAGAGTTAGATTCACATAGATGTGTTTGTTCGGCATCAGTAGCCTGGGGAGTCAAAAGTAGCACCTGTAGCTGTTTATGTCGAGCTAACCAGGCTCTTGTTGACGACAAGTAGAAGCTAAAAATCTCACCTCAGTTTCAAACACAGTACACCATTTCTTAGTCGCCACATCAATTATCACAGGCCAATGGCTACTGGCGAGTGTAAATTGAGGTCTAGACTGTAATACCTCATGCACATCTTCCTTGTAGCATTTCCCATAGAAACATAATTCTGCCCTCTCTGGAAACCCCACTAACTCCTCTCATAACTTTCACCCTTTGTCCATTTAGGAGCCAGTGCTACAAGCTACCTGTCTTACTTTGTATCATGTTTCCCCACTCATTCAGGACCAGTCACTGCACACTGGGATAGTCCACTCAAGGGTGCCTATGGCATCTCCTCAAAAGCACCTTACAAGAATAACACCTCTGCTGAGATGTCATGGCAATACTGGATCCACCCCCCCCCCCCCCCCCGGCCCTCCACTAACCTCCCAGCACTCAGATTCTCACCCTAGACTCTCAAATACACTATATACCCCACCAACTAAGCCACTCGCGCAAGGTAATTGAATAACTGTCCTAAAATACATCAAACACCAGAATGCTAGATCTCTACAATAAAGTAACATGCCAGAGTCCAGGTCAATCCATCCTGGCACATTGGGCATGCAATGCTCCCATGTACTCAAAAATGCATGTTCATCTCTCTCCCCACTAAGCTTCCATTTCTTTCAGATCTGCCAGAGCACCTGGACACCTTGCAAAAAGCAGCGCCATGGGGTTTACCAGCCTGGTCAGCCACACTCACCAGAGGCTTTATCAATGCTATTCTGGGGCCCTACAGCCACCAACCGCAGCAAGGTACAGGACACATAACCTTTCTTCCTGCCTTGTAACCTCCTGCCTTCTCAGGCATTATCAACAGTCTCTACTAGGCATCCTCAGTAAAGAAGATACAGATGTACTGTTCCTCTTCCTAGGAGGTTATTGCCCCATGTTTCCTTATACCCAGGCTCCTCCCTACACTCTCCAGGAACCGCCCATTGAAACACTTGCAACTGCAACGGTTTCCCAACCAAGCTAACCTCCTCAAAATACCTGTGTCACCCCAAGCCCACACACTCTAAGCTCACACAGCGTCATGCTGATCCACACCCAATCAGCCGTTGCACATGCACCCAAAATCTCAGACCCCATCACCTACCACAAACTAGCTGCATCTTCATCCCCAAAATCTGGCTGACTCCAACCTCCTCCCATACCTTCAATGTCCTTGTATCACCCGATATAGCATTCAACATGCAGTCCAATCAGGGAAAACAGGGGAGGGAGGAGAAGGGCAGGTGGGATGAACCCTGCAGAGCCCTCACAAAAACCCTATATAAAGTCTCCTCCTAGGTGGCCAGGGAAAGGCAGACGCTTTCTCATCAAGACCTTAGGGGTGGTGTTCTGCGGAAGGATCACCTGGGAAGAGAAAGGGCCCAGGGGAATACAAGGACTGCATTGGGCGAGACACGATATTTGTCTTCGTCTAGGGAAGACAGCTACTCAATGACACAGTATATAATGGCTTGTCAGAACAATCTTTTAGCTCCCAAGTTGAACATCTTAATATGGGTGAAAAGTGTTCATAAATCCTTAAGAATTGGGAGACATGAAAACCCTCCTAAAAAGAACTAGAAGCTCCTCAAACTCCCAAAAAGGTACAGCGAAGAGACATCTGTGAATAACAACCACTTAAACTCTAAAAACCTTTATTAGTCTACAAAACCAAATCTTCTGATTGAGTCTTACAATTTTCCTGTAGGGAACATTATTGGGAACAGAACTGGGCTTGAGATTAAAATATCAAAGAAGAGTGCTGAAAAGGAACAAAACTGCAAAGTGCAGCTTGTTAATGGCAATGACCCACACCGGAGGGAGACTTAAAAGGCCCCCTCAGGTGCAGGCCATGAGGGAGCAGATAAGCAGTCGTAGGTGGAGGAGTTGGGAACTATGCACGTGGAAGCAGAAGCAGAGACTTGAGGAGAACTAAAATGCTAGGGGTCTAGGGGTCCATTAACATGGAAAGAAAAAGGTGCAATAAAGAGAAATCTTTCCTAACACTCACCTCCCTCGCCCAGACTAGGGATGGGGGGGGAGGAGGAGGGGGGGGGGGGCGGGTGGGGGGGGAACTGATCCACCCCTGGATGGGTTCCAGTCAGGTATCCCAGTCGGACAGCCCAACAGAATTGCTAACTTTGGGGTCTGGCCTGAGCCCAATAGTAAAGTTCAAGGCCTGTAGGCTCATGAACCACCCGAGCCACGATTCTCTCCCTTAATTTCCACCAACCACTTCAAAGGCTTAGGGGGGGTAGTATACACAGTGATGCGAGTCCCATGGAGGTAGGACCTCAACTTCCTAAAACACCATATGATGGAAAAACATTTTCTCCACCTGGGGCCACCAGAGTTCTCCACACCTAAACTGCTAGTGGATGTGAAATGGTTGTTCCTCACCTTTGTCATCAAGCTGTGCACGTTTCCCCAACAATCCCAGTGTCGTAGGCATCCGTCTGCTTTATAATAGGTCTCTTCCCATCAGGTACCCTTAAATCCGGGGCCTGACCTAAGGATTCTTTCAGGCCAGCGAAGGCCTTCTCATGCTCAAGGGTCCATAAGAAGTATTTGGGTCTCCTTGAAGCAGTGAGGGCAGTCAGAGGGGCAGCTATATTGCTATAGTCTGCCACTTTACTCCTGCACATGAAGTACTTCACTGACAATTGGTTGCTTCTTGTCCCCACATATACCAACGTCATTCTCAAGGAATGCCAACAGCTCCTGCTCAGTTTGACACGTGGTTGTCTCCCTGAACAAGTTGGCCTGATGAAGTCCCCAATATCATTTGACAGGTGTCAGTTGCAGCCACCAATCCAGAAGTCGATACTTTGAAGTGAGAATCTGAAAAGGCCGAAACTGCAAGGGATAGGTTTCCATACCCTGAGAGATCAAAGGGCAACTGTACTGGGTTGATCCACCAAGGTGTTACCTCCTAGTGGAGAGTGTGCCTGTCTTGGGGAGGGAATACAGGGCTCTAGTGTCCATACAGAACTGGCTCTACCCGTAGGATTCTACAGATCCTCAGTATTGGATTCCAGAAAGCTAGAGTGCTCAAACAATCCTTGTTGCAACACAGGGTGGATCTCACACCAACTCTCAGAACATCTTTTCTGTTCTGAACCACCACAACACCAAACCTGGTGGGTTCAAATCCACTATCGGTTATAAATTGTTTCAGTGACAGAAAAGGGCGGAAGATTGCCTCCGCAAAATCTCCAGCTCACCTTGCTGATGTGGGGTCAGTCGAGGGGACACTAGGTCATCCTCACTGAAGTTATGAAAAGGGCTGCTTGGGCTCAGGGCAGGGAGACATACAGATTTCTCTGGCCCCTTCTCTGTAACCCTAAGCAGGGCTCCAATTCCATCTATCATAATAGGACCTGCCATACTATCCATAGGAACTTTATGGCAACCTGGACAGGTGCACCAAGGCCTTCTGGATAGTTTCTTTTTTTTTTCCAAAGTTATTTTTATTATTTTCAACGTAACAAGTCATGCTGAGGTTAAGATCATTACATGTATGTCGGCTTGTTAGAACGTATAGATAGGAGAACATTACTTTGCGTGCTTTAGTCTTAGCTAATCTTGCGTTCTCTTCATTAATAAAAGCAAAAGAAATAATAACAGTAACAACTACAACATGATGGGGGGGGGAGGAAAAAGGGAAAGAAGAGGGGGGGGCAAGAGACAAGGAGCAGTTTTCACAAGGAGCCGATTTTACACATGAACAGGTTACTATCTGTTTCGCCAAGGAGTCTGTTTCAAGGGTTCGGAGTGGCACCTTCACTGGATTCTGCCGGGGTGCTTTGGTGTCAGGTCTTCCAAGTCCGGGGAACTCGGTTTATCGTTCGTGGCATTTCGGAGAACTGGGAGAACTCAGTTGCTTGTCTGGCTTAGGGCTGTGTTTTCTTTTTCAGTCTTGGGTTTCCATCCAGCGTAAGTTAGGTGGCTGCCTTGTCACCCCGGGGAATTGCTGCGCATAGTCCAGAAAGGGCGCCCATGTGCATTCAAATTTGGGTTTATTGCCTGACCTGATGGCTGTGACTTTCTCCGCTGCAGCGATTTCCCAGCATTTTGCCAAACTGTGAAACATGGCAAGGACCCAACCACTCACATGTGTTCTGGGATTTACTGAAAGTTGGACAGGAGAAGGTCCCACTGAAGGCTCCAATCCAATTTACAGGAGATCTGACAGTTCTCTCTCTCAGACCATCTTAAGTGACACTGGACAGGTCACTTCACCCTCCACTGGGTCTGACGACTACTCCGCACAGCAGAGGAGCTACCTCGGGACTGTCAATCAGTATGGCATCAATGACTGACTTGGCACATTCTCTGTGGGTAAGTATTAAGGCATATGGTGTGATCAGCAACCACCACTTGCAACCTACCACCTGAGGTGTCCAGGGTCAAACGGTTAAGCAAAGTAGGCCTTGCCTCTAGTGCAAGTGAGTCTACTCCTAAAAGAGAACTCTTCGAGTATGTGAATACTTGACTCACATCTGTTAACCTGGTGACAGAGGGAGACCCCTGCAGTGGGGGGGGGGGGGGGGGGGTTCTTCTGGGAACCCCACCATGAACCAGGAGGAAAAGGTGTTTGACCGCTCTAGTGGTATCCTGACACTAGGATGTACCACTGGGGGAATGTCACGCCAACTGTAAGAGGAAGGGCCTCACAACCTGAAAAAACTGCAACCTCTTAAGGCTTTCTCTGGCGGGCTCACATTTCAGTAACCCACCTTCCTGTTGTATCCTTTTCTTCGCTGGAAGGGAACCCTCCGACGGGAAGCGGGGCTTTCTCCACAGGCCTAGGTATGATGGTTTCATTCTTTGTTGGTCCATACTAATCTCTCCCCTAGGGGTCTCCTCTACCAGCATGCTAGGTAGATCAATAGTCCTATAGGATCCAAGATTTGATTTTCTGGGAGTCTTTTTTTTCCCCAAACCTGGAATAGAGACTCCTGCCAATTACCTCAACAGATGTTGTAGGTAGGACACAGGGGGAATATTCTCTTTCCCTCTGCTTCTTCTTCTGATCCTCTGGCCATGGGTTCCCCCTTTGGCATGGCTAAGGCAGCCAGATTCTGAGACCAAGTGCTTGAGGGGCTTTGTGGGCGTCTATCAGGACCTAAGGCTGGAAGACTTCTCACCAAGAACTCTTCTAGGGGCAGCTCTCCTAACATTGACAGATGCCCTGACCAGTTCACTACTCAGTCCTACTGACAGGCCCCCGCTAAATGTTCCAGTAGCACCCATCAGCCAACTAAGTGTCCCCCACAGGACTTCCGGCAAGGCCCTGTGGGTTTACCATGGAGGAAGCTACTTCATTAAGACTAGGCCCCTTCCTAACAGTAGAGGTACTTAATCTCCTACCTTAAGACTATCCTCAGAGAACACATGACTATGGGGCAGCTCTGGGATGGGAGCAGAAGCTCCAGCACTACTATCTTCTAAAGAATCTAGTCTATCTTCAGATTATTCACCTGTGGGGGAAGGAATCCAAAAGGGAAGGACACCCCTGCAATCTCTTCTTCCTCATATTGGAGGGACCAGCCTTGCAGAGTGGACCCCCAAGGTCTTACCCTTACACCTGCCCCCCCCTTCTTGTGGTCACTGGCTCCATATGTTTAACAACCCCCACAGGATCTCAACACATAGGGAGGCTCAGAGAAACCACTCATGATAGGGAGTGGTAGTCCCACTACCCTTACCCGACTCTGGCCATTTCCCCTTATTAAACATTTTGTGGGCCTTTTTGGACATAGGTCTATCTGTACCCCCACCCTCTGTGTTCCTTTCCCCCCTCCTGGTTACCAGAACAGGCTTGTCCTTACGGGACACTATGTGAGACCCATAAGTCAGCAGCAATGGCCAGTCTCTTTGGATCTAACTCTGAGTCAGCCAGGTGCTGCTTAATCTATGGGGAGCAAGAGGCAAAAATATGTTAAAGCATGACCAAGTTGATCATACCCTCAAAAAGGTGGTTACTTGATCGCCCTCTACCCAATCACACATGTTTTTTTTTACAAAATATACAACGAATGTCATACATTCTTTTTTCTTATGCTCTCTAAATCTCGTCACGTATTGGACGGGAGTCTTCAAACTTCAAGACCACAGTTCGCTTCAACTTCGCAAAGGCTTTTACATTTCCAAAATAGCACTGCAGCCACAATGGGGTAGTCGACTGAGCAACCATGGAATCTTATCAGCATCCACAACTTCTTGCACTTCTCATTCATACTCAAATGCAGTTAACCAGTCCACAATGTCATTCTTGTCAACATACATACCAAGCAGATCTTTTGGAAACCTTAGATGAGGAGTAGCTAGATCACATTACCAGATCTAGGAAGAGCCATTAATTGCTTGTACCTTGGCAAACTCCACTGGTAATCCCTGTCCTTCCGTTTCTCTGCTTCCTCCAGTTCTTAGCTTAGCCATGCAAAATTCAAGCTCCTTCTGCTTATACAGCAGCTCTTGTTTCTTGAATTCCAGCATGGCCTCAGCCACAGAGCCAGCTGAAGATACTTGGGAGGGCCTCATCATCAGTCTCCTCTATAAAGGCAGCAACAGTTCTTTCAGTACTGTTACTGGGTGCGGCCCCAGCACCTTCTGCACAGTCATAAAAGGGTAAAGCTGTGATTTGTCTTTCCTGGCAATCCATGATCTTTTGGCTCATTTCAGCCTTTGTGCCATAACCCGAAGAGCCTCTTTCAGCATAAATCTTTCTTAGTCAGACCCTCCAGGATTTTACGGCATGAAATGGCAAATTTTGCAGCACAAACATTTATTGCAGCATTGTTGCAGCACAATTTATTGACTGCAGTATTGTTACATTGCAGGTAAGAGGCTGTGTGCAAGGCTACAAGAGAGCCAGGGTGTCATTGTATGCATCTTTTGTATCAATTTAATTAGGAACAGTCCTAGAGGTCTCTGGCTTTTGTTTTGGCTAGGTTTTTGGTTTAATCTGCATGCCTATTTAATATGAACAGGATTTATCATTATCAGTTGTAATGCTGAAAATGGTCCCATTCTATGTTCGCCAATCCCCCAAACGTTTCACCACTTCCCCATCACAACTTGTATTTTCGAACCTCACTCTCAGTCATACACATACTGTCACACTATCAAGTCACAATTTGCGCTGTCCAGTCCCTGCCAAACTCCAAATCATACTCCCAGCTTGAACCTTACACTCTCCAATTCCTCCTTCAGTATACAGTCCTTCATTCTTGCGTGCTACTTCTGCATCTTGCATCCTTTTAACCCATTGCACTCTTCCTGCATCCTTTCTCCCAATCTGCAGCGTACTGCTACTTTCCAGCCAAACGCCTCTGCTTTGGGTCCACTGCTACCCCGGATCCCACGCTCCTTCCACTTTCTGTACCTGCGCTCCCTCTCCGTTTTCTGGCCCACCGCCCCACTGCATCCTCTGCTCTCTTGCCCACCGCTTCCCCCTCTGACCAAACATTCTCCCTCTGATCTCCCTTTGCCTACCACTCCACAGCTCACCCATCACTCACCCTTTCCTTTCCCTCTCATATTGTGACAATTTTTTCTTAATTGTTGATTTTGGCCCAGACCCTCCAAAAAAATGGGACATCTAAAAATAGTGCAAAGGATGTGTTTTTAGATTACCCATTTTGGAAATGTATTCTCAAAAAGGTGACCTGCGCATTTCCATTCCACAGGGCTGAGATGTAGCCCAAATTATGCGCTGGCCAGCCGCCTTGAATACGTTTGTGTTGGAAGCGCTCTCTCGACAATGGTCTACACTCAGGATCTCTGTGCATTTCACCGTGACTATCCCACAAGGGTCCTGCCACTGTAAAATGCAACCAAAATAAATAAAAGAGACAGCAGCTGTCGAATTTAAAAAAAAAAAAAAAAAAAAAAAAAAAAAATTTTACTCAGTATTGCATGAGTCGGTAGGGTCAGTAAAGACCCTGTAATGCAGTGGCACCCCCTGTTAACCTATTCAAGGTGGGTGCATAGGGTTGCCTACAATTTCTTCAAATTTAAAAGCACATCTTGTTTGTCGATTTGGGATGCGCAGAAACACCCCCCCCCCCCCCAATTTGTGCAAAGGGGTGAAAAAGGACGTCTGAATGTCCGCATATAAGAAGCGCCCATTCTTTGTGGATTGGACTGCTCTTTTTTTTTTTCCACAAGTGATGAGATATGCTTGCGCAAATAATTTCTTGAGTAAAAAAATAAAAAGAAACTGCCCCCTTGAGTATTTTTCTTTGTCTTGGAAAAACTGCCATTTTGGGCGTGTTTTTGCACCCGGTTTACGCAGTATTTTGCAGGAGCGCAAAAAACGATATAAGCTGAAGGGTCTGCTTAGTGTCTCAGACTTGGAAGCACTTAAAGTTACGTACGCAATTGCTTCCATGCTAAAAGTAAGGCAGTAACAACCAAGGTCACTTTGTTTCTTGTGTAAGAGTAACATGTGTATTTTACCAGTGCGCAACACTTGGTACCTCAGATCTTATCCCTCCTCTGTACACCAAATTTGTTAAAATGGATTTCTAAACTCTGACATGGCGATCAGATGTTTAGAAGGCCACCCTAGTTTAGTTGAACAGGGGAACTTCTGGACAAGCCAGATCAATCTACGGTAGCTTGGCAGGTGGTCAAGACAGTCTCAGGAGGGGCGACAGCGATTGGAAGCCCACAACGAGTATACACTGTAAAACTAAATGCAGTAATGGGGAAAACACAGCCACAACCTCTAACAGAAGGGGAGGTTAACACAAATAAGGCAGATCTTCAGAATCGACCCCTAACTTGAGCAGTCCAGCCCTACGAAGTGGGGAGCCTTGTGCTCGAAAGCATAGCAGTCCATTAAAAACGCGCGGTTGTGCGTAATGAGGGAAGGCGGGTCCTCTTCAGAGAGCTGTAGTAGTTCAGGGAGGGGCTTGAAGTGATGAAAAACAGCGTCCCGCTATTCGAGGAGGGTCTACCCTTGCAGGCAGAGCGACTTTTGGGAATAGCTAGGGGGCGCAGGCTAGCCCAGCTAAGGTATCTTATTAGGGATTCTTGTACGTAAAAAACAAATGCTGTGCCAAGGGGGTCACCAATAAGTGATGCAAGTACTCACTGGCCCTCAACACATTCCGGGCCAGGTCACTTGTAGGTGCAATCCCTGCAGGTGTACTTCACTCCGGCTCTCAGCGGCTGCGGGATTATCGTCTGTGGTAGGACAGTAGCCTTTTCTCAGCTCACGAAGAAAAGAGGACAGTTCCAGTGCAGCACCTCTTAAGGAACAGGGGGGCAGCCAGGAAAGGCTCCTACAATGACCGTCACCACAGCAGGGCGAAGCAGGGACCACAAAGGTTTGTGGCGTGGCGTACCCTCTTAGATCGCAACCCAGAAGAGCTAGGACTACGATGTTTGGCAGGAGAGGGCCCAGGACCACAAGCTAGCTATTCCCCATATCTGGAGCGTCAACTCAGGACGGTGGCGCTCATATGCGATACCCAGAGTTTGAGCTGGTCAGTTTGCTGGATGGCCCAGGAACACTTCCGACTTCTTTTGGAGGGTAATCAGGATGTGCAGAGAGTAGTTCCCACTACACTAAAGGGTCAAAGCGCCCTTGCAGGCCTTCTGTAATCGATGCAAAAACAGGGGGCTGAAGTGACAACAGCAGGCTCAGGGTGCCAAACCATCCAGCAAGTCTCCAGCGGTTCCTCTGGTCTGCTTTTTCATTTCAGGATACTTGGCTCCTTCTGTAGTTCGGTGTGAACTTTAGTTGATTGACCTGGCATGGATACAGAGCCCCTTCTCTTATCCAAGATTTGTTTCGAGCTCAAACCTGGGATAGACAATGGAAGATCTGCTCTCTTGCATTCACGCCAGGTGTGGGTTCCAGTCATTCAGGCATACCAGACATTCTGGCACTAGTACTGTGGATTGGGACCAGACAGTCCCACTCCTCTTCCAGGGCACTAGCACACATGACATGCAGGAGCCCGCGGAATTTGCGGTTTTCGCGGGAGGCTGCATGCCCAGATAAGGCAAGTATGTGTCTGCTCGACCTCGGGGAAGGCAAAGGGACAAAATGGCCTAAGGACAGAACAAAATACTTCGTAGCTCACCCATTTTCAGCACTGGCCACAGTCTTGAGCCAAACGTTGTGAACGTAATATGGATGATTAAAAAGAATTAAAAACACTATAAAGGTAAACTACTGCCACCAGTTTGTTCGTCCTAGGCACACTTGTACAATCACCAAAAATCCTTAGAGGGTGTCTAGGGCCATAAAACAAAGGGACTCCTATGCACGGTACTTGGCACATAAGTTACCAAGAATTGGCAACATAGTCAAAGACTAGGGGGGAAACACAGTTTCCCCGCACTGACAGTCTGAAGAACGTTTCAGTTTCCCCATAACAGATGAGCAAAAGCCCAGAGGAGCGCAGATGAAGGCTGCTCCACTGGAAAAAGTCAGGTTAGGAGCAAAAGGTTTGGGGGGTCCTTTAACATGCAAGGAACGGTGCAGTAAAGAGAAATCTTTCCTAACAGACTACAAACAGGGCTCATCCTGTTGGAAAAAAACATCCTTCACTCAAAGGATCTCACAAATTACCATACCATCAGAAGGCTCCCTTTTATTGGAAAGATCAAGAAGCAGATTGCCAACCAAATAGCCAAAATTCACCTACTCTGCCTTCTTCGGGATTATCAAACAGGCTTCTGCCCCAAACTCATCAAGGAGACATTTACCGTTGAGGTGGTTGATGAGACCTTGCATATTATCAATAAAGGTGATGCATGCATATTAGTCCTCCTTGACCTCATTCCACCCAAGACAACACTTCCACCCAACCCTCTTTAGTGACAAAAGTGGCTTTGCAGGCACATCGGTTGTCCTCATATCTATTAGGAGACACCAGGCTGTCCAAATGGATTTGCCAAGGTTGACACTGCCAATTAACCTGGAGTGTGCCCTAGAACTCCATCCTCTCTCCGGTTCTATCCATACACTGGACCCCTCAACACACCTTACTAACATCTCAATACACAGACGACACTCAGCAATACCAAAGAGTTATGGGTTGCCAAGACATCACCGACCTCTGCACAAGCCTTACTGCCATTTAAAATGGATGTGAAGATCCTACTTGAAACTTAATCCTACCAAGAGGCTCTCACCGAAAGGTGGCTAGATGGCATGCACTTGGACAGACTTACCCAACAACTCACTAACTCATCACGAATCGCTCAGATCCATAGAATCCTTTTAACACAAAGCTAAAAAGGCCCAAAAGTGCTGGAATAACCCTACTTTGCAAGATCAAACCCTCCACGCTGCCCCAGAACTTCCAAGCTCTGGTGATAGATGTATTACTTAGATGGGGGAAAATGCCCTACTAGCAGGGCTTCCAGCCATGTAGCTAATCCCCACCTTAAGGGGATACCAAACAGTGGTTTCCCTCAATACCATGGCATGCAAATTAAACACCACCTCTGCGCCACTATATGTGATCCGACGCGACGACTTTTTCAGCTAGGATACTGTTAAAAGACGTGTGAATCACAAACAAAGCTACCTCGGCAGGCACACCAGCTTGCCTGCCAGCTAAGTAAAACATCTCTGGCAGATCGCAACAGACACGCAATAGCATCATTGCCACACTCATTCCTATGGAATTCTATCTGAGCAGCAATACGGAGCGTTCCCAGCTCTCCTCTTCGGTAAAGCACTGAAACCCTTCCTATTTAAGACACACCGTGAAATTACCTAGACTCTGAGACTACCCACCAGACACAGGGTGACTTTCTGTAGCTCAACAAAAGTGCTAATATGTTAATGGTTTCGTCGTCACACAATACAGCGTTACTGTCTGCCCCTCAACACTATTGACTGTTAATACAGCAGAATTAGGGTAAGGCACTCAGCATCTTCTGAGCTAGTTCGACGCTATATAAATATAACAAATGCAAATAACAAATAATCACTTTTCAGATTCCTGTGAAAAGCTCCAACCGGACCACTGTGCAATGCTGCACCTTAACACCAGCCAAAGCACTATCCAGTGGCATCCGCAAACACACACACACCTCGGCAGAGCATCACCTGGACCCCTTGTTTACAGCTTGATCCAGACACATCAATGCACATCTCCCGTCTAGATACCACTCTGCACAAACCCAGTCCATATACCCATTGTCCCTGCCCGATCCATACCCTTCTCCATTAACACCACACGGCGCCACTACAAAAGAGGCCCACCCAGGCCACCTCAACAAGTCCTGCACTCACTTTACGGTCTTATCCATGCCCATTTTACAAACCTGAATCTAGATCCAATTGACAAGATACATTCACAGGGATCGAAATAGGCAGGAGCTAAAAGCAGTTCTTGGGTATTCAGTCTGAACCAGTGACCAGGAGCTAGCACATAACGTTCTGCAAATCCAAGTTCCACATAAGAAGCAAACATCATGTTGTCCATTATTTATGACCCCCTTACGATTTAAATGTTTTCCAAATGTTTAATGATTTTCCATTGAGTGGAATAGGGGACCTAAATAGTCATCAACACATGATCCGATATCACATCTGTGTGGTCATTGTATGCTTGTGGGACGGTTTAGGGTCTACGCGAATTAGAGCCACACACCGTTATCTCTTGCAGAGGGCATGCTTATACCTGCCAAACCATCAATTGGTTGCAGATCATGAGATACCTCATAATTCTATTATACAAGACCTCTCTGGTCTGCCTCGTCCCCACGAGATAAGGGCACCCCAAACGCAGGACTGAGTGCACCAGGTCACTCACCTGTAGAAATATGGACTCCAGCACCCACAATGCACATTGTGTGCATTGAGGCAGCATCTTGGACTCCCAGCCAACCTGCCGTGTCCTCATGAGAATGTGATCCTCTACACATAGGGTTGTATGACCGCTTTATTTATTCATTATGGACCCTAAATGTAAAGAGTGAACTTCAGGCTAGCCAGCGTTGTCCCCAAGAGAATGTGACTCTACATGCAGGATTATGCGACCTCTTGGCAATCTACGGACTACAGCGCCCACAAGGCAAATAGCATGCATTTGGGCACGAGAGCTAGTTCCCTTTCCAGGTCTTCTATATTAAGAAGACATGGCCACGCCCCTACTCCTGTGGGTGCCGCGTTTCCTGCCCGTATCAGCACTAGGGAAAGCAAACTACCCGCCGGATTGAGGATTTATGCAAATGTAGATCAGAGACGTAGGTCCTTTTTAAAGCACTCGTACACGGTACGTTTTCAGCACAACCATTTCCCTAATTCGCACCGATAAGTGAAAGCGGAACGCTTTCACCAAAGCATGACACCAAGGTGTGAGGCTGTTTACTCGTTACTAGTGTTTATTATGTATGTGAATTGCTGTATGGAGAGATCTTCCCTTGGGCATGGTCTCCTCGTCAGTATGAACGCCCGCGCCTATGCACGGACAATATTAATTTTAAGATATGAGGCATGCTAACCGGCCCGTATCGAAAAGGACATGTTTTGAGCCAACACAAACTGTGCGGGCTCCCGCAGGATTGGGGTACTAAGAATAACAACCGGGTGTATACACAAGCATACAGTTTACTTTGTTCATTCAAGGTCATGTACACGTGTTTTCCCGAATACGCGAGCGTATATACCATGGATTTTGCCAGACGTGCTTGTTCCATTAGTTGTCTCTGGATTTCTTCCAGAGATTCAGCTATTGCAACGTGAACTACTGTACATCCCACCCCCCCACCCCCTGGGTCGGACTGGGACAAGAAATAGGCCCAGACACCGAAAATAAAGGGGCCCACCCCTCGCCTCCAAAAAGTGGCCCACCTCTCACCTCAAAAAAAGTGGCCCTGAAACCATCATCCGTGAATCGCGTCCATTCATGACTCTACACAAAATGCTACTTATGGAGGGTTCATTTGTCTGTTACATTACAACTCATAAAATAACATAACTTTTCATACAGTTCTGTGACCATGTGCGAGTAGCTTTTCTGTTACGACCTTCACAGTGGTGACTACTAGCATTCAAAGGTCCTTTTCCATGCATTGTCCTGGCTGACACCTAGGCCAGTGCCCCACCAGCCCATCTCAAGTAAGTAACCTGGAATATTGGCGAACTAGCCCGCGAAAATTACCCCTCCACCCACGTTCCTACAGACTCCAGGTGAACAACGCCCTTTTACATGGGCTGAAAGGCAGGCCCAGTTGCCACCAGTTCCGTTGATGGACAGATTATGCACCAAAAAAGAAGTCTGCTTTACTTCTAAAAGGTGTACATTTGTAATTGTTTCCCCTTCCCTGCGCTATTTGTAGAAATTGCTGACGCACGTCGCAAATCAGATAGGCAGCCGAGGGAGAAAGCCATGGAGAGATTCATGTGCAAGTGGGTGAAGGGCAAGGCCATCCCTGTGCTGGGGCGATGGAAGGACGCAGCCTGCATAGCATGAACCTAGCGCCGCGCTTGAGCAGTACATACAGGCTTGGGAAAGTGCTTATCTGAATCGCTGGCGGGCGGTCGCAGTATATGTATCGCAGGCTTATGACATGTTATAAGGACGGTGGGCACTGGCAGAAGTCCTGCTTTGCGTGACGTGATGCGTGGCCTACTAGTGTGGCAGGTGGAGTTCCAGGCTTTCAGTCGATGTCACATCGCGTTATATATTTAAGCGTTTGTAATGTATTAAACTCCCCGTGATATGCACCGGGTCCTTCCACAACACAGGCCAGCCACCCGCTCCCTCTATTCACTCATCTGTTGAATGATGTGGGTCATGTTATATGTCCATGTCACATGGTTGCAGGAAGCGACACATGCTGGTATTGGCATACTGCTGCTCCTTTGAAGATCCCTGGACACCCAGTGCATTAGGGAGTAGTGGAAAAGATTTAGCTCACTCTCCGGATCGGACATTGTATTGTTGTGGATTTGTCATTTATTTACCTTACATTTGTTAGCAGTGCACAAAGCACCCGGGCATCTAGGCGCTAGTTACAGAAAAAAAAGAGCGCAAGGAGGACAAAATGGGTTGCACAACAGGTGACTCTTGGGGGTTCATTCACAGCTCTGGCTGCATCATTGTTCGCAGCAGATCCAAAGTGCCCTATTAATTTCTCCTGATAACAGTTATGTTAGAAGGCATATCATATAGGGCTAAAGTCGAGGGTATACGTGGGTGGACGGAGGCCACCCACTTTTTTCAGAGAGTGGACTCCGCCCCCCCCAGCTAAAATGAACAACATTGAACGTCTTCCTTGAATGTATGAATTAAAGCCGACCTCAGATCGAACTGCAGTAGTCAGGTTTGCATGCCAGATACTTTACCAATGTATAACCCAATCAAAATAACAAACAACTAAAGGTCAAATGTCCAGTTGTGGTACTGCATGTTCCAGGGAAAACATTTGTATTGGCTCTTGGAGTTTAAAATATGCACAGCTTTTATCGTTTTGAAAAACTTTAAAAGAAAATATCCTCTTGGTTTTTTGTGTGTGTTGATTTTATGTGCAATTTAGGTGGTTATGTAAAGTAAATTTAATGAAATGTGCACATTTCTGCATGATAATTTCTGGCGACGTCACATCCCATTGCATTTGTTGACGAGTCCCCTTACTTTTATTTTTAGGACTTGACCCCTCATATCCGGCAGGCCAAGTCTCTATTTTTGCAGAGTCTGTTTCCCCACTTCATGACAAGCATCACTGCGTCTTCATGTGATACAGAATCGGGAAGTCAGGTCCTGGAATACCGGACCACTCAGTGCATGTGGTAATTAGGTTGGTGTGCCGCGTGTACTTAGCCCTTTCCAAGACAGCCACCCCACCTGCACTGTTCTCTTAGTACATGCCCCCAAACTGACCGAGACAGTCAGAAGTAGAGGGGCTTTAGTGGTCGACCTAATCAATCCCAGCACTGCAGCAGCCCTCTTCCTCCAGGTGCATGTGTATCCCCCATGCCCCACGGTTTCCTTCCCAAATTCAGGGGGGGGGTGTGTGTGTATATATATATATATATATATTAGTTGGCCGCCGCATGTATCAAAGAAAGGTAACACCTTTCTCTGCATCAGGCCAGTGGCGGGGCTGAAATTGCAAAGGATATGCAAGTTAGTTACTTACAGATCCTTTGCAACTTGTGTCCGGCGAGGCGGAGGCCCTGGGTGCCGGTTCCTTAAGTGTGAAGCCCATGCCTGGGCCACAGACCGGCCCCAGGTCTTCTTGCCATGATTTTGCATCGGCCGAGTGGCCGACGAGTCAATCCGGCCCTGTACACCCCCCATCAGAGGCTTTCCACCCGTGTCATCTACCCAGCCTGAAGCACCACCTGTCCCTCACTTTTCCCTAAGAAGGCAGGTACCCACCACTGCATGTGCTATCAGATTCGAAATTATTGATATAATGGGCCACCATCTAACACTTGTGATGCCATCATTCTCTGGCAGACAAGTGGCAGCACATGATTTTTGGTTGGACGTCCCATCTTTTACCACGCCGGACGGCCACATTGTATTTTCACCCGACTTATCCAAGCCAATGACCCCATCAAACATAAGGTAAGGGGTCATTCTGTTGGGTACTTAGCCAAGCTACCTTCATATCCCAGAAAGAGTAGTACGGCTCACTCTGTGCCTTTGCTCTCTACCCAGGCTATTTTTTTTAGTATTCCTGCAATATTTTTCCCCAGGAGCATTGAGGATCTGATCCACTGTTGAAACTACCTCCATAAAGTATATAGTGGAGGTGAGTGACAACTGGTAAAATCACTGAAGGTTATACACAGTGTTGATGTAAATTTGGTACCATTTTTGATACACGATGTGTTTGTAGATTTGCACTGGAAGACAGATTCCACCAGATGTTACCCCTGGGCTAGACTACACTCAAGCTCTATCCCCATCCTGAAGAAACTCGACTAAGATTGGGCTAAACAGAAAAACCTATGTACCACGACCGAAACATAAGTAGATGGTGTTCAAATAAGCATAGCGCTTTATGACTTAATACATACTTATAGTTGACACAGGTGTAGGCAATAATTTATTGATAGGTGTTTTAGGGTTTAGAATAACCCATGTTGTATATAGAAGTGTGCATCGGATGTGTATGAATGAAAGTTTGTATGTATGGTGGTATGAATAGGAAGATGTGCAAGGTAGAAGGAATTCAAGCGTGTTAGTCATATGCTTGGAGTGCAATTTGTGTTAAGTATTATTAATATGATGAAATAAAACAATTTTGATATTTTTGAAGTTAATCCGTTTTATAATTTGTGTTTCCAATCTCACTGACCAAGGTCCATTATGCAATTTTCTTTTTTTAATATTTACTTATACATTGTCGGACATGCACAGACTTAAACTAAACACAGGCATGTTTGTTCGCACCAATTGCTCAATGGAGCCAAAAAGTAGCTCCTTGTAGCTGTTGGTGCCAAGCTAACGAGGAGCTTTTATGTTACAGGCAGTAGCTAAATAGCTGCCAGCTCCCCTCAATTTCGGACCTTGCATCCAGCTCCCTGATTCTAACCAGCCCAAGCCATTTGCTTTGCAAGGTCTCATTACCCCTCTCCAAAGTGGCATCCAAAACCCCTCTGTCAAGGTCAAAACCTGTCTCACTTTATAAAACCCCATAAAAAACCCATCCGGCATAGTTCTATCCAGAGGCTCCTCTACAAAGCCCCACACAAAAACACTCTGAAAAGGTCAGGTCCTGGTGTATTCTACAAAGCACCACCCACAACACCTATACAAATGTCCAATCCTGTCCCCACTCTACAACGCCACACTTTGACACACTTCAATACAGTTGCCCTCGAGTGTTCTGCAAAGATCCAAAAGAGATGTATTCTCCCATCTCCCTCCAAATCACCCTAAGTACAATCCTGATATGTTCTCTGCAAAGCACCATCGAAAAGCAATGACGAGATCCAATTCTGCCCCCCTCTTACATTGCAGCTTCCATAACATCTATCAAGGGGTCATGTACACCCCTCTACTACAGAGCTCGATCCAGCTACCCTTCCTCAAATCCGACTCCTATACCGTGCCCTCACTCAAAACCACCTCTGGAGGTAGTTATTCTCCTCTAAAAAGGACCATCCTGACCCTCCTTTATAAGCACCATGTGCCCCGTTTACAAAGCCCCACACAGTTGCTACACTTTCACATTTCCACTTACAAACCTGTTCCTAGTCCTGTGGAGAATGCTCTTCCCAGAAGCCGAACCCAAAATGTATCATGATTTACTGCAATTTTCCTCTCTGCACAAAACAATAAGAAATCCGCCCATCTGTACAGAGAAAGTCCACAACTCTGTACGGCACCAGAAAAAAAAAAAATACAAAAATTTAAAACAAAATGACCCTCTCTCTGCACAGGACAAATAACATCAATTCCATTACACACGACACATCTCTAAATACCCCCTCTGGGCAGGGAAATTATCACCTCACTCTCTGCATAGAGCAAATACCCAACGCTGTTTTTGTTGAGTGCACATGTCCCCTGGTCAAATAACCCCTGCTGTGCAAGACAACAAATCCCATACTTCCCCGGCTCTCCACACAGGACAAATACCAAAGTTTGCCACTGCAAATGGACAACCACAGCCTCTGCACAGGACAAACTGCTCCTTTATACGGAGTACAAGTAGTCCGCCATTGTTCACTACCCAAATGTGGGGTCCCTCTGTGGAGAATAAATGCTCAAGTATGCCCGTGCTCATCAGCTCTCGACATCACAATGCTGTCTCCAGGTCCCGCCTCTCCACTTCTGCAATGATGACAAGGTGCTAAACTAAAAGACGCTGCAATGCTCAAGTATGCCCTACTGCGCAAAACATCTCCCCACTCTGTGGCTAGTAAGAGAGCCACAAATTATGCCCCTCCCCCGGGCATGCCAAATCGCCCCTCTGCTAGGGTAACCAGACGTCCCGGTTTTGCAGCAACTGTTTCAGAATTGGGACCCCACACCCCCTGCCCCGAGAGTTTTCTAAAAATTAAAAACACCTATCCTGGTTTTAGGGAATGGGAAGGGGACCACTGACAGTTCCATCGCGAAATTATTGAATATTGAAAGTGGACAACACTTATAAATCAAAAAAGCATTGGAATACTTTAACGTATTTTCCCATATCAACCTAATCAGATCTCCGACATCGCAGGGTGGGCTCAAATCCGCAATCTTTCAGGTACCCACCACACATTACCCAATTGTGCAACAAAAGCTGGTTACAAAACAAATACATTGGAAGTCCTGCAATATTAATTCGCGCAATCACAGCAAAAAGCTCATTTACTAATGACATACTTACATTATAAATCTACACATTTTATATGAAGGTTAGCTGTCCAGTCCTAGAAATACGGCAATGGGGCGTTTTCAGTGTCCGTCTTGGTAGTTATTTCTTTAATTTTGTTTCTGCGAGTTATATGTTGTGTGTATTCAGTAGGAGGCCTTATGAAAGGTCAAGAGGTAGGAGAGAATGAAGGGGACCGTACGGTTCCATGGTTGTCAGTTGGAAGGGGACTGGTAGTTGAGAAAGGAACCTGAAAGGATGCATCAGCCCCACTGTCCCACTGCTAACCTCTATTGCTGCAAAAAAGATATACAAAGCATCCTGTTCTTTTGCACGTGCACGTACCTGGTATGGTCATCAAAACTTATGCTGGAAATTCGTACCCAAAAGCACAGGAACATCAAGTATGTCCCACTGCACAAAGCACATCATCTCTCTCTCTGTTGCACATAACAAATCCCAAAAATACCACTCTCCAGTGGGCAGGAAAAAAAGCCTCCACAGGAAAAAACACAAAAATAACAGTATTAATGTAAACTGGAAATTCGTCTGTGAACGGAGGAATGCCCATGCTCTGCCCAGTGGCGTCACCAGGAATCAAATTTAGGAGGGGCACAGAGGGGGCCACAGACAAAAGTGTGGGGGCGGTTCCGATGAAAGGTAATGTGTGACGTCACAAGCACTCCTGCAGAGAGGCTTTTGTACACACCAACTAACATCCTACTGCACCTCCCCCTCCTGTAAGAATGCAGGCACGAAACCATTCAGTGACCAATGGCCCATCAGAAGTTTCATGCTCTACATTCTGATGGAAACGGCTGCAAGTTGCTCTGCACACTATGGAGGTCCCTGTGCAGAAGATGGACAGGAACACCTGGGAAGTGGCTTGTGCTCATGTTCATACCCATGCCAAAATGCATACCAAGATCACTGCTAGCTGTTCGTGTGTCTCTGGGATCATACCGTGTGATCATACCTGCCTAACCTCTAATTTTTCTGGAGACTCCAGAAAAGACCCTGCAATCTCAGGAATTTCTCTTTTTTCCCCCGGGCCCAGTCATATTCTCCACCTGATTGGCTACCAGCGGCAGCCAATTGGGTGGAGAAGTGGGCAGGACCCGGAAACGGCACGAAATGTTCATGCCCACTGCCTGCACCACTATATAAGGCCGCTTCTGGCGGTCAGCATTCTCTGACTTTTTCTTTCCTTTACCTCAATGCGACCACCGACCGCCAAAATAATACCGCTTTCAATCCATGTCATTGTATTGAAAGCAGTATTATTTTTTGGCTGCGGCGCCACCTTCATTTTGCTTACTATAGCATGGAATTAATGATTTTCAGTGCTATAGTAAGCAAAATGAAGGCGGCACCGCCACCGAAATAATGCTGCTGATTGAAAGCAGCTTCATTTTGCTTACTATAGCACTGCAAAGCATTCATTCAATGCTATAATAAGCAAAATGAAGAAGAGACAAGGGAGAATATTACGGCGGCGGCGCCTTCATCCATGGTAAAGCATTGAATAATATGTGCAATGTTATACACCAGGCATAAAGAGAATATGTAGAGACAACAGCCTTCATTTTGCTTACTATAGCAGTGAATGAATGATTTTCAATGCTATAGTAAGCAAAATGTCGTCTAGGCAAAATTGCTCTAACGTGGACTAAAAGTATAATACTAGCAATACACACCAGGGAGATCACAAGATCTCTGGTTACTGTACATCATTAGCCATGCTAGATGCACCAGTTAAAGTATTTGACAGAATTGTTGGCTGAAATTTGACAGATGGGCGGGGCATGTGGGCAGAACAATGTGCAAATGGGCGGAGTCTTGTGGCTGTGGGCGAGACATAAATCTCAGGAATTTTGATTTTCAAATGTAGGCAGATATGCAGACATTTGCCTACTTGCCAACCCTACAGATTTAGGCAGTAGGCTATTGCTTTTTAAGCAGTCCTACCAACTGCAAATTTCAGTGACAGATCCTACTGCTTTTTATAGTGGCAAGTAATTTATGTGACTATAAGGCAAGCTCCAGGACAAATCATGCAATACATTAATGAATTAGTCTGTCTGTACAGTGGACTGGTAGGTGATTACTTTGATTGAGCTCAGACCAATCCGCTGACCTGACAGCTACGTGACTGTTCTGCACTCTGGGCAGGACAACCCTTAGGTGACCTACCAGCAAAGGCAAGTGGTAGAGTGTAACACCTTCACACAACATCTGCCTATCAGACTAAGGGGGGTATCAGTCACCATGTCATTCAGTGTTCAACTTGCAATAAATATGTACTGCTGCTACAGAGCAGTGGCAAACGTTGCCCACCAGCTCTGTGTAATTCTGTGAAGTTAGGTAATTGAATTTGGTGTTAAGTTACCATTCAGAATTATACATTTTTAACATTTTCCATATTGTGCTGTTTGATGGTGTGTATTTTAGATTACTTCAATGTTGCCAACAATGTATGTTATGTATTTTCCCGTGATGTCGTTGTTATGGGAATTATTAATTTTTGAAACTTCGAAAATTAAACAACTTTTTGGTCACAGAATGCTGGTAAGTATGTATTTTAGTGTCACAAAAAACAACACAGCGAACACGGTCACTGTTTGCCTTAGGAAAGGGGGGGGGCACAGGATTTCAGGGGTCCCTCCTCTCCTCCCTAGCGACGCCACTGGCTCTGCCCCACTGCACATAAAGCATCCCCGAAATATTCCTTCTTTCGGGCAGGTGAAATCGCCCCGCTCCACTAACATAACTTTCAGAGACGTACCGTAGATTAAACTCGCTTGGTAACGGAGGAATGACGGCTCGCGGCAAAGATGCTGTCTCAAGTCCCGACTTTTCCCTCTCAGCCACGAGGATGCTGCGCCAGCCTTCCCTCTCTCGCCTCCTGCCACATTTTGCAAAGAATACACGTTGTTGAAATATGCAACCTGAGGCACGTGACTTCCCAGAGACACACGAACGTGCAGCCCATGTGATTACCGGGCGGTCCAGCGTTACTAAGGTCCTTTTCTCGGATTTGAAATAGACACTACCCTGAAGCAACCTCTTACCCGAAGAGAAGAGAAAGTAGTAGTCCATACTGGATTCTGAGAGTGAACGCTTCTTAGAGGTGAGACGATAAAAAGGGCTGAGAAAGTACCTGAACATCATAGAGCTCAACGTGTTTCTTAAGGTATGGTGAGATTGTTGGTACGGGGGTGTCTTCTGTGATATTTGCTTACCTATCCGGTATCCCCTGGTCTTCGGCTCATTGCTGATTGGCTGCATTAAGCCTGAGCAGGGGTCCCTCTTCCGAGCTGTCACATACATAAGCAGCAGAGCACCGTGCAAGCGGCTTCCGTTGCTGTAATGGAACACTGTTCATTCTGAGAGAAAGCTTTGCATTAAAACGTAAGGCTGTCTTTGATGAAGCCTGATGTAAAGCTTTCTCTCAGAATACACGGTGATTAATCTATACCCACAATGGAACGAAGCTCGGCATTACATAAACTTTAACTTGTCATTAAAATACGAGGCTTCGACTGAAGCCATTAATGACTCGTTACAGTTCATGTAACGAGTCATGAATGAAGTCCCTATATTATCCTGTATTCAGCATTGCAAGATGTGGTGAGGGGGACAGCCACGGTAAAACTCCTGCTACTTTCCCCTCAGATGCAGTGCACGCAATTCCAGGTTATCTCATTCGCGCCCACAAACCGCCCACCCCTGCCCCAGTCTATTTTTTTGGTAACAAATACTTGTGGCATCTCGCATTTTAACACAACACCAAAAAACGGCAAAATCATTACAAATGCAGGGACCTCATCTATTAGAGCTCTGTCCGGGCGCTCTGGGGCAAAATACATGCACATCAACTAATTTGCATATGGATTGCACCAACAGAAATTACTTCACAGAAAGCAAATCGCAAGGAGCATCATCAGTCTTTGATACTTGGAGGCAGAATGCAAGTGACTTTAGAATAAATTGTTATAAGTAAGCGAAGTGGCAAATAATTTTGTGGTGCAAAATACCTAAATTGCACTGTTATATATGGAGCAAGTCAGGCTTAAAAAAAATAACAGCATGATATAGTAAAGCTTTGAAGTGAATCACTTACAGAGCTGCAGATAAGACACAGTCTGATTATGGTCTGCCCAGGATCACACACTTTGGTTAAATGGTGAAACTGGGATGTGGACAATTTAAGCAACTGAGCACATCTTCACAGTTTTAGTTTGTATAGATATTTATTAATGTGTCCCTTTGCATTTCATGTGCTTAAATAATACTTTATTTATAGCAATGCCTTGGAAGCAAAGCACATTACATAAGAAACTACCCTTTCATTATTAACTTTAACTATACATCACTATAGAAATATGTTGAGCAATAAGAGGATGGATTTAGTTTTATTGTCCCCATCCTGCATGCAAAGTCACAATAGCATCATGCAGATTAATGTGAGCCTAACAAATCCCCCTTGGGTAAAGCCATACTCATTATTTCATAAAGCCTGCAGCATTATGCAACCGTCTCACACCTGATCGCTCCCTCCCATGCACATTTCTAAAGGGAAAAAAGTCCCTGCTAATAGTCCACCCTCCCTCCCATCAGTGCCTAATGGTTCACATTGAAATGCTCTGTTGACACAGAGCAACTTGCGAGCCCCTCTGTTGCTGCCTGGAGCTCCTTGGGACATTGTCCTGGCAGAGGTTTTGGAAAGGGTAAGGTGTCCTGCTGCCAGGACAATTACTGTGCTGAGCAGTAATTACTCAGCACAAATCGGGCCTTGTTACGAGGTTGGAGGCAGCCATGGAGCTATTAGCTCCATGGCTCCCTCCAAAACCCTTCCGACTCCGCCCTGGTGAATGGAGCAATTACCGGTCCATTCCGAGGTCGGAGGGACCGTAAATTCCCCATTCACCAGGGCCATTTTCCATTCCCATTTGAGCCCCCATAATGGGGAAGGCGCTAATAACGGTATCGCAAATTGCGGTACCGTTATTAGCTCTAGATTCCCTTTGCGGGTCCCGTCCTTAACGCCTGCAAAAACAAGGCATTAAGGAAGGACCCGCAAAGGGAACTCGTAGTAGGGACGTAAGGGATTACCGGCCCTTACCTCCCACCTCGTAATGAGGCCCATTGTCCTGCCAAGGGGACACCTTTCCCTTTTGGGCACCCTCATTGAGGTGCCCAACAGGAGAGGTGGCCCACTGACGAAAGTCCCGGTCAGGCTCTCAAAAGAGCCTGTGGGGTGGCAGCGTGCCCCCCTAGCCCCCGCTCAGTGCGCCACTGTGTCCAGATGTTCTCCAGCCGATCAAGATAGGGAACTTTACAGTCCCTGGTGCCACATCTATGAGTTCATGAACCACTCTTGTGCATTTCACCCATCCTCCTGATTGAAGGCTTTAACACACCACATAAGACTTCCTCCATTAGGTTGTGCACCTTTTTTGTCAAAATGTTATATTCAAGAAAGAGCGTGAACAGTAATTTCAACAAAGGATACATCCTCATTATATACCGCCACAGATTTCTTACATAAATCAAGAAATGCAACCTTTCAAATACAATTTTCCATCAAAGAGGCACTAATAAAAAACAACCACAAACAGCAATACATAAGGAAAGTCAGTGGGTACAAGGCGTGTTTGTGACAGACAGCAACAGGAACATCGACAAAACGGAGCACACTGATACAACAAGCATTAGCAAGGCGAACAGTTTGGGCTTTTTTGTAGTCATGGCAATTCTTGTCAGGCAATTGCACTTGTCAGGCACAGTCATATTGGTATTAACTGCCCATTGGTAGCTGCAGGTGCAAAATGGTGGCAGTACCTGGGCATCTAAGCAGTGCCCGGCAAGTTCCTAATATTATACACAAGCCAAAACTGTTGGCTTTGCCAATGCTTGTGCTTAACAGTACTTCAATGAAATAAACACAGAGTGCTTATAAATCAAGTGGCTGAATGCAGACCTGGCTTCAGCATTTTTTTTACTCCAGTAGCGTGTTTACAGCAGCAATTAAGTCTGCAAGTTGTGTGACCCTCCTCATATGCCGACACCTGAAGGGTTTCTGTCAAAGAGGCTGATACCTTAAAAGTAGGTACTGGGACAAGGAAGAGAAACATGGAGGTGATATGCCTGAGAGATATGTGTAGAAATGTGCATTCTCCACATAAAGTTGACTTACGACTGTGCCGGCCCGGTAACAGCGGTGCCGGTTAGCCTACCGGCACTGTTGTTACCGGACCAGCACAGTACGACTCTGCAGGCAGGTGCCGTCCCGCCCGCAGAGTTTCATGGAAGCACCAAAACCGTTATTAACGGTGACGTTGCTTCCTTGGTCCCCATTCCCATTGAGTCCTGTTGGACTCAATGGGAATGGAGACAAACAGAATTACCGGCGCCTGACTTCCCGGCCACCGTGGGTTGTAATACCTTGGTGTTACCGGGAAATCAGGTGCTGGTAATTTTTGTCGGGTCTGGCGGCAACCCGCCAGTTTTACCGGCAGGGTTACCGCCAGACCCGTAATGAGGCCCATAGTCTTGTTATTGTTAACAAGATACAGTATTATTCTTCATAAAGTACCTATGCTGCCATCACACCCGGCTGGTGTGCATAGTGTAGTTCACTCCACAAGCAGGAGAGCCCCATGGGAGCAACCTCTATGCCTGCCGCTCTGTGCTTTTCTGTGCAGCGCCCAGCGACACCCTCACACGCCTCTTCGGCCATGAGCGGCGTGCCCTTGTGGCGTGGGGCAGAGCGATGCGGGCAACATAGTATGCTGTGCAGAAACATCAACACAGTAGGCATACATGTTGTGCTTCTCACCCCTTACAGCATCTGCAGGTAAGAAGCCCTCAATTCCGAACACAACTGGGATACTTCTTTGGTGCATAGGTGCAGCAGGCACGCATTATGTTGCCTCCCTTTTACAATGGCCTGGGCTCAGACCCTGAGTCAGGAGATAAGTGAGATGATGTGCTGCTGCAAAGTGCCACCTCTTCTCTCCTGCATGTCCTTTGGTCTCACGTCCTTAGTTCAGAAGATGTGCATGAGTGGAGTACTGTACTAATGTATTCCTCTTTTGTGCAGCTCAATACAGAAGCCCTGCCGGATTATTTGTCAGTGAGTAGGATTGATACAGCCTTCCCTTTCAAACCCCACTGCCACAAGCTTGTTAAATCATGTTTGCTGCTTCTAGTGCAGTTCTTGGTGTAATCTCCTGGTTTAGCAAAGTCTTCCATACCAGATGATACTCTTAGAAAGTGGAACTGTTCCTATTTCATCAACCTTGCGGCCGTGGAAGCTGCCAATGTTGTCAATGTTGTGAGGCCTCATTAGAATGTTTCACCATGAAAATATTTGAAATAAATAAAATAACAATTGTACCTACTCCTGCTCACATGGAGATCACGGTAGCAAGTGTATTAATCCTCTCCACAGCCATATTACCAGTCTAGCTATCTTATAGGCTGTGTATATCATACATTTGTTAAGAAGGAGATGCATACAGCAGGCGCAGGAAGTATGTAAAAACAGATTCATTGGCATGCTTATTAATGCCGTTCAAGGGTGCCCCAGTGATTGGTGGTGTTCCACAGGTGGAGATTATATTTATAACATGTGTTTATCCCTTCCATGATGATTTTCCGTATGCCATATTGGGTTCTGGAATGGTAAGTGTTTGTCTTTATCTCTCTCTACCTGTCTCTCTCACACAATCTTTGACAAAACACCCTCCATAAACTAAATGTACTCTTGCCACTTCAATAATATACCTTGACCATTAACCTCACGTAATTTCAAGGTCTTTGATAAACCCTGAAAGTATAAAGGGTGCAGTCTAGAGGTGTTCCTCAGATCTCTGTGGTGGGGACTCAACCCACAGAACAACCTTACTGGCTCAACAGATGGCTATAGTCAGCCATGGTCCACAATTGCTGTCCATGATCGGCAAGACTTGACCATGATTGGCGATGCTTGGCAATGGTTAGCTATGATTGGGGATGGTGGGACATGGTTGGCAATGATTGACTTGGGTATAGGTAACTGGTTGGTTTGGACGATGGCGAAAGTCAGCAATGGCCAACTTTGTTTGGCAATGGTCGCCTGCTGTCTGATCCTAAAAAACGTTTGGTAATATGAATGATGCAAAATTCAAAACCTTTTAACTGCAGATAACCAAGACAAAAGACAGTTCAGCCAAACAAAAGCCACAGTCTATATCTGCCTCTGCCAACCCTTATGTCATGCTTTCGCCTACTTGGTGCATATCTGATCATGTTTCATTTTGGAAATGCTTTCAAATTGCGTCCCGATCCAAGATGGCGCCCAGACGCTCTTGCCATGCGGTGACATCATCGCGTTCACGTGCTCGGCAACATCTGATACCCGGAAATAAATGGAGGTAATTCAGAAGGCTTCTCATATTGCAATTTTTTTGTATTGCGGAACTTTAATTTGCCTTGCAACCTCGTTTTTTCTACTTGTTCCTGGTTCCTGTAAAGACAAATTCCCAGAATAACAAATATACCTGGAACGTCTTCTCAGCACCTTGTTTTTTTCCCCCCCTCAAGGTTTTTGTCCCCCTGGGACCAGGCTCCCGGGGTAGCCGTAGTGCTTACCTGTTATCCTGTAATCGGGTTGCATGGTGGCTACGTGAAAGGACAAGCCCTACCTCTTCCCAGCAAAGGAGTCCAGAAGCAAAGAGGTAAGGACTGAACCTGACACCTTATCTCCTAGTCATCATTTAGGGCATTCATTTTGGCTCACATGCAGAGGGGAACTAAACCACCACCTCATGGAGCCAAAACTTAAAAATTCAAATGTAATCAGTACTCAAATAATTCTACTAAAATAAAAAGTCAAATAAGAGATAAAAGTAAGTTTGAGCCCCTGTAATATAGCCAGGGGTGTTAATGTCTCTGTTGCAGAGATATACTTGTATCCTACGGGCCCGAATTTCCCATTCCCAGTTAGATTGCACAAAGGGTTAATATGCCTGCTCTGATTTGATGGTAACATGCACTGCACATACCTACCATTCTAAACAATGGAAGAGCTGTGGCCCCTGCAGCCAACCCCTGAAAAACTGAAAAATAAATTACGATTTGCTCCTCATAAAAACAAATGTCCCTTCTTCTGGGTGCTCCGGCACGGGAGCAGGACTTTTTTCATTTAAATAGGGCACTGCTGCTACACCAGAATGGGACAGCCTTTGAAAGACTGCCCATGCTGGTGTGGCAGCAGCGCACTATTTAAGTGATAAACTCTCCTCTCGTACACAGCAGCTTGGAGCTTTTCATTTAAATGGGACGTTGCTGCTACACCAGTACAGGGTAGCCTCTGAAAGGCTTCCCTGAGCTAGTGTGGCAGCAGTGCCTTATCAACCACCAGATACAGAGGGACGCCCTGCGGCAGACCGGGCTTACAGCCGCCCGTCTGCCTCATGGGGTAGAGCTTGCTGAGGTGGGTCGTAGCAAGGTTCTGGACCGAACTGGGACTTGCCTGTACTTCAGAGACCTATTTTAGAATCAGAAGACGCTGCTCTAGTATTTTTGTCAGTGGGTGGGGGCTGTGCATGGGGGATATATCCGCTTCCCTCATGTGCTGAGGAGGGACACATTGAAACAATCAGCGAGGGATCCTAGCATTCTCAGTGTCCCAAAAACGAGTCTGTTTGGGTTGTAGATGAAGACTGTGATGGGAGGCAGACCTAGTTCTCAGTTGTCAAACCCTCAGAGGAAGCCACTTCCCAGGGTTATGATCAAGCTCAGTGGGACAACTTGTCAACTAACTGCCAACTCACCCTAGTTTTGGCAGAGCCTCCATTGTTTGTGATTGCCCAGATATAATTCCCTTTCACACTTTCCCTTCAACATAGAAAACATACAGTAGTCACTCAGTGGCCGATTAAAGCTTGCACCATATGCCTGTTTGACCACTGTGAGAAACCTGAAGGTGTCACCCTGGCTAAATCTTGGAGATCTGTCGTCCAGGTGGCCAGGAAATGGCCATCGCTATTGGATCCTGTGGGTGGACTAGTGAGGGAGGATCACCTGGATAGGGTAGGGTGTCCTCGGGGAGTGGGAGTGGGACACTGACGGGTGAAACATGGTATCCCCCTTCCTTACACTACAGAGCCCCGGAGCCTCTGCGGGGCGAGTTCTATCATGCCCTTTTTCAGCATTGCTCGTACCTCCAGAAGTAGCTTTGGGACGTGGTTTTCCTTCCTGGCCACAGGTGGTAGACGGGGACACTTTCTTTGGAATTCCAGAGTGTGCCCGCGGCCCAGCATGTCCAGCACCCAGCGGTCGGTGGAGATGGACTCCCACACGCTGATGAATTTCGCCAGCTGGCCTCCCTCTGGGGTGCTTCGGTGGGGGCCCGATGCCGAGGCCGGTTCAACCCTGCTTCGTCGAGGCCTTGGCGCCTTGGTCTCCCTGGCGACAACGACGTCCTCCGGCCTTGCCGCGGCCTCTGTAGGCCTCCTGTGACGATGAACGTGCCGCTTGGCGGTACAACGAGGAACCGCCACCAAATCCTTTGGAGGCACCTTGAGACTTGCCTCCGGAGGTCCGAAAGGGCGGCCGTCGTTGTTGGAGAGAACCCAAGACCTGGGACGTCTCGGTGTCTGCCATGATGGCCTGCAGTGACTCGTCCACTGCCTTGCCAAACAGGTTGTTCCCGTTGAAGGGCATGTCCAGTACCCTGGTCTGCACGTCCTGACAGAAATCTGTGGCCTTAAACCAACCCCGCCAACGAAGGCAAACGCTGTTGCCCATCTGGCGATGTCCGTGGCCACCGTGATGGCGTGGTCCGAAGCTACCTCACCTTCCTGCAGGATTTCAAGGGCTTCTGCCCTCTTGTCGTCTGGGAGGAAGTCCAGGAGGGGAGCGATCTTGAACCACAGCTCCCCGTCGTAGCGCGCCATGATCGCGAGGGCGTTGGCCGCTTTGATGGTCATCGCCGCCGACGAGATGACTCGTCGCCCCATTGCGTCCAGCTTCTTCCCCTCACCGTCCGGTGGGGAAGTGGAAGCTGATCCCGTCACCTCTGCCGATTTCTTCTTGGTTGCTGCGCAGACCACCGAATCTGGGGACGGCTGAGCTCTGAGGCACATCGGGTGGAATCTGGGACCCGGTACTTCTTCTCATAACGGTCCCTCTTCGCAGGAGCCGTGGACGGGTTCTTGAGTAGCGACAGTCCTTCATCCCAGATGTCGTCTAGTAATGGTACTGAGAGGACCGTCTTCCTCTTGGCCTCCCATCGCTGGTAGAGGAAGCCCTCCTTCTTCTGTTCTTCGGAACAAAGTTGGAAGAGCTCCGAAGCCCTGGCGATCATGGCGTGGAAAGAGACAATTTCGTCGGGAGGGGAGGCCCGGGCAGGAGGTGATGGGAGATCCGTCCCGTCGTCACTACCGTCGTCGTCCGTCCCTGTCGTCGCCGTCTCCGTTCCTGTCTCATCCCTCGGTGGAGGGGAAGGAGGTGAAGGCTGGAAAGGAGGGGGAGGATGGATTCACCCCCACTTGTTCGGTGGGCCTCCAGACGGTCCAGGCGCCGCTGGATCGTCCTCTGGGGTTAAGGGCAATCTTGTCCTTATCTCCATACACAGGGCCTGGATAGCCATCAAGATTGCTCCTGAGTTGTCCTGTGGCATAGGCACCAGTTGCGACGGGAGCGACGGCTGGGGAGTAGGGTCCTCCGTCTCCTCCACGGTCTGCGGCTCCTCGTTGGCTCCACCGTCACTTTCTAAGTCCGCCTCGTCGGGATCCCTCCCGTAGGACCAGACTTCCTCGAACCTCTTGTCCAGGATCTTTGTGACGCCAGCCAGCTCATCTTCAGAGGTGGTATCTGTGTCGGTTATGGCTACCGTGCCCCCCCTCTTTCTCCACCCGGGGTTTCACGGGGGTCTTATCGATAGGCTGAAAAGAGGATTCCCCCTGGGGTGGCAGGGAAACTAGGCCCGGAAGTCGTCTCTACTGGGGTAGCCTCCACTGGCTTCGCCAGGGCCGCCACAACTCCTTCGATCGAGGACTTAGCCGGGTGAATCGGGGCCTTTGCGACTTTGGGCGCGCCTGAGGCCTTCACCTTGGGGGAGGGTCGCTGCCTCACTTCCCCTCGGCTGTCGCCGTCGGGATCGACCGGGGCTTTCCCCTCCAGCAAGTTGGCGAGTCGGGTACAACGATCCCTCATTGTCCGTTCGGACATGTTCTTACAAAACGCAAAGTCCTTGTCCACGTGCGATTTGTCGTTGTGAAGGCAGTAGAGGCACTGGGAGTGCTCATCTTCCTTGAAGAAATTCTGTAGTCCGCATCCCGGGCAGCTTCTGAACAGCTTGGGTCCTGAAGTCGTGTTTCTCTTGTTCTGGGCCATGACCACACAGTGTAGGCCGCAAAGGTCTTCCGGAATCCTCCGAGAAGTGAAAACTCGACGAAAATTCACCCTTGAGGGGCGTAGAAAATTCCAAAACGGATCCCCATTGATCGGAAGTAGAATCGGTGGGGCTTGAGGCTTGATTGACCGAAAAGAGCTATAGCACAAGGACTCTTGAACGTGCTGTAAAAATCTGAACATGGCTGCCAGAGGAGGGGCTTAGGTAGAGGGCAGTCATTGGTTGGGGGCAGTATGACCCAGAGACCAGTGATTGGTTACTAGTAGAAAGACAGTTCAGAAACGAAACTGAAACTGATTTTTTCTTTACCGAGGATTCCCAGCCTGACTACGGGGAATATTCATGAGCATGTGAATCCATGCCAGACCCCATGCTGGAGAAATCCTGCAAACATTGAAAGTAAATGTGAATGTGAAGTTGGCCAGAGTGAACCCGGAAGAGTGATTCTGCCTAAGAGGGGACAAAGTCTAAAGTCCCAAAAAACAGTGCTTTGACAAACGTGAACCTGGTAGAGGGATGTCCACTATGAACTGCTAGAAAAGACATTAAGATTTGGGAACCAAGAGAAAGCCATAGTGAACCCGGTGGAGGGAGGCTGAAAGCAAAGAGGGGTCTGCGCTCGGAAGAGCGGGAACCAGGATTGAAGCCATCACCCCAAAAATAAGCCATAGTGAACCCAGTGGAGAGAGACTAAAAGCAACGAGGGGTCTGCGCCCGGAAGAGGGGGACCCAAGGGTGAAGCCATCCCCTGAGGAATACGTAGAACAGAACTTTGTGTTTGTCATTTTTGTAAACCTATCAGGCCCTCGGAAACAGGAGACTCAACCACTGAAGGCCTTGAAATCGATAGGAACTGTTTTAGGATCCAAGCCCAGAAGAAGGGGTTCCCGGGGTGTAAGTCATCACCCAAGACCCATTGAAAGGGGACTGTATATATGATTTGTGGAAAGCGATTGGTACCTGAAAAGGAACTTTGTGTTTGTTATTTTACTCGCACTAGAAGGCAAGAGACTTTTTGAAGATAAAAGAGACTTGGCCATCGAGGCTCCTGATAAGCTAAAACAGAACTGTCGTCTCATGCTGGGAGAGCTCGAGACTGTGCTGTGCTCCAAGATCCCACCTTACCCCGTGCTCAAAACGTAGGGAAGGAAGACCCAGGCTACCATATCCTGACATATTATTTGTGAACACTTCTTTCTTTTTTTGAAAACTATCCCACACCTTTTTCTATTAGTTAGAAGGCTTGGCAATAGGTTTCTTAGTATAGGCCTTTTTTCATTTGACACAATGCCACTAGGACTGCCTTATTTTCATTTGATGGTCGATGCTTGCTCCTATCTTAGATTTAGGTTTAGATTAGGCGTTTTTCCAACCTGCATTCAGTTCAATAAACACCCTTGAACTGTGATCACTTGCGTCTGTCTTTACTGTTGCCACCATGAGTGCCTTACACCGCCCTCCCCTTTTTCTATCTGCCCCCTCATCCACAGAACTTCCTGACAAGAGTTCATATCTGCCAACTAGATATGTGCTACTACACGTAGTGATATGGGTCTATAGGGGGCACAATTAGTGGGGTCTTTCCTGGGCTTCAGGATTAGCGTAATCATGGCTTCACCATAGAAGGAGGGAGGGAGCCTTGCTGGAAAGCTTCTTGCCAGACTTTCAACAAATGCATGGACACTTTAGGACTAAATTCGTTAACAAAATACAGCAGTTCGACCATCCGATAACAGGACTTTCGAGGTGGGTAGCAATGCAAAATGGCATTCCTTATATCCTTTTCCATGATTGGGGCTTAAGAGTATAGGGTGCTCTGATTTAACTTGCGCATTGGCATATCGCATAGGTTTGCTTTGAGTTCCATAGGGAATTGTGTATACTTCCTAGCATACAGTGTCTTGCTAGAAGTATGAAACATGCACATTAAGTCACTCAGATCTAACATAAGTGTCGCTTCATCGTTCAAAATGGTCGCTATGTTGGTAGGCCCCCATTCAGAATGCAAAACAAAAGAGGTGATGGCTGGAAGGTTTAGAATTAATCTTAACTACTGGCATTGCTCTGGGAAACCCTCCAGGCCATTGTTCTTTGCCTGCCAAGCCATTACAAAAGGGGAAAGACCATATGCAAATCAGGCTTGGTCCCACCCCAAAAGGGGCAGTCTAGCCTGAACTACTAGGTTACATCTCTTCTGCACGAGACCACAAGCATCCACATGTTTTGGTCTTGTTAGGCCTCATCAGTGAGGAGTAGCTTCGGTCTCTCAGCCCAGCAGTCACGGGACCCATGTCTGGGCATACCCGTCCCACTCGGGGTGACTACAGCAAAACAAAAGAGGTGATGGCTCTTTCAGAACACAACAGTAAGGCTAGTAAGCGGCAGGTCTTGGTCTGTGTCTGGGCAGGAACTAATTTCACCTCCTGGTCTGCCAGTGAACAAATTGGTCCAGTTGAACTTTTATGGATGGAAGCAGGATGTTATTGCTGGACCTGATCCATTTCAATCTCAAGTTGTCTGATCTCTACCTCGAGTTCCGTCAAACTCCTCCTTATGGCCTTATGGACTCCATTCTCCATGCCTATGCAGCATGAAGATAAACCTTGACTGTGTCCCAGATAGTACCGTATATTCCGGCGTATAAAACGACTTTTTAACCCAGGAAAATCTTATCAAAAGTCGGGGGTCGTTTTATACACCGGGTGCTGAAACTTACAAGCCGGACTGGAGAATCTGCGGTTGCCGCATTTGATGGGGGGAGCTCAAAGACGGCCGCTGAGAACTGCAGTGAAGCGGCGCAGGCGCGCATGTGTGAGATCTGAGAGGCAGAGAAGGAGGTACGGTAATAGGATACAAGGGGCGGGCCAGACAGGTGAAAGAGGCGCGTTTTTCCGCTACCACTCTGATAGTCTTGGAGGCAGTGAAGGCTGGGCAGGCAGGGAGGGCTGACCAATCCAATCAGGCTTTCTATACCACAACCAGCCAATCGCCGGTAAGGTACATCGCTTGCCCTGATTGGTTGGTTGTTTTATACTGGGTACCACATACAGTACAGCAGGAGTAGAGAAGAAGAGGGAATAGTCTTAGACGGCGAGTATATCCCAAACTCTATATTTTAACTGGAAAAGTTGGGGGTCGTCTTATACGCCGGAATATACGGTAGATATTCAGGGGGACCAAGCCGATATTCGTTAAAAAAATGGTGTTAATGACCACGTTGATGTCACTTTTAAATGCTACATCCGACAGTGCATGCAATTTTTAAAATGCCAGAGAAGTTGTTCAATCACATTCTCCTCAAGAAGAAATGTCCACAATAAGCGGGGGTGTTCTGATAGAGTCCTAAGGAGCAGAAAACACTCCCGAGACCTATGTAACAGTTCCGTCCCGATTAAGATACATTCAATCTGTCACTGCATTTCATGGACTGAACAGTAATATGAATATTCCCTATCACTTGGATGGAGTGTCCTCCACAGGTCTAAAAGCTCAAAATCATACATGCCCTTGTGAATTTCCTGTGCAGACAATGAAAGAGCTCTAGCAACTCTGCTGGATCTACCTACGGAGGTGCTTAAAATGTTGTTGAAATCTCCAGCCTTTATAAACTGGGTATGAAGATGATTAGCACATTTACTGCTGTTTTTGCTGCCTATGATCACGTACGGAGCATGGCGCAGAGGTGAAGTCGAGGCACAAGTGATTATTGGTGGGGGACTGATAGCCTTTCCAGTCTGTTTTTGCTGCCTATGCTTATGTGAGGTGGAGGAGGAGGAGGAGGAGCATTTAACCCTAACACGAGTGCGGAGTGCTGCACAAAGGTGAAGTGGAAGCAAAAGTGGTTATTGGTGGTTCATGGTGGAGCGGCATGGAGGGGGTTACTCCAGTTACTAAGGTCTGCAAGTAAGTCATTGGCCAACCTCCGTTGGTAACCCGGGTTTCCTCACCCCTCTGCACTTTGGTACTTCCGCATGATAGTGGAGTGCGGAAAACCTGTAACCCGAAAGCGGGAAAGTGAAAGCTGGACTGTTGAAAAACTGTACGTGAATATATTTGCACTGCCCTCCACTTTTGCCTGCTACTCTACATCCAGCCAACTGAGTGGCTATTTACTTATTCTGGCAATTGGATAAGGAGGAGTGTGCCAAGCTAGAATCCCTCCCGAGAGCCGTGCTACTGGTTGACTATTGATTTGCCACTGAAATCTATCGCTCTCCAAGGCCTCTGACTGTTTCAAGTTTTGTGTTTATGAGAGTGGGGTTAGGAGGAGACAGACGGACTAAGGCTGCTCCTTGAGCCATCGGGAGTTCCCTGCCCCCCCTCTCTGGGTCTCTGCAGGTCTTTCCTGAGGACTGGTTGCCGGTGGCCATCTGTGACCGTGGGTGTTGTGGCTGCCTTTGGAGCCGAACAGTCCTTACTAAGCTATCAATCCTGAGTGGCGGGTGGCTGTATTTGTCCCACAGATGGTTGTGGTCCTCTGTGGCCAACAACCCATTACCATTTGTTGCTTATGCACTGGCGCATGCCGGAAGGTCCCACTGTATAGTCACCATTTAGACATTGACGTTTTAGCGGTCTGTTTACTCTTTTTAACCAATTTTATAATGGCTCAATTTTACTGTTCTTAGGTGCATTTCCACCATGGTGAAAAGAAAAGCAAGGGATGATCGGAGACCGGGGGCGCTGACAGAAAGGGCAAAAAAAGAAACAAATTAAAACAGCCCAGGAGCTTGCCAAGGTTAAGCCCCATCTTTTGCAACACTCCCTTGATTCGTATTTGGAAGACATGGCCAGCAAAATAGTGAATCGCATTACTGTTACTGGAAAAGCAACATGCAATGCTATTTCAGTTTCAAGAGGGATTCCTAAACGTAGCACCACTGAAAAAAATAGTTGTATTGAGGGGATGGGGGCCTTAGGGGGCACAGTGGTTCAGACAATGGCTCTACAGGCAGTTGCTTGGGGTGTGTATGCCTCAGGGTCCTCTGCACCCAGGTACGGAGGCAGATAAGGAAGTAGAAGTGGAAGGGGAGGGGTGAGACTAGGGATGGGGGAGCGGATGGGGAGTGTTGGAGGTTCCAGTGTATCATATTAGAAGTTATTATATTTAAATGTCTATGTATTGATGGGCTTGTGTGTGCAATACATCTCATTCATAACTTGGTTACTGTTGTCATAATATGTTCACTGACATCGCCTCCTGGAAAGTGGAGTCTCAGCATCTGAGGGACTCCACATTCCACTAGGTCAGTTGAGAAGATTTCCCCTGGCTGGGGGTTGTTGCTGTTACTAACTCAATAAAGAGTTAATTGTAACTTTGCGCAATGTGGACCCATCATTATGTGTCTTAACAGTGAGGGGGTGTAGTAACGGATCAATTGGTGAATAGCCATATGGGTGGGAGCCCGGAGAGGGAACTGAGTCAGGATCTAAATTCCTCCTCCAGGTGGGTGGAGGATAAGTTCTGGCTGGAATCACTTCTAGATGTAAAGCTCAAACCCCTTTAGACCATCCTAGAGTCATTGCAGATGTTTAAGTCTGGGGTAATGAACACACTGACTATCCTTGATGACTCAGAGTTCTATCAAAAAGAGTGGCAGAAATAAGTACGGTTGGGGTTGGGGCAAAGCCAAATGGTAATATACTATCGGGGGGGGGGATGAGTGGTGGTGATCCCGGCAAAGGATAAGGCAGTAACCACACAGTTAAGCTCAGTAACTGTTAATTCAAATTTTACGGTTACTGGGAGGTCCGACTTAAGCTTTAGGACTTTCATAGGGGACACTGGGGCTAACGTGCATATAGGAGGGCTGGAGAAGAGCATTCTGAATTTACTGCCTGCAGCAGCCCCTCTTATGGGGAATATCATGGGTGCTCCGGGGCTCCCTAAGTGTGGATTTGAATCAACTATTTTTCTGATGAATAAAACGACCCATTGGATCAACACCAACCTGATTGGACCGAGCATTGACCCAAGCCTTATATTAATGGCAAGAAGGGTAGGAAGGGTAGGCCAAAAACCCAAATGTATGAAGGGGGACTGCATAGTGGCTTACTTCTTGGATGCAACGATGGTTTGTTATTTGGTGAACTCTAATTTATTTAGAGGCCTAAAACCAAACAGCTGCAGTCTCCATAGTAGGCTGGTCTCTCAGGATTTGTTTTACGGTTGTACAGGGAGGGTGGCTGATTCAGGGAACCACTTGAGCAAATTTGTTAGGAGGGAAGCACAGAGTTACCCCACGCACAGAGGCATTTGTATCCACCTCTTGACCACAGATTACCGTTGGGTTGGAGGTCCAACCCTAATTTAGAAAGATTGACCCCACATAAGGGAGGGGCACATACTATTGGGGTTGAGCTAGCCAATCCGTATGAGGCCCTAACATCTTGTGAAGATCTGGACTGACGTATGGCTGACCGGCCCCACCCAGTCAACTGGGAGATTTGTGAGGGGGGCGGGTCCTGAGATTGGGGGGTTACACATGTTATCTAAAGCAGCCTCTTTGGTAGCTAGCTTGTTATCCTGGAATATAGCCAGGCCAGGGGAAAATTCAAAGGGGAAGCCACTGTGGAGATTTAAAAAACCCACAATTAGAAGACCCAAGAGTGGAACAGGGTACCCTGCGGGCTCCATCGTGGCCCAGAGGCCTTCCGCTGACCCTCGGAGGCGCATGTAGCCCGGTGCCTGGAGGAGAAGTAAACCACGAGAGTGAGACCCGACCACAGGAGAAAGAGAGTTCCCCCTGAACAGAGGCGAAGGTGCCCCCCATGCTTCGTTGGTGAGAGAGGCCTTCCCGGGGGACCCCTCGGAGCCGTGGGGAAGAGAGAGTGATTGGAACAAGCTTGTCGCGGAGTGGGGAGACAGACGACGGGCGGTGGCCGGGGGGCCTCAAAGCACACGGGGCCCTCGCAGCACACGGCCCAATGCCGTCTCGCCTTGGAAGGATCCAGAAGAAGAGGTGAGGAGGTCGCGGGGGGATGAGGAGGCCCAGAGGAAGCCAAATCACGAGCCAGGCTCCCCCCACCCCCACACCTGGCATATATAAACGCTCCGAGACACGTGGGTGGGAGCGGGGGCCCGATAACTCTCCCAGACCCTCTTTTTCGGTGTGCACGGCCCCCAACGTTCGAGGGGAGGGCGGCTCGTGGACTCCAGGTGCATGGAGGGGGATAAAACAGCGGCCCTCTGGGGCTTCCACAAGGAACCCCGGGGTGCCAACAAACGGGACCCCGACCCATTCCAGCGCAGAGCCCGGGAACCCCTCTGGAGACTGAAGCAGGCACAGAAAATAAGCAGGCAGCAGGTGCCCTGCCATCCCAGTCCTCGGTGGAGATCCGAGCCACGCAATCCAGCCCACCCACACCAGGGAGAGACAGAGAACATGGAGGGAGCCTAAGGCCAGAAGCAGAAGGCTCAACACAGGAGGCCCCGCCAGAAACCGGGCCCCAGACCTCATCTGAGGAATCTCTAAAGAACTCTGGGCTTGCAGTGGGGCCCCTCCAGGGCAAAACCCGATCTGGGCTCAAGACATACAAAACAAAGGAGTCTGGAACAAGGTCCCAGGGGTACAGACAGGGAAGCCTGGAAGTCTGCACCAAACTATTGAAACCCAAGGGACCGTAAACCTGGAGCAACCATTGATCGGCGCCCCGGAGCAACAAGCACTTACCCACGCAATCCTATCCCTCCAGCGTTTCCGTAGGCCTCAAGCAACACTAGGAGCTGGGTCTGCCGACACGCACTACAATATGGCCACAGGAAGTGCCCCCCTGCACCACTTACCAGGGATGATCTTAAAGACATTCTGCAGGAAATCAAGGTCATAAAGACAGATACACAGGCCTCGATAGTGGATCTTAAAGGGAGAGTTGAGACTCTTAAAGAGAAAATGGAAGGTATGGAGAATAACCACCTCCAGACTTATTTGCTGGACATGAAATATGAAGCGAGGCTGACAAACCTGAAAATGGGAGAAGAAGACATGCTTTTGAAGATGGATGACCTTGAAAACAGGGAACTCCGATATAACCTGCGTATTCTAGGGGTGACCCAACAAAAGGGGGAGACAGCGGCGGATGTTGGGAGGATAGTCCTAGGTTTAATAAAGCAACTCTTCACCCTGGAGGTGGACAAGGAAGTCCAGCTGGAAATAGCTCATAGGGGTGGTGGAGCCGGAGGGAAAGGCCCAAGATCCATCGTGGTGGGTTTCTTCCGCTACAGAGAAAAGATGGAGGCCCTAGAAAAGGCAAAGAGACTGGGGAGCTTCTCCTTTGAGGGGGACACAATCAGGATTTATCAAGATCTCTCCGCCCTCACACTTACCTGCAGAAGGGAATGCCGTCCCCTCACACAATGGCTCACTAACAGGATTAACGGTATAGATGGTCCTACCCATTTGCCCTCGCATTTGAATGGGATGGAGTGGATTAACGAGTCACGGTGGGAAGGAGGCTTTACGAAGGGACCCTGACGCCCCAGGAGCATAGACGAGAACCACAGGGCCCCTGGGCCAAAGAGAAGAAGATGAAGGGCAAGAGAATTTTTTAAAAAAAACAACACCCGACGCATGATCTAGAGGAGGATTAAAAGATTGGGGCTGCATCAGAGGTGCAGGAGTTGGGAAAAGTTAAAGGACCCCAGAGGAGCACTCACTCCTGGGGATGGAAATGAAGAATGCAGGTCTAGGTGTACTCCTAGTACAAGAAACTAGAACAGTGAAAGGGGAAGAAAGGCGCATTCCAGGTTCACATGTGGGCCAGATATTCTGGGCATCGGGCCCCACCAAAAAGGGAGGTGTTGGGATCCTACTCCGCAGAAACCTTAGGCTCACAGTCGTCAGTTTGGGGCAGAGCAGATGGAAGAGCGGTGGTGGTCTCGGGAAGCCGTTTATGGCCCAGATATAGGTCAGATGCAATTCATCAAGGAGGTACTGAGGGAGGTATTGGATAGGGCAGAGGGGCTCCTCCTCTTGGGAGGCGATTTTAACATGTGGGCGGACCGGGGATTGGATCATAGTGGGAAGCCGATCCCCACAGGTAGTAGGGGAGGGTCAGCCATACAGAGGGTTCTTGGACTTAATGGGGAACCAGAGGTTGGTAGATCTTTGGTTGGAGACTCGCCCAATTATGAAAGGCTATGAATTTTACTCTGCAGTCCATGCCTCCAGAACCAGGATTGATTATATATTTCTGGAACACCAGAATATGAGCAGAACTGATGCTTGTAACCATCACCGGGTTAGCTGGTCAGATCATGACCTGGTTTGGGCAGACATTATTATATCGGGTTTAAAACTGAGGGCATCATTGTGGAGGTGCAACGACCTCCTATTGAGGGATGCGGTTTTTAGAGAGGAGATGATGTTTTCAGCCATTAGAGAGTACTTTGAGCTAAACAACAGTGGTGAGGTTAACTTGGAGACAGTATGGGAGGCGGCTACAGCTACATGGCGGGGTAGATTGATTAGTGAAGGGGCGGCCAAGAAGAGAACTAGAATGCTCTTGGCCCACAAACTAAGATCTGAGATACCCCTATTGGAGAGAGTCGAGGGGAAGGAAGAGAAGGAGAGAGACCTGGGGATCACCAAAACCAAGAGACAGGAACTTAGAGAAATGGATATGAGTAAAATTGTAGCAGGCCTCTAACACCTGAGACAGAAATATTACGAAAAGGGGGATAAGGTGGGTGCCAGGCTGGTGGTGAAGCTCCGCGCCCAGCGGCCAGATAGATTGGGGGGGGGAGAGATCAAGAATGGGAAAGAGGGGGAAAGATCGGACCCAGAGGCGATAGCGGGAGAATTCCACAGTTTCTATGAGATATTGTACGAGAAGGAAGGAGTTATAGGAGGGGAAACATTAGAATCCTATTTGCAGGGAGTGACCCTCCCGACCCTTAGACCTGGAGAAGTCTCCACCCTAGAGGCCCCAATAACAGATGAGGAAGTCCTCCAGGCAATATCAGGTTTGAAGCTGGGGAAGGCCCCGGGAGAGGACAGGTTCACGGCAGGCTTCTATAAGGCATTTGCAGGCCAACTGGCGGGATTCCTGGCGGATCTGTTCACAAATATTATGTCCACAGGGAGGGCTCCTCCGTCGTTTGGGAAAGCATTAATCACGGCCATCCCCAAAGAAGGAAAAGACCCTGCAGACTGCCGATCTTATAGACCAATCTCCCTCCTGAACGTGGATGCAAAGTTGTTCACCAGAATAATTGCAACAAGACTAGAGCGCCTCTTTCCAAGGCTCATCCATTCTGATAAGGTGGGCTTTATACAGGGGAGGAAGGGAGCAGACACCCTCTGGAAGACTCTCCATCTCATGAGGGAGGCAGCCCCCAGGGGGGGCAACCCAGGTTTGGTGGCCATAGGTGCTTAAAAGGCCTTTGACCGAGTCAACTGGGAGTTTCTACATGGGGTACTAGAGAAATTTGGTTTCGGTGAGGGTGCCCGACGAGCGATCAAGGCTCTGTACGCAGAACTGTCAGCCAGAGTTACGGTAAATGGGTGGCTATCACATAGATTTAATCTTCAGCGAGGAACCCGACAGGGCTGCCCCCTCTAGCCCCCATTGTTTTTAATGACCATGGAGATTTTATTGGAATATCTGAGGGGGTCCCCTAATGTGATGGGTGTATATGTGGGAGACAGAACCTTTAAACTCGGTCTCTATGCAGATGATATAATGCTCCACGTGAGGCAGCCAGGCCAATCTGTCCCAGCCTCCTTGCGGGTGATGGAGGAGTTCGGGCATTTTTCAGGATTGAAGGTGAATGTGGGAACATTTGGTCCCCACCGGTGAGGGACGCGATCCCTGGCCACGAACATTATCAGTCCTGGTTTGAAGCGGGGCTTTGCAGGATGGGTCAGTTGGTGAAAAAAAATACATTAATAGGCATCCAGCAACTGGAGGAAGCATTGGGCATTGGCAGGCTGTCCCCACTCCTCTATCTAAGATTGAAGGGGGTATTCATGGCAGGGAAATGGAAGCAGCATATACAGAGGCCACTCACACCAGTAGAGAAGGTCTTGGACACGCATGTAGATATGAAAGGTCTCATCTCCCTTCTCTATACGGAGCATATTTTTCCCGCCGTGAAGGAGCAATCGGGGCTCTAAGAACGAGATGGGAGAGGGACTTGGGCTATGAAATTGGGGACGGTTTATGGGTGCGACTCTGTAGTAGGGCATTTAAGACCTCAATTTCGTGTCAATATAAGATGCACGCCATAAAACTGCTTCACAGGTGGCAATATGACCCGGTAGTACTCTCCAAGATGTTTCCAGCAGTGATTCCCCGTTGCTGGCACGGATGCGGGGGAAAAGCCAATTATTGGCATATGTGGTGGACATGTCACAAAGTGCGCACGTATTGGACAGAAGCGTTGGATCAAAGAGGCGGACGGAGGATCCCACCCACTAGATCCAATCTTAGTATTATTTGGACTGAACTTATAGCGGCCAGAGCCTGTCGAGCTAGAACTTGGAAAAGGACCTGCCTCCCCATGAAGAAAGAATGGGTGGCAGTGGCCAGGGATATTTATCTTATGGAAAAGATCACAGAAGCTATACAGGGATCCAGCGTTCTGATAGAGACTGAATGGCTCGGGTTCTTAAGTGCTTTTAGTAACATGGAAAGTACAGGTTGAAATTCCCGGAGAACAGTGACTCGTCCCCACCAAATAGTTAGCTTGGAAAACACAGACTTTAATTCAGAGGAATCGGCCCATTGTCGAAGATCTAGTGCCCGGTCGGGACTGTCGACAACAGATTGAACGGTATAAGTGAAAGCAGTGATCATAGACTGTGCCTTGAAAGGGGGTGGGGGGAGGAGGGAGGGGCGGGTGTATACGCCAGGGAATTATCTAATTATATTTGTATAAGGTTTATAGGAACACGAGTTCCTTTCATGTTTGCTCCGAAGGTTCTCTGTTGTTTCATAAAACCAATAAAAATAAATAAAATAAAAAAAACACAATGTCATTCTCCTGCAAGAGACCTGGGCCTTGGAGACCACACTGTTAGATGGCTACACATCGTAGGGGATCTCAGCGAAAAAAATGCTAGAGTAAGATGTTATGGGGGTCTGGCCATTTTGATTAAAGCCTCCATAACCTGTTGGTTTAGGGTAGTGGAGACTAACATGGACTACCTACAGGTGCTCCGTATTTTACCCTCTAGGGGGGACCCGTTAATCATTTTGAACCTCTATAACAGCCCCCATAAGGCTGAGGCAGACAGGTTAGCCAAAGCCAAGGCGTTTATTGATGAGTTATTTCTAAACAGGAGGAACCGTAATGAGCAATGCATATGGGGAGGTGATTTTAACCTCAAAATGGGTGTAGGTCTGCCAAAGGATCTGTTAGATCCGCCGGAGGACTGGTCACTGAACATCCCCTTGCCCACAATGAAATATGGACGGGTGTGTGCAAAGGGTCTCCAAATGTGTTTATGGCTCACCGAATAGGGGCTGCGCACGGTAAACGGACGCAAAGCACCCGATATACCATGTAACCTTACCTTCAATAATCACCAAGGTTGGAGGGGGGTGTGGCCAGCAAGCGGGCAATGAGGACGTGATTCCTCGCTGCTCCTGGTCCGCTAGCTAGATCCTGCCTATATCCTGACAATTCATGTTGTTAATGCACGAAAATAGCTTCCAAAAGCGGCGGAACTCTTCTGCAACGGGTCGCTGCACTATGGGACTAAACCGACGTGTGGTTCCGGAGATACGCGCTGTGGAATCCAGAAGCGGCTGACCGCGTATGCCAGACAAGATGGCCGCCGGCACTGCGAGATAAGAGGAAGGTGCGCATTACGTTAATGTCTCCACTGAACCAAGCGCCCGCGACAGCAACTACCATCACATCGCTGAGGCCGAAATCAGGAAGACTAAACACTGATCCCGACCCCAAACTCCGCTGCGAGTAGGCGGCAAACGTGCCCATGAAAGCAGACGGGCACTGGCATCCCCTGCTCCGATACGAGGCGGAGAAACCCTGCTTGAGGACGACAGAGAGGACCAGCCGACGTTACGATCCTGATCACTGCAGCAACAAGGTGAGCTGCTCTATGGGTCCTCCCCCTGATGGGATCTCAAAGTGCCAGTGAGGCTCGGCTCCTACCTGCTGCCCTGGCGGTCGATGGGGCGGTACCATCTGAGGCTGCGAGAAGCTGCTGTGGGCCCCTGGGAACGACGCGACCAGAGCTAGCAGGCAAACCGAGGAAGGCTGCCTGAAGGCGCTCCGGTTGCAGTAGAGCCAGGCTGACACCGAAGCGAGCAGCGCCTGCGACAATGAGTGAGCGGGGGCAACCAAATCAAACACGTCTCCTACCCAGAGAAGGTGCGAAAAAGCTAAACTGCCTACCAACAACAATACGCTGCAGAATTATCCCTGGACCCCAACCGCTCACAGTGGGACCCTGAAAGTCGAACGCGACACGTGGATTGCAACACACGTTCCACAAAGCAACCGAGAATGGAAGGTAAGTTGCCTACGCTGAGGGCATGGCTGTTATAAGGTGAATGAGAACTGCACACTGAATCTACAACGCTCCGAGCTCCCAATAAAGTAGTGATGTGGCTGAGCGCTGAGTGTCCAAGGTGAACCCAATAAGACTAATATCCTGTGAATACATCACCTAGCCGCCATAACACGCAGCAATAAACATGGTTTACACACTTAAAATTGCTTGTGAGCCCAGACCGTTATCAAAAGCGATCACCTGCTGGGAGGCGAGCTTGTACACAACTGGTGCACCGACCTGAGTGGCAGCACGCACTTCAGAAGCTGCAGGGATTTGAGAGTGCAAAACAACATTCTGATATCACCGGCCCCGATCAAAGACTACTACTGAGGACAACTGAAACAAGCACGTCTCCCAGGAAAGGAGGCAACTGGAGTACTGGCCTGCTTGTCCGTGGCGTGAAGCGGCAACAGGGCCCCAATCCTGCACTGTACGAGTCTAAGACACACGTTTGAACTGGGACTAATAGAAACACCTCCTTCCCGAAAGATAGGGTGCCAACTGAGCCAATCCTCAGGCCAACAAAACAACGGAGGGAGAGGACATAGGTGATAACGCAGCAGACTTCTGGGAAGAAACCACGAAGTGGACAGTGCATATGAACCGTAAGAGAAACCAAAAGGAGGGAAGAGGTGTTAGATATTACAATGGCACCTCACTAGCGAGATAGAAGCCAAGGCTTGTGGCTCTGCCGTCTTTGGATTACCGCATCCGGGTGGTCACGGACAGCACCATTTGATAATAAACGCTGGACAGTGCACCTGCGAAGGTGGAACAAGTTTCTCTGCTGAACCACTTGACCAGTATCCACAAGATCCTGAACCAACAGCAACAACTGGATGGTGCCTTGCCGAATCATTGCGCCCGAAGCGAGCACCCCACTGACCTAAACAGTTGCACAAACATCGGCTGAAAGAGAAGGGAGCAACTGCAAATCAACACTGGCTTGACCACCATGGGGAAAGACAGGGCGAAGAACGCGACAACGCAGAGCAAAATGGAGCAGTACACAATCGCTACCCAAGTTCCCCCGCAGGAGCAGGGCAACTCTGGCGATGCACTGGGACCGAAGGATGACAATACATCCCTTAAAGATATCATGAATGCTATCGCCAACTCTAGGATCTCCATGGAAAAAAAGAAAGGATGGCTTAAGTACTGAGGTGTCACTATTGCGCCATGACCTGCAAAAATTCACAGCTCGTACCGGGGAAGCAGAGGGCCGCATGTCGGAAACAGAGGACAGCCTGAGGACTGTAAATCACCAAATGACCGGAGTGTTGGCACGCCTCAAGGCACTGCAAGAACGAGTGGAAGAGGGTGAGGGCAGAGCAAGACGGAACAACATCTGGATCCTTGGATTGCCCGAAAAGTCCGAAGACCCGAGCATGCAGCTATTCCTAGAGCAATGGCTTGCGGATCTATTCGATCCCAAGACCCTATCAAATTTCTCAGTTGAACGTGCTCACCGCTTACCAACAGAGCAGACAAATACCCAGAGCTCCACCGCTCACGGTAATAGCAAATCTCCTGAACTATAGGGATCGGGACGCCATATTGCAGATGGCCAGAACTAAGGGCTCCATAACATTTAATGGCTCCAGAATCGCCTTTTTCCCAGACTTCACCAGGGAGGTTCAGAAAGCGAGGCAGTCCTTCGACCCACTCAAACGCATTCAAGCTGTTCACATAAAATACAGACTTCTGTTCCCAGCACAACTGAAAATATACCACAATGGTACGACAGCGCATTTCACGGATCCCAGAGAAGCGTGGAGATGGGCGGAAAGAAACCTAGAGAGTGACTGTAGGCCGAATCGGAGGCAAGACATTGACAGGAGTCGCTCACGACCAGAGAGAGCACCACCTGAGCTCCCACAACAGGAGATGGAAGCACTGCCAAATGGAGTCAATGACTTCTGGAAGCAATCTCATCCTTTTTTTTTTAAGGGGATACCAAATATAATGGCTAATATAGGGTTGTAATATTTGGTATCCTCTTGATGTTGAGGGGTAACATTTAACAACGCACGGCTTGAACTATCCCTTGCATTGGGGAGGGGAGTACATCATAAGCCTACACTGTGACGGCTGCTTCTGGAAGACATCCCATCCTTTTTTTGAAGGGGATACCAAATATAATGGCTAATATAGGGTTGTAATGTTTGGTATCCCCTTGTTTTAGAGGGGTAACATTTAACAACGCTCTGCTTGAACTATCCTTTGAATTGGGGAGGGGAGTACATCATTTCTGTGCACTGTGACTCTGGGCCAGCCCAACGGACGCTCGGGGCACCAACACACAATTAATGTGGCAGGGATCACCCTGATCGTCGTGGTCACACAACAAGACCGCAGCGGCCCTGTGCTCCCAGACAAGCAGCTGCTCTGCGATCACACAGAGGGCCAGTGGCCTGGAGGCACCCTGTTACACATGCTGGTGTGGGGCACCCAGACTGCACCCAGACTAGCAGGGCTGAAGGCCTGTGATCACAAGGGGTAGGCTTGCAGGCCCTACACAATGAGATACAGAGACAGTTGCATTACATTTAGTCTACCACCGTGGTATTGAACGTGCGTGCGGAGGCTCCTTCTTCCAGTCCGGTATGAGGCTGTCATGACACATCCTTAGAGGGTGTGAGAAAAATGGGGCGATACCCTCTTTTTTGTGAGGGGGCCTGACTCTAGAGGGTGTAGAGAGGAATGTCAAGAGAGGATTAGAGTCAAAGGCCTAGAACAAGGGTAGACTTTGACTCTAATCCTCTCCTGACATCCTTAGAGGGGCAATACATGTTCTTAAAAGGGAAACGCCACAAATACTCCCACTATGCTATGAGATGTGTAATATATATATATTGTCAGTCTCGTTTATTGTGCAATTTATCTGTGTTTCATGTCAACCCTGTAAAATGAAATATTATTTGTATGTGTTTTACATGCCTGCCATGATGACTGCACCGCTACACAACACCCTCTACAGTGAACCCATCTATCAGGTCAATTTCCCTAAGGAGGTAGTATTCCGGAGTATTTTTTCAATTTCCAAGCGTAGTTTGCGTACCCATTTCCATCAATGTTGGCAGCTGTGATTTATTCAGCTACTAATAACCAAATAACCCACCAAGTGTTGGCAGCTGTGATTTTCTAAGCTACAAATAACCATATAACCAACTAAGTTTCATTTAACTCAATGCAGTTCAGCTGACTGATCAAGTAACAGTGGCGTACCGAGCCAGTGGTTGGGGGGGGGAGGGGGGCACGCTGCCACCCCACAGGATCTTTTTAGAGCCTGACCGGGACTGTCGTCAGTGGGCCACCCTTCCCGTTCGGCACCTCAGTGAGAAAGGTGTCCCGCTGGCAGGACAATGTGTGCTCAGTAATACCTGCTCAGCACAGTTATTGTCATGTCAGCAGGACACATTACCCTTTTCGAAACCACTGGCAGGACAATGTTCCAAGGAGCTCAGGGCAGCATTAGAGGGGCTCGTAAGTTGCTCTGTGTCAACAGAGCATTTCAGTGTGAGCCATTAGGCACTACTGAGAGGGAGGGGTAGTATTAGCAGGGACTTTTGTCCCTTTAGAAATATGCATGGGAGGGAGTGATCAGGTGTGAGAAGGTTGCATAATGCTGCAGGCTTTATGAAATAATGACTATGGTTTTACCCAAGGGGGATTTGTTAGGCTCGCATTAATCTGCATGATGCTATTGTGACTTTGCATGCAGGATGGGGAGAATAAAACCAAATCCATCCTCTTATTGCACAACATATTTCTATAATGATGTATAGTGTAAAGTTAATAATGAAAGTGAAGTTAGTAATGTAATGTGCTTTGCTTCCAAGGCATTGATATAAATAAAGGTATTTAAGCACATGAAATGCAAAGGGAAACATTAATAAATATCTAAATAAAGTAAAACTTTGAAGATGTGCTCAGTTGCTTAAATTGTCCACATCCCGGTTTCACTATTAACCAAAGTGTGTGATCCTGGGCAGTTAATGAAATCACACTGTGTCTTATCTGCAGCTCTGTAAGTGATTCACTTCAAAGCTTATGTGTTAATATATGATGCTGTTATTTAAAAAAAGAAAAAAACAGCCTGACTTGCTCCATATATAACAGTGCAATTTAGGTATTTTGCACCACAACATTATTTGCCACTTGGCTTACTTATGACAACTTATTCTAAAGTCACTTGCATTCTGCCACCAAGTATCAAAGACTGATAATGCTCCTTGCAATGTGCTTTCTGTGAACTAATGTCTGTTGGTGCAATCCATATGCAAATTAGTTGACGTGCATGTATTTTGCCCCAGAGCGCCTGGACAGATCTCTAATAGAGGAGTTCCCTGCATTTGTAATGATTCTGCCGTTTTCTTTTTATGTTAAAATGCGAGATGCCACAAGTAATGTTACCAAAACAATAGATTGGGGCAGGGGTGGGCGGTTTGTGGGCGCGAATGAGACGACCTGGAATTGCGTGCACTGCATTTGAGGAGAAAGTAGAAGGAGTTTCACCGTGGTTGTCCCCACAGCCTCTCTTGCAATGCTGAATACTCCCCTGACTGGACAATATGGAACTCGGGCGTTTTGCCGGTGTTGTGCAACAATTGGTACCCTATACCGAGGCTTGGAACTCTCCTACTTTGGTCTGCGATCTACGAAGACAGCTGAAGACTGGGGATACTGTATCGGTATGTGATACCAAATTTTACAGAACACCGGCACAACCACATTTAGATTTTCGTTATGGTGGCAGACATTCCCACACTGAGTGAAGTGATGGAGCCAACATTCTCAAGGCGACGAACACATTTTACAGCCCATATATCAGCACAAGCTCGAAAAAGAAAAGCTCTAGGATTAATAGGCAGGCCCCTAAACATAGCATCTCCGCAAAGGCTGTTCCCAGTGATTTAGGCGAGCATGGAACTTTGTTTTTGGCTATATAATCTGGAGCAAATGATGGGAGGCAAACGACTCGCCTGCCCTGTTCAATGAGAATGGGGACACATGCCCCCATGCACTCGGCGTCTCTCTTGCCATAATGCATAACATGCTGGGATACTCCCCAGCGCTCTGGTGCTGGTTCTTCCTCGGCGCGTGCTCTGCTGTACTACTACTGCCTTACTTTCTTTTACCTCCCTTCCCCACGTGACATACGCAACGTGGGTCACTAAATGATCTCCTTTTCTAATTAAAATGTTTAGTCCATAAGAAGGTCTCCTTATCTTTCTGGCAGTCTCTTGCGTCTGCAGGGTCTCTGGGGTCTGCTCGTTTCTCTTATAGCCTCCATTCTCAGCTGTTCTCGTCTTTGAGTCGGTTGATCTCTCTCCTCCCTCTTCTGTGATGTTCCTTGCTGTAAAGGTCTACTCTGTCTGCATTCCACTTTATCCCATCTGCCGTCTGAACGTAATGATCTTCAGCACCCCAGACTGGAATGGGTGCACAGATGTCTCCTAACTGTTTTTCTCGAGTCATGTATCTCTTTTTTTTCTTCTGTTGCATCCTTCTGACCGTGGCATCTCTCTCTGTCTTCTGCTGTCTCTGGTCATCCATGACGTAGATCGTTTTGTGTTTGCTTGTCTTACTTGTCATGAAGAAGGATGGCACTCCTGTAACGCTATTGGGTGTTCGGTGTGCAGCAATACTCCTGTGTACTTCTTCCTCACAGTCTAGATAGTCATCTACTTATGTAAGAAGTATTCCATCATTCTTACATAAGTAGATGACTACATCCCTGCCTTTATAGGATATTCTGGTATCTACCCCTTAAACTCTGGGAAGGATCCAAACTCCTATCAAAGTCCGGGGAAGAGCAAGAGAATAAGAAAATCTAAAGACAAAGTTGGCCACAATCCTTTTTCTGACTTTAACACTAATCTATCCTTCAACTCCCTCAGTTTTCCCAGGTTGTTGTGAAAACCAGCAGTTTCATTCCCTGCTTTCCTTATCTGAGGATGGTAAAAGAAGGAAAGGATTAGAAAGCCCACCCTGTTATTATCCTAAACATCCTTATAGAAATGAGGCGAGGAAAAACGGATTAAATGCATCACACACTTATCCTCGACAACACATTTATCCCCCCTTCTCTGACTTTAACCTACCCGAATCCCCTTCAGTCTTCTGAGGATACTGCAAGTCCCAGAACACCCATTCCTCACCGTACCTATTCCTCACAGTACCACTCAAGAACTGAGACGAGGAAGAGGAAGCCAACAGTAATACAGGCTTCCTATATGAAACACCAGTATGGTACTGGGACGAAGAAGATGCATACAGAGGCACACGAGTATGCTCAATGGAGGTGTCCCCCTAATGAGGTCAGGCACTTGAAGGTAATCGTGCCCACTTGCAGCCTGTTACTACTCCTCAGGAGTATGAAAGGAGTGACCACAGAAAGCCAGTTGAGAGGAGAGCTGATGCGCCAGAACTACCCTGGACCAGCTGGAGGAGAACGGGGCGCAGAGACGCTGATAGTCTGCAGATCAAAGCAGCAGAAAAAAGTGTGGCGAGGGGGCTGTGTCTCCAGTGATCCTGAAGGGACCGTGGAAGGGAGTTGGAAGGCTTGCTGATCCCTTATGAAGTATTTGAAAATAAATGCTTGTTTCCTGGGCTAGCGAGACAGCCCGGGAGTGTCTGAGGGGCTGGTGGTGAGACCCTGATCTCAGAACGAAGAACCGTTAGCCAAGAAATCACAACCGGTCAGTCTGAATGTGAAGGAAAGCCTGGTTTGTGAAATCTGTGAGTGAATAATATGTTGCCAAGCAAGCACGTATGAAGAGAGACGCGCTAGTTGATATCTTCCATTGCGAATGTGAAATGTACAAGGAAGGGAAAGAATGACAAAGAAGGGATACTAAGTAACCGAGGAGTCGCATGTAGGAATACCCATTCTCGAAAGTCTGTGTGAACAAAGGAAGCTTCCTAAAGTGAAGGGGAGCTGTGCAAAGAACCGAAGTGGGAGCAAAGTTGAAAGCTCAAACAGGGGAGCCACGCAAGAAGGGAAAATTGAGAAAAATCCCCAAGAGGAGATATAACACAAAGGAAAAGTGTTAAAGAAATATTGTTGCTGAATTTGAAGCTGAACCATATTGAGATGAGATAAGCTGCGAAGAAAGGGGCAAAGCTAAGCCCACGGTCACTGGTTGCACGGCCTGTAATGGGTGCACCATGTGGTCTGACAACTCCGCCCAGACCAAAGGAGACCCCACTGAATAAGTGAACTGTTAAACAAGTTCACAAAAGGAGCCTTTGAAATAAGGGGAAGGGAACCCCTAAAGAATCAACTTGAACTGTTGTATTCTTACAAGCTGATCTTTAAGTTTGACAAGTTGAAATATTATGACCAGAAAAGAGGATTGTTTTTGGTATTTGAAAAGTGAACCTTGACATCAAGAGGGGTCAGTGCTTGAGCAAGGAAGGACTGAGAGACCAGTTGAAAGAATCTGAGCCAGAAGGCTTTGAGTCTGGGAAAGGGAACCCATAGAAGCCCACTGAACGTGTGAGAAATAAGGTACAGTGGACTTTTGAATCCTGAAGCCTGCATAACTTTGTAAGCCTGAGTTTCTTGAACTTGGGGAAGGGAGCTATAGAAGAGTTCCATTGCCATCCTATTTTTACTTTGAACACCGTTTTTATCCAATCCCCTACAAATTATTATTCTGTAGAAGTGAGGACAGGCACAGGCTTTGACACAGACCGCCTTTTGATTTGGACTGACAAACTTAGAATTCCCATAGTTTACTTTCTGGTAGGAACCATTCCCACCTTGGAGCCAGGGCAAGGTAGGCATTATACCATCCTGACCAGCAAAATAAAAGGTTTTGGAACTGTATTGCATGTCTGTGTCATCCCTTGATGACAGACCATGCCTGTCTAACGATGGTGAGATTAAGAAAGAGTAGAATCAAAGAATATGCCCAAATTACGTGCAGTGTCAGAAAAAGGTTGTAGGACAGGGAGAAAGGAAAATGTCATCGACAAATATTGTTTCGTAGTCCACTTTGATAAGCTAGATGCTTTTGCTATGTGCGTTTTTATTCTGTCTAAGATGTCCATGCATTCTGTCCATTCTTCTTTAACATTTTATTCAGATTTCTCCATTAACATAATACATAAGCAACTTGCATAGTATTCAACATTTGTTTAAATATCAGTAAAATATAACATAGTCCAGATAAAACATCATCCTTTGCGGCTCAATCGCCTTCAAACCTGTTTTAAAATGTATTATGCCAAGCCTCTTCTTTAAAGACTGATCTAGATATTCAATCGGGTCATAAAAAAATTCTGAGTTGGTACAGTTAAAAATTAAAAACCTTGCCTCCTGACAATATCTGACATTTTGTTTCGAGAGAGTGGGGTCTTACCCATCTTATCCTTTCTCTTTTAAAAAATGGATACAGCAGGATAAAGTTCACCAAATCTTCCTGTAAACCCATATCACAGTGACATTTAGTGGGAGCCTTTAGCCAGGTGGTTCTTTTCGCCAATGGCAGCAGGTTCAGTCTTGCTTTAAGAAGGAGTCTCCAGTCCTCCGGGGATTCTAGATCTAGTATTGGGCTTGGGGCACCCACAGCCTTCTTATACTGAGCATAAACTGGGAGCGACAGTAGAGCAGAAATGTTCTTCCCATCCACCTGCAGCAAATTTTCTCTACACCAGATTTTTATTTCTTCCTTGGACCTGTCATAATTAATTCTTCCTCTTCCAGCCAGGAACCTTTCCCAAAGCCTGCTTCCAGATTTGTACCAATTTGTCTTAAATATGTCCGGACGGCTTTACATGACTGAGGGTTCAAGCTGGAGATTCAGATCTACGTGATCCAACCACGGCTGATTTTTCCCGCGGCCAGAAAGTTCCCATGAGAAATGTGCGAACCACAAAAGGTTTGCACATTTCCCATGCAAACACATGTTTAAAAACCCCTACATACCCATGACACACCCCCCAACATAAACAAGCCCTACTTACCTTTTTCTTGTCGCTGTCTCGCTGCAGCGCCAGTTCCCTTTCACTTCCGTGATCGGGAACCGGTGCAGCAGGGTCCTTTTTAATTTAATTGAATGTTTTACTTTTTCTTTTCGGGTGTGCTGCGGGGGTGTCCCCCGCAGGCCCCACAGTCTGTTTTTTTATATACTTGCCTACAATGCTACCACCAAAGGTTCGAACCTTTTTTCGTTTTTTTTGTACATGCAAATCTTTAGGTTCGGTAAAAACGTACAAACCCGGAGATTCATGTTGATGTTTTCACTTAGTTTTCATTTTCGCGTTCATTCAAACTTCTCACCTTTTCTTAGTAGTTTCTGTAAACATTCTATCTTGTTGAAGTCATCCGCAAACTTGACATAATGCTCAGTCGTTTCCATAAATGACTTTAATTGTTCCTTGTTCAGTGTTTCCACAGATAGTTCGATTGCCTGGATGAAAATGTCTTTGGGTGCCATTCCTGCTGCTGAGATAGTGAACCTAGAAAGTCTAGTTTGTCCTTGCCTATTTTACTTTTCAGCTTATCTTGCTTCCCAAGCTTCTATCACCCTATTTTTCAGGATATGACCCATTAGTCTATGTAGTTCTTAAATCGCTGTCCCTGGTGCATGTCTCGCTTTCTGCTTAATAGGCGTGGCTCCTTTTCAATGCTGGATTTTGTGTACTTATCCTTAGTGTTTCTGAGTCTTTCTACTCTTCTGCGTATTTCTCCAGTAAGTTTACATTTTCTTTCTGGGATTACTACAATGACCTGTTCTCTTGTGTTGGGATTTAGTTTGATTTATAGATCTGCTTGATATGGCCTTCCCATTAATGCATCTTCATCTGTAACATACCCTCTTATCTTTCTGTCCACTTGAACATCTGCTTTAAAGTACTCCGTGCTGAATTCAGAGGTGGCCTCAGTGATGGAAGGGGAGAGGTGCGGCTTGAGTTTCACCAGCGTTTTTTCAGCATGCGTTCGCGATGGCGGCACACAGCATTCACGATATTGAACGTGGAGAAAGGTGGGAGGATACGCATACGATAAGGTGGAGACGCTGAAGCAGACGGAGGAGCTTGTGGGCCAGCAGACCCGGGTGATTTCATCGGCGCTTAACCTCAGTTGTCGGCAAATAACTAGGAGCTTAAGTAGGCTGGTTGCGTGGCCTCTCAACGTCGTGTCACTGGGCCCGCTCTCCCTTTTCTCCTTCATCAGCCTGCAGTTACTTGATACAGCGGGTACGTCAAGACTGCGTCAGCTGGGGAAGAGGTTCCCTGTCGCAGCTGGAACCCTGTGAGTATCTAGCTGTTTAGCTCTTGCCAGGTAGAAGTTATTCCTCTGTTCTTTTTAAGTGTACTATCATCGTTGCCAATCTTCCCAGGTTGGTGCATGTTGGGTGAGCCAATATCCAGGGCTTAGGGTGTTTTAGTTGAACATTTTGCATTGGTAAATCTCATTGAGCACACTGAAGAGTGTGGCTGTTGAAGGGGAGTTTTGGGGAGTGGTGCCCCATTACAGCCTCTGTGGTATTTGCATGTGTTAAGACCATTTAATTTTCTTGCTTATATGCCTACAACTGGCTGCTTGGGAAAGGTTGGTAAATCCTCTCTCCAAAGGTGCTGTTGGCTGTAGTTCCTAGGCAGTTCACGGTCTTCTTTGCTTATCTGGTGGGCTCGCTGCAAGAAGCTGGGAGAAAACACAGACCACCCGCGTAGCTGCTTTTAATCAGGTTGGCAAGGTTTCTGTGAGCATTTGGTTGCTACTGGGGGGACGCCTCGAAGATCGGCGAATGTGGAATTGCTGGCTGCCTCATTATGTGACAACTGTGAATTTTTAGCTTAAGTATTGTTTAAAGCTACTTGGCCCATTTACTCCGAAGATGGCTGGCAAAGCATCTGTAAAAACAAAATCCTATAACTTAAGAAACAACCCTTATTGTAAGGCGAGGAAGTCTACTAAGCCAGTTCTGACATATCTGTCGCCTTACCTCGGATGAGGCGGAGAATATACAGCCACCTATATCCAATACGAAGAAGGGAAAATTGCGTCCTTTTTCCAGACCGAATGAGTTGTGAACTATACTGAGCTGCTTCGAAAGGAACTGGCAGTGGCAAAATCTCTGCCACTTCTAGTATGGCAACACTTCAATTTGCAATTAAAATTCTCCTAAAATTGTTTGGTAGAATTGTGAGAAACCTGAGGGTGCCTCACTGTCTGAACCCTGGGAATCCCTTTCTCAGGTAGCCAGGGCACGGCCATTGCCCTTGGATTTAGACCCTAGGGGTGGACGAGTGCCCCTGGGGGTGGACGAGTGCGGGAGGATCCCCTGAGTGAGGGGTCATCGGGGAGTAGGAAAGGGGCACCTGATGGTGAGACACGGTACACCCTTCCTTATGACACTTTTTTCCCCATCCCACACAGTAGGTCATCTAGAAACTCACCTCCCTACCCTGACACAGAAACTTTCTCACGAGCAAACCAATGTGAGCGACAACAGGACTACGCACCTCCCACCCCCCCTTTCTCGACAATATTTTTCCGAATGTTCCTAAACTTACTAGTGAAAACTACAATCCCCATAATTCCTCCCCTCTGTTCTTTTTCTAAAGTCACTGAGATGAGGAGAGAGATTGGGAGGATGAGGATTGCCAACAGGGAACCACAGACACAGAAAACAGACTCTTCCCTTTTGTACAGCAGACTTCTCCCATTAATGTCTCTTTAATTCCTCGCACCTGACTCCACTTGTCTCTCCGAGGCAGCATAAAAGGCGGAGCAGTAAAACACACTTTGAGCGAGTCTGGATGCTGGAAGGTGCCGGAGAGAAGGCGAAAGTCCTAGTGAGCTGCAGAAGCCCTGGAAGACCTGGACAGAAGAATACCACTCAAACACTGGTCCTGCTATTTGTAAGGATACTGCAGTGTGGAGGAGGGAGCTGTACTTCTAGAAGGCAGGACCAGGGGCAGCTGGTGTTGCCTGCTGGTACCTATAGCAGACCTCCTCCCCTGGGGCCAGACAGGTGAACCCAGGTACAGGAAGGGCAGGAGGTAAGACCCTGACCTTATTCAAACATCCCCCTTGTGGCTCCTACAGCTCCCAAAACATGGAATGCCATTTTGGGGAGCTGTGAAGTGGGAGCAAAATTCTCACAAGTGCATTCTGGGACTGATAGTCCAAAAACATACTTTGGAAGATTGTGAACTTTGTGAGAGGCGTTAAAGCCCGACAGAGGGAGACCCTTGTGAACGTTTGTGAGAAGAAACTGGCACCAGAGATAAGAGTGATCTGGTGCCACGTGGGCGCTCATTCGAAGGTCTCTGGCTCGTGCCCCCTCTCCCAAACCAGGAGAAACAAGTACCAAGAGGCCTTGGGGGTGGCTGGCGTGAGATGTCGAGGTGGTCATACGAGAGTCAAATTAACCCCTTGTACAGTCGAAAGTCTTTGACACGTTGTGGAGGCAGACGTTAACCCAACTGAGGGATGCCTGCGTATTGGGGTGAACCCTAACATACCCTAGAACATTGTGATGAATTAACTGTGCGAAGCCTGACTGGAGGCTTTAGAAAGAGTCTGACTGGGGGCTGAGATGCGGACTTGGGTAAAGGGAAGAACCTAAGGGTTCTAGAATCTTTTTGTTGAGATGTGAACTGTGGCAAATGTGAACCTGACGGAGGTATGCCAAGAGAACGCTAGGGGAAGGGAACCACCACTTTCTGATGACATTTTAGAAATTGTGAAATGTGGAAAGTGTGAACCCAACTGAGGAAATTGTGAAACTGGCGTTTGGACCCGGCTGAGGGGAACGCTGTGCATATTGTGATATTTTGAAACACGCACTTGCCATAGAATAAGAGAGTGACCAAGCGAGACGTGATCGCCCTTCGGAAGCCTCTGTTTAAATTGGAAAGTGCTTTGAGAGGCTAACGTTGAAAGAAGGATCGGAACCCAGGGAGAGCGTGGCTAAGCAACCATGCAGTAGGACGTGATTCCTTTGCGCCTGCCGATCCGAAAAAAACATCCTGTCCTGAAATGGAGGCTACCATGTGCGATGGCACCTGTTAATTCAACACCAACGGAATAAAGGAGGTGTGCACAGCCGGGCACGGACTAGAAGTTGGAGGTGAGTGAATAACCGACAACGGACTGGCTGAAGTTCCCGACCCAGCAGGAGGAGGCAGATACAAGATGGCGGCATCAGGAAGACAGTGATCTGCGGGGGTGCAGGCATTACGACATGAGCACCTTCAGTGAGGGCCAACCAAGCACTGCAGCGGCCCGGCTGGATCTCACAATGGGTCAGCATCAGGGTTGAATTCCGTCCAACTGCACCGGAGATGAGGTAGTCACACGCCACTGAACATATGGCTGCATCATGCCTGAGACAGACTCACCCATCGAGCGAAGAGCAGGACGGCTGTTATACTTGTGGCTGCATGGGATACCGGAGGCGTGGAGGACGCAACAGCGCTAAAGGCGATGAGAGAGAAGCCCTTGTGAAATAGGTCGCTGTGCAGAACAGCAGTGTTGGTTGCACTCCGCTTGGCAGCTATACATATCCTGAAGTGTGTGAGAAACAGAGATGTGCCCGTGGTAACACCAGCCCCCCGGACGCCGTACCTGATACATGCTGGAGTTTGGGGATGGGCAGAAGCAGGTGTTGGCTCAGACCACGGTTGGACAAAATAAGGGCCGTCACACATGCAGTGGTCCATTCAGGGGTACAATATACGGCTCAATCAATCCTACGCTCGTGTAAGCGCGGCTTTGCAACGTGGCACTAGTAGGAACCAGAAACGTTGTTACAGACATCAACAGCCTAGCCAAATAATATACACTCACTAAATTTGGATGTGAAGCAGCAAAGTATCCCAAAGAAAGACGGCAGGCCGCAATTAGGAGGCGGCTATCCAGACATGGTATGCTGACTGGCGGAGTGCCTTTGGCGGTTAGGCAAGCAAGTTTGCGCGCTCGCACGGCTCTGCAGCACGACAGAGAGGAGAAGGCTCACCCATATGCTGTCCAAGGCCACTACATTGAAAGAGCTAAGGAGTAAGAGTACCAACATCTACAAGCACAGCAAGACCCCTAAGCACAGAGAGGAACGAAATATGCGCAGGTAACCATTTAAGGGACAAAATGCACGTTGGACATCACTGACTTACCTAGGGAGGAACATATTTCACTTACAAAGTGCATAAAACACAAGTGAAAAAGGGACCACCTCCCATCATGGTCCATGGACGCTCGCTACCACGACAGCCTTGGAGGGGACTGCCTAACAGCGGTGCATCAGTCTAACACATTAAGGATACGGGCAGTAGCGGACACAACTGAGCGTGTTTTTAATTCTGAACTCCATAACACAACGGAGTGCTAGAAACAGATGGTGGCTACCCGGGTGCGGCATACAGCGCTGGTGCTACCAACGGCAGTTCATCACGGCACTGGAACACAGGCGCATAACTCAACAAAAGGGAAAGTAGATTCACCTAGGTGAAACTTAAGGCAAATACTCTAGGTATCAGTCAGGAAATCTGCAAACCACCATGCGCATAGGAGGTTCCCTACAGAGGGAGGGGAATGCAATACTCATCAGCATTCCAATGCACACAATACATGGCAAAACAAGCAACTACCTTCCATTGTGCAGTCGCTCACCATCACGGCAGAACCTATCGTGGATGTAATTAGCATAGCACATCCAGGTCACTTAAGCACTACCAAAGCAGCCTAGAACATAACAAGAAGCCCCTACACGAAATGCTGGGAGGACCAAGTGAATAGATACAAGGCGGATGTACAACCACCCGGAAGTGGCTAGTGCGCAGTGGAGTAGACACAAACCGGGAGAGTGATCAAAGGAGAGGAACAAAGGTGCGACAAACAACCGGTCATGGGTCCAAGACCCAACAAACCAAGGTAAAGAAACCCACACTAGATGCGTTTGCCAAAATTGCAAACTCAGTGAGAGCACCATCCAGATGACCTCAACACCACAAGGAGAGCAGATGCATGTGAGGGGGACCATCAGGTCCTGGATGCTATTGCAGCCTTAAAGTCGCTATAGAATCAAAAATGCACCCCATCCGCTTAGATGTGAACCTCTTAAGGCAAGACGTCAGGTCACTTGACGAACACACAGGAACTTTGGAAGAAGAAGTGGCAGTAAATACAAGGGACCTGAAAGACAGCACAAGAGAAGTTATGGTACTACATCAACATCGAAGATGTGGAAGCGAGAGCCAGGGACAACAATGTAGGAATCATTGGGCTCCCGGAAGGAGAAGGAGCAAACCCTACCAACTTCATATAGAAAATGTTGCTACAGGAAATAGGCCCCTGTGCCCTCACTCAAGGCTTCACACTAGAAATCGTGCACAGGTCCCCGATGCGGAAACCACCGCCAGGAGCCCTACGATGGCCAATAATAGTACGGATATTGAATTACAAGCATAGGGAAAGGATCCTGGAACACATCACAAAGGAGGGATAATTCAGCGAGCATCTGCCACCATTACTGCATACCCGGATTACACCCTACAAGTTCAGAAAGAGGATGCACTACATCTCGGTCAAAAGGAGGCTGCGGGCAGAGAATCCTAAGTACGTGTTGCTGTATCCGGCTAGATTGAAAGTTATAAACAAAGGATGCAAGCGAGTGGAGAAGGGGACGCATGCTTGAGACCGACATAGAAGCTGGGAAGAGGCGGACGATCATGAATGTATGACGGTGTGGAGGTGCGACCTCTAGGCGGAAACCTTGGGCACTAAACATTTGTTAACTGCAGGAGCCAACAGCGTAGTTTCTATTTGAGAACGCACTGCGTGGAAGCGTCCTACACCTAAGACTGGATTTGTTTTTCGGATACTAGCAGTTACGTATCCGCCTCCTGCACCCTGTGCACTAGGACAAGTATCTGGGGTGGGAGTGAGAGGCGGGGATGCCTGAGCACAAGGTATTGACTGGGCAACTGTTGGGGGTGCAGGGAGGTAAGGGAAGTTGGGGTAGTTATTTGGGAGTTAGCCTATAGATCCACACAGGGTATGCAGAATGTGTGCCTCTGACTGCGAGGGCACGGCAGAGCTTTTAAATGCAATGGGGGAACTTAAAATAGCATCCTGGAATGTCAGGGTCCTAAACAGCTATATTAAACATAACAAAATTCTGATACATTTGAGACATCAAAAAATTGACAGAGCTCTCCTTCAGCAAACACATCTTACAAGGGAGAGAAAAAAAGCGCCCTAGCTAAGAAATGGAGATACGTAACGCTGGGATCGCCATATTCTGCATATGCGAGAGGAGTACTGATATGGGTAGCACTGACTATTGCATTGCCGGTACTTAAGACTTTTCAGGATAGACGGCAGAATGATAGTAATGCAAGGAAGGGTAGAGCAGAGGGAATTTTGTATTATCAACACATATGCACCAAACCTGGATGCAGCAGCCTATTTTCGAACGTTATACTCCCAAATCAGCCCACACAGAGATGGTACATTAATTTGGGGGGGGAGACTTTAACTGCACGCGCATCCCAACTTTAGATAGATGACAAGAAGTCCATACACCCAGCCCCTTCAGCCAAGGCCCTGAATACACTGTTGCAAGCATTTAAATTGTCAGACATATGGAGTACCTTACATCCGCAGACCCATGGATATTCACATTAGACTGCCCCCCTTCCCCTTTGATCTATCCACTAGGCTGGATTACGTCTTTACAGGAGAGGAAACCTTGGGTGAATTCAAAATGGCAGATTATAAAGCATGAGCATTATCAGATCATACCCCTTTGGTGGTTATATGGTATATTTCCCCCCCCCCCACCCCTTATGGCACGCATCCCGACATGGAGACTTGGGAGCGAATCCCTGAGGGATGGGGCATTCCGGGAACACCTTAGAGAGGGCCTGAAGGACTACTTCACACACAACACAGGAAGTGTAGAATCGTCAGGTACACTATAGGAAGCCTTTAAAGTAGTGATTAGGGGACGGCAATAGCTAAAGCAAAGGGGATACAGGCCATGATACAAAGGGACCTACATAAAGCAGAGACTAAATTGGACGGAGCAGGATGATTCGGCGCGGCCAGGTTGGCGTGGACCGATTAGCCGTGAACGCTTTGGCGCAGGAGACAATTGGGCACGCCCATTTTGGCGCGCCCACTTCGGCGCTGCAACGTTTGGATGCAGGGATCTTTTGGCGCAGGATGGTGTCATTAGTGTTTTTTTTCCCAAACTGTATTTACCCGAAGAGAGAGGTGGCATTATTTATCTTTTAATCTTTTTTCAAAGTCTCACAGGGGAGGGTTCTGGGTTCTGTCCCTGAACTTTTTTTATTTTTTTTTTCCTGAGTAGAAGAAGGTGGCATTATTCACCTTTTACAAAAACTGAAAAGAGCAGGAAAACTCTAACCTCTGAACCAGAGTATTATTGAGACATGAAAAACGGAAAGAATTGTCCAGAAAACATCATTTATAACAATGTATTAAAATGTATTTAGAGTGATACAAAAATTGGAAAGTAGTAAATTAATTACAATTTATTAAACACTAGTAAATTTGACAAAGCAACACAGCAGCAAAATATGCCTAAAATAGACTAAAACATCATTAACACTTGCCATTCATAGTGCAACATTCAATCACGACTCCGCACACAGTGACAAACATCCAAAATGCTAAAAGACAAAAGACTTGTGCTAAAAACAATTGAGAGAAAATCTATTCTGCTCCCCACAGCGGCATTCATTATTATTGTAATTGCCAAACACATAATAGAGCTTATTAGTACAACATCTATCATAAGGGTGGATCAGGAAGGGGAGATACAAAGATCACATCCCTTAAAGTTTTTCTCGATCGGTTTCGACATGGAGTGTTGGTTTACACAACGTCTTCATCAGGAGGCGAATGTAACCATACTGTAAAAAACACACAAAAACATGGCTACAGACGAATGCATAACAAACCCTTACAAATTGTTGGCAGATTGCCGGATAAAACAATGTAGAGGTGTCGGAAAGCACCTACATTTTTTAACGCAACAGTTTGGGACCAAGTGTACTATCATATAAATTAGTATACTATGAACCCTAGCCCACAGATGTGCGCCCCAGAGCAAGGGGTAAGTGACACCCGGACAAGACCCGTGCTGAGTGGAGAAACGCCAGACAAACCTAGGCGAACCCGTGCAGTAGTCCACGGAAGCCAATGACCAAACAAGTGCTGTCTGTAGGTTCACAAACCTGATGAGCGACCAGCTGCTGTCAACAACACAGGGTAAGAGTGGGTCAGCCGTCTGCTGAGGCTTGAAGGCTGTGTTCTAAACCAAGACAGTCGGATTGGGCCCAGTTGTTTAACTCGAGACCTGGTCTAAAAATGGACCATAATAATTGAATAGAAAAAAAGTAGACATAGAATACACAGTGTTACCTGGTGGGATCTATAATTCGCTCGAGAATTTCCAAAACGGCGCATACTAGATGTGGATGGACGGAGTAGAAACTGTTAAAGTGACCAGAGCAGTGGACTGCAACTAAAAAGAAGAAAAGAAGCGGCCCAAACGTACCCGTTAATACGGTACTTAATAATAAAGAAAGAAGGAGCTAAATGTGACAGTCTAAAGTGCTTCACTACGAGTGAGCCGCCACAAGCCCTAAAAACTGAGCAAGTGACTGAGGCCTCCCCTGCATTGAGCAGCCAAAGTGAGCTCTGTTACCTAGAGAAACAAATTAATTATATGAATGAAAGAGCAGACATGAGGTCTAGAATGGGCCGCTAGAGCAGCAACCGCAAGTATAATATAAACAGTGCTTAAATACACAAGGCACGACGCCCCAGTAACGGAGCAGAACCAAAATTTTAACTCGACGTGTGGCTACATGGCCAATGCCCACTGGACTGGGTCCCCCCATGCCGGCAGAAAAGTCTTAACGTATCGCGGTATACGAGGTCTCATGGAGGAGCATAATCACTCGCTCTCCGTCTAGCGGCGAAAGTTCGTAAAAACGCTGCGCATGCACATTGGGAGCCTGCAAAGGAACCAAGGCGAATGCCTCTGGGCATATTGGGCGGGTTTAAAAAGGCAATGTGTCGGGGGCCGCGCATGCGTTGGAAGTGAATTCAATTAACTAAAGAGCCCCAGCTGCTGGGCATGCCTAACGGGGCTCGGGCAAGAGATTCCCAAAATAATGTGTTACCATAGAAAAAGCACATCCTAGTTAATAAATACCACAAGTCATAGCAGACGGGCGCATGACTGCCCGATGATAGTCCCAAATGCACCAGCTGAGAATTCAGCTGGAGCTTGAGTGGCAGGTCGCCGCCAGGAGGACAAGAAGTGAATGGTGAAAAAGGTGCTTATGGACAGTGCAGACTTAAGAAGGCGCCGTGTCTGTAATAGAAGCTATGAAGGGATGAGAAAAATTGCAACTGTAACAATTGCCAAAATGTACAAATACAGGCCACCTAGCCTAGCTCTAAACAAGAAAATAAGACGATTATGGAGATCATGGAGACCGGACTAGATGGCCCCACTAATAGGCATTGAAGTCCCACAATTCCAGTGTATTGAGCCCTTTGTGGAGTGTTTTCAAATTAAAAATCCACATTTGTTCATTATAGGACAATTTATTGGCCAATTGCACTGGACCTGTGGAAGCGATTTTTTTTTTTTTTTTTTTTTTTTTTTTTTTTTTTTTTTTTAAATTTATTTATTGTTTATTTATTTTGGCACTTCAGAAGAAATGGAGGAACCTCAAGTCACAAGATTCGGCCTTGCTCTAAAGGTACATTACAACGGTCCCCTTTTTAGGGTTTAACAGTGAATGAGAATAGGCAAAACATGGCCTTTGGAAACAGAGTTGTGTTAACGTTATGGACCCCGGGAGATGAATATAAAGCCTGGGTTTATAGCAAGAAAAGGGCCCGGCTGCGGGGAGATGCAAGGACTTGTCGAATGCTGGGGCCCTAAAAACTGGACGTGACTTTTGGCATATAGTCACCAAGGGCAACGTGGGAGCTACATAGTAGATATGCCCTTTCTTAGTTTATTAGGTAGATGGCCCCACTTCCTACTACTCTCACTGATTGGTGCCAGTTTGGGTTACAACAAGCGGATCCATTACAATTCACAGCTCTGGGGAGAATCTATGTCATCACTGCGCCACCCGTAACTGCACCAGTGAAAATGTCGATGCCAATTACGATGTGGCACAGTGATCAGATAGATCACTTTTCCTCTGCAATACCCCAACCCCCACCCCACTTACCTTTACTGTGGTGCACTTCTGTCTGCGTCGCCGACTCCCTTGTACCCAATGCAGCATCAGTTTCTCCCATTTACGGTCCTTTTTTAAAATTTAAAATTTTTTTTTTTTTCTTTTCCCTGTCTCCCGCTTACCGTAATGGTAAGCGGGGGACACCCCCGCAACCACAGACTCCCACTACTGCGACCAAGGAGAGCGGGGGACACCCCCGCAACCCACACTCCACTTCGGCGCAGTAAAAGTGCAGTCAGCATTTTAGAGGCGCATTGATGGTATGATTCCCTCTGAAGATGAAGGCTGCTCTGGATGCGTAAATGTCTGGGAAGTCCCCGAGCATTGACAGGGCCCGATCAACCTGTTGAAAAATGAACCAGTCCTTTGGGTGTTGCTTCTTTTAACATTGTTTAATGAAATAACTAGAAGAAGGATCTTTCTGGAATCCTGGACAACAGCAGACGTTGTCCAGATGTATGAGATGGGAAACTGAGGAAATCTGGCCAACTGTAACCCAATTTCATTAATTGATTCCTAAGCTGAAGTGTATGGGTATACTCTATTGAACAAAGTTGATGCCTGGTGTAATAGAGAATAGAGTGTTGTCCCATTTTCAAGCAAAGCTCCCAAGGGGGGGAAGAAACCATTGATCAAGCTTTTGGCTCAAGCTTTCTGTTAGAAAGGCACTCTACATATCCTTCGTTCGCGTGAAAACGACTTTCGATGCGGTTTCTAGGTCTAGGTTGTGGACCACCTTAGGGAAGATGTCATTTCTGCCCGCAACTCTATTTGTAATTCAACGTTTGCCTATCAGTAATTCTGCTGTGGTGAGAAGGGGAACTGGAAGGGAAACATCTAGAGCTTTGTCTGTCAATCAGGGACATGGTGGAGGAGATTTTGATTTTGAGTATGAATTCGGCCCTCCTGAACAGCGTCAATCAGGCAATTCTCTTCTTTGGTGATGATGCTGTTTTAATATCGAAAACTGCGGAGGCGTTACAGCTGATGCTAAATACGTTTCATGACATTTGTCAAGTAAATGGGCTGGATATTAATATCAACAAAAATTAATGCATGTCATTTCAAGCGTGGAGACCCCAGATACTTGATTTGTTTCTGCAGGGCATGATTTGAGTCAGGATAGCTCATAGCTCCCCCAGGTGGAGAAGAGCAATCTGGTTCTCTCATGGCAAGATGGAGCAAGTGTAAGGGTCTCTTAGCAGTTTAGTGGAGGGCAATTTCCCCAGCTCTGTAGATGTATAAGGTCCATGCTGTATCAGCAGCTCTTCACGTGTGTGAATCTGATAGTATGCATTTATTTATCGATTTGGCATGTGTGTATTTGTGTCAGCACGAATATGTGTGTTGTGAGTATGTACGTACTCTTAGTTCACTTTGCTATGTGTACTCATCCGAATGCATGTGTATGCGTGTATGTGTTTTTGTTTACTTTTGCATATGTGAAACTGGTGTATGTGTTTTGTATGTGTGGGCGAGGGTACAAGTTATTGGTGTGTGCTGTTGGTGCGGATATGCGGTTGCCGTGTTTGTCTGTGTATGTTTTTATTTGTATGTATTCTTTTGAATGAGCTTGTGCATGTGTAATCTGGTACTGGTTTAAACATATGTGTTTATGTGCGTGTTTGTTGACTGTATATCATTCTTTGCAAATGCAGTACATTGACAGGTTCAACACCCGTCAACGCGCTGCATTTTCAAAAAATTATGCTTTTGAATTTGGCGTGAGGGAGTTTAGACGTGACTGCAATGTCAGCCACGTCCACACGTCCCTTGCGCCAAATTGGCCGCTGCGGCCAACTGGCCGCGGCGAAACGGTAGCGCCAAAAGGGGGTGCACCGTAAATTGGAAGCCATGAATTGCTCAGGGGACCTGTCCAAAGAAAAGGCTCAGGAAGCCATCGGCCTGCAATAGGAGTGCCTAGAGCACTGGGATGGATTGGACATGTTGAACTATAGAAAATACGCAGAAAGGCAGCACGCCGAAGGGGATAAACCAAGACGCTTACTGGCCTGGCTATATAAAAGTGAATCAGAGCGGAATATGATACGGGGAATGGGGAGGTTTGTGAGACGCAGGAAGGTATAAACTAATGTTTTTATGATTATTATAAGGTGTTCTATGCAGAGACGTCAGTAACCCGGTTGTCAGAGATAGAGGAGACCCTAGCACCGATTGATCTCCCAAAGCTGGATGTAGAGGCAGCGGACAGGTTGGAGTCCCCCATCACCGTAGATGAGTTGGAACACACTATAAAAGGTTTACCGACTGGTAAAGCTCCCGGAGCAGATGGATTACCAAGTACATTTTATAAAAATTCATGGCTGATCTTGCGCCCCCGTTGCTAGCAATGCTGAATGAAGCGCTAGACAAGGGCACTATGCCTATGTCGCTGAGACAGTCAGTTAGAGTCCCACTATTAAAGCCCAACCAACCTGAAACCGAATCTTACAGACCCCTCCCACTGCTCAATCAAGATGGGAAGATACTGACAGCTTTGATGGCTAACGGACTGAAGCCAGTAATTTCCAAACTCATACACCCGGAGCAGACTGGCTATGTTCCGGATAGAAATATTAAATGTAATGTAAGGCGATTACACCATATCATTGACCATACACACTGCACTCAGCTTCTGGCGGTTGCCTCGCTGGATGCAGTCGAGGCATTGGACTCCGTGAGATGGCCATGGTTGCTGGCGGTACTGAAAAGCTTTGGTATGGGTCCCACCTATATTAAATGGGTAAAGTTGCTATATAGAAATCCAATGGCCAGGGTCAAGACGGGCACCAATATCGCGAAACATTGGCTGTTAAGTAAAGGCACACAACAAGGCTGCCCATGGTCTCCTATGTTATTTATACTGGCCGTGGAGTCATTAGCGGTCTATCTCTGAAAAGAATGTCATGATGCAGGCAAAACCATGCAAGGCTGCAAGCACCTGATCTCCCTATATGCTGATGATATTGAACCCATAGGCTCTTTAAGAGAGGTGGCGCTCTATGGGATGGATGGGGAAGCAGATATTACTCTGATGCCAATAATCAGACCGACTCAGGAAATTGGCAAATCTTTAGCTATTTTATCAACAAGTATCTAAAACGGGGAGTACAACGGGCATCAACGGACGCTGCACAAGCATTCTAAATGTTTCACATGAAAAAACACCTATTTATAGCAAAAACCACCTGTCATACTTGATGTTATACCACGTGGCAAAATAAGCAAAAACCTATGTGGGTTTATGATGGGCTTAAGGGGAACAGTGATTGGTCTCTGCAGTCAGGTGGACAGCTATGCCCACCCCTAGTGCAAGTCATCTTCTGTGTCATGAAATACACAACATTTCATTGGCCTTCAAACTATAGGGCTCTTTGCTACGTGGCCCTCTACAATTGGTTGGCACGCTTGTACCCTTCTGGAATATTCCACTTGCTAGCAGCACGCAAGTGCTGGGGGGTTGGACTTGACCATACCTCCCCACCCAATTAGCCCAAAATCCATCATCACTCCTGCTGTCTGCCATTCAAATCTTTTAACTCGGCCTTGCAAAGGATCACTGTGCCTGAGAATAGAAGGGTGAGTGAGCATGGTCTTATCTTCTGGTCTCGGTGCAGCTCACACAAAGTCTGTTTTCAATTTGACCATGTTTTGAGCTCCTTCTTTTGCATTTAACACTATTAAATGAATAAAACCTGGCACTTCTAGTGTTTTTCCATTACAACTCAACAGGAGCTCGTCTCGCTTCTCACGTTCATTGATTTCCTCGAATAGATAACCAGTTTCTTAGCTGCCCCAACCCTTGACACCAGGCCAGACAAGCCTTCTCTAATCTTCCATCAATGACAGCTGGTTTCATCTACTGCGCCACACTTTCAGCCCTTCTGTTCACGGGGTCCTAGTTTGCTAAAATGCATCATGGAACATCCAGATTCTAATATATTATATATACGGCACAACCTGCAGTCTATTCACTACTTATAGCCATCCTTCGGACGATTACTTAGTCTACTTGCATTTCAGCATCTGTACAATTGTAAAATGGCTTGCATTTTCTTCAGTGCTCTCCGCATGTGCAATCCTCATGTTGCTCATGAATTGTTACTCAATTCTTTACTTCGTCATCAGATTCTATAAGGTCTATGTACTCTCTTCTTCATTGGCATCTCTTCTGGGTTCATCATTTCTGCTTCATGTCACGTCACCAGTCTTCTCTTTCATTCATCTTCACACTTCTTCTGTAACTTCCTTCAGAAGACTGTAATTTCTCTGCGGGTACATCATGTAGGGTTTTCTCAATGGATACCTTGTTTCAAGGACTCTTCGCGGTATAGGTACCATCACTGGCGTGGCGCATGTCGCAATTTGCGGGTCCCAACATATAGGCAAAATGGGGGCAGGACTTCCGGTACAGGCACTTGGCATCTGCTCTACAATATGCTTCTTTATTTGCAACACCCATAAACTAACTTGCAGTATATTCTAGATGTGTTCAAGCACTATGCAGACCTATCTGGTATCACGATTGAATGCACAGAAGTTGTGTTTGTTCCCCCTAGCGGGGTATAAAGGGGACACCCCTGAATATGCTACCGGGGCTACTGATTAAATGGGAAGTGAACACATTTAGATATCTGGTAGATATTTTTCATGACCCCAAGACAGAACACATACAAAACACACTAAAAGCGGTAGGCAAAATTGAGAAATACATGACTTTCTGGGCTTAACTGACGCCTTCATTGATGGGAAGGGCTGTGCTATTAAAGATGGCGGTGCTCCCGATGCTCCTCCATTATTTTACTAACGTTCCGTTCAATATACCTAAAGCCTTTTTTAGGACACTTGATACCACATGTAGGGACTTCCTGTGGCACAACTCGAGATGTAGGATGTTGCTGGAGAAATTGCAGAGGTCGTACGATCAAGGGGTGATAAAAGTGCCCGACTTTGAAGCATATTTTGTGGCGTGCCAACTTCAGTTCATCCCAAACTGGCTATCAGACTAACTGACCCAAGACTTCCAGTTGCTACAGCCGGCATGCTCATCCATTCTTTTTGAAAGAGTTGATATGGTTCACCACACCACGAGACTTGAAACCCCTGTTGCTTTTGGGGCTAGGCAAGACAATATGGCAAAGAGCTTGTTTTCTAAATAAAGACACGTCTTATTACCCCCCGCCCCAGATCCCATTGGTGGCATTAAAGGGTGAAGATGCACAATTTAGGCTGAATGTAAGGAAGTACTGGGAGCCCATGGGGGTTGTGACAGTGGGAGATGTGCTACGGGAGGGGAGACCGATGAATTTCAGTACACTCACTTCAGAAACAGGAGTACGGGAAGGGCAACACATAATTTATGCCTCACTCCTCCATACAATAAAGCAGAAATGGCTGGGTACAGATAGGGAACTTCTGGAAGATGAAACGATAGAAACGCTCTACGATATTTCAGAGGGTGGACTTGCAATATCGAGAATATATGAGCTAATAATGGTAAGGCCAGGGGATAAGCTTGTACAGGCCAGGGGATAAGCTTGTACAGACCATGTGTAACTGGGAAACTGCCTTGAAGGAGCAATTGACAGACAAGGCCTGGGACAGGGCTATTGCGTATCATAAGAAAGTGTCCAGAAATGCGAAGCTCCAGCTGATCGAATTATATGTAACTATCAGGCCCTATTTAACCCTGAAGAAAATAGCCAAATTCAGCAAGCTACAGAACAAACTTGCCCGAAATGTGGCCTGATCAATGCAGACCTAGTGCCCATGTTCTGGGCCTGCACGAAAATTCGACAAGATTGGGAAGAAGTAGCTCAGGCCTTAGCCAAAGCAGGTATAACTATAGACATTAGTTCTCCCACAGCTTGTTTGCTGGGAATTCTTTCAAGACCAAAGCAAGCGAGACACGTTAGTAAGTTGAAAGGCCTAGCATACATCCTGGCGAAGCGGAGGATAGCAATGGGTTGGAAAGCACACAAGGGCCCGGTAGTAAAAGTGTGGTGGAGAGATCTCCAGAAATGGACGCTAGCAGAAACCTCAGCGTGGCAAGAAGCATCCCGCCAAGGGCTAGAGGAAGAGAATGTTGATTTAGAGACTTGGGAGCATATGTTGCAGGAACTGATGACCTCTGAGCACAATGGCACCCAGATGAGGACACACGCATCGATACAATGGTGGATTAGAAATGTAGGTACATGCTTGGTATTGTTGGTTGCATAGTATAAGTGGACAGCGCAAGTGGAGTAGGCTGGGGAGCAGGCGGGAAAGGGTAAGAACAGACAAAAGTGGCGATTATATTGTCTTGTGAACGTTTACTTAAGTCTGTAAGTTATTTTGTTGAGAACTAATAAAACTGTTTTAACAAAAGGATCAGAGCCCAGCTGAGGGGGTTCCTAGAGTGAAGAGTAATCTACCGACTTGAAGGTTACCAGAAGGGACTGTTTTTCGCATATCAGGCCCTCTGAAGCAAGAGACTTTGCATGAGAAGAGACTTGGGCACAGAAGGCCCTGATCTAGAGAAAAGGAACTGTAAGCTTGTGCCGGAGAAGGCCAGGAGTGTGTTGTGCTCAAAAGTCCCTCCCTGTCCCGTGCTAAAAACGGGGTAGGGGAGGAGGGAGACCCTGGCCATAACATCCTGACTTATCATTATGTGAACAATTCTTCTTTTCTTGTGAACATTATCCCACACAATTGTGTAGCATAGCGGTTATGTTTGGCAATAGTTTTTTTTTTAGCCCTTTTATGTGACTAGACTCCACTAGTACTGTATTATTATTATTAAAAAAACATTTTTTTATGTTTTTTGCTGGCCGTAGCTTAAGCCCAGCTTAGATTTAGGTTTAGATTAGGCGTTTATCCCACCCATTTTTACAGTTTCATAAACACCCTTGAACTGTGATCACTTGTATCTGTCTTGCTTTGATACCATGTCTTCTTTACAGAATCCATGAAGATCGGAAAATGCAGGCAGACAGGTTGATGCACGTTGAGCAGCTCTTGGAGGACTGCTTTAAAATGCCAGTGAAAAAAGATCTAACTTATCTTGTGAGGCCTTGATTACATTAAGTGCCCCTGCAGCTGATGAAATTCACCAGCTCAGTGGGTTAGAAGGATCAAATCTGAGCCAGGGGACTGCTGCCTCCAAAACCTTTTCTGACCTTTTCATATCTCGTAAGCAGTGGAGGCTTGCAAAACGGAAAAGGGAATGTGAGACAAAGGCCTTGGGCCAAAAAGCAGCCACTCAGACAGATCCCTTGTATTCTGCAGTGATTTCTGAAACGCGTAAAACGGCTAAGAAGGTAATGGGAAAAAGATGATTCTCCATAAGGATAGTGATAAAATCTACAGGAACTTTGACGAGTTGACTGATTAATGATAAAGATGCCCCAAGAGATAACAAAGCCAGCCTTCACGATTAGTCACTGATATGGTCCAGTCTCCTGTAAGTAAGGGATCGCATTTAAAACACTTGAAGAAGAGTCTAGTTTTGGGAGCTCCTGTTAGTGAGTACCCGAGCACAGATAAGAAACTTGTCCTTGACAAAAAGATTTTTACTATTGCATCTAATTTACCTAATCAACAGATGAAAAGGTTAAACTGCTCTGACATTTTGAAAACATATTCAGCAAATTCCCTCGCTCCGTTTATTAACTATTGATGACTTTGTTGAGCCCCTGGAAATGGAAGTGAGCAAACACTGGCTTGAATTCCTTGTCATATACCAAAAACGGTTGCTCTCATTCTCTCCCATTCAAATAACTTTCTTAAAATGGGCTATGAACGATGTTGAATATACCAGTTGTCTAGTACAAGTTCCTTGCTGTTCAAATTGTAATGCTTCTCCACAAAAGTAGTAATATGTCAGATGTTGCTGGCGTAGGAAACAACACAAGTGGGTGGGAATGGCTTATGGGCTTCTTACCTCCTAGACCTAAGACTGTCGATTTGATTACGTAAAATAACCTTGTGGAATACTCATGGCCATCAGCACCGCTTGTGTACAGAAGGCTCATTCAAGGAAGTCGTAACAAAACAGACCTTTATGTTTCAAGAGACACGGCTCCTCTGTGTTGATGGCTATCAAATATATCTGGTGTTAGCTATCGAAGGACAGTTGGGCCACCTGTCATGACCCTTGCCCCTGGCCCTGTCTGGCAAGTCAGCCTTCCAGTTAGGGCCAAGTCACAGGCCTTAAAACCTCATCCAAGACTCTCCTGGAGTCAGTCCTGGCGCATTTGGCGCCAGGCTCATAATCATTGTGAAGACCAACATTAGAATGGGACTATTTACTTGGGACTATTTAACTTGGGGGGGTGGGGGGATTCAGCCAACATGGAAGCACACACATAGCTCAGTTACAAGGAACTGAGCTATGCGGTCTAGTCTTTTGGGTGTGGCAGGCCTGGGACTACTTTACCTGGACTACTTTGAGTGTGGCAGGCCTGGGGCTATTTTACCTGGACTACTTTACCTGAGACTATTTAAACCGCACCCAAACAGCAGAACCTGCTTTGCGTTATTCTGCTGTGGGCAGCTTAACGCTCACCGTGTCCAGTTCTTTGATGCCAGTTTACCTGAAACCAAGGACCTGCAGAGAGAGAAAGAACACTACGAAACTTACCTGGAACAGTATCCTGCCTTCAATCGATCGCCGACTTCAGTTCCACTCACCTGAAGGTACTAACTCCATCATCCGACACTGCATGCATCCTGGAATACCATAACCTGGAAAGAGAAGAAAGAAAGGCAGCATTAGTAAGCGTTTACTCACGTTTCCTCCCGAATGAAGAAAGCCACACAGTTCCTACCTGGGTAGTCATCTCCTGGTCAGTATCATTGCTGGAACATTACGGCGTTCGGCGAGGAACATCGCAACCTGCAAGGAGAGAAAAGACACAGGTTAGCAATATAAAAGGCGAAACAGCGCCGCGCATCGCGCATTACGCACCGGACAGCATCGCGCACATCGCGCTTTCGCCTACCCGCCCATGCTCATCTTCATACTGCATGACAACACCAAAATACCTTTCCATACCTAAAAGGAAAGAAGCAAGACATTATTATTCGAACTAAGAGGAACATAAGAACTGCATATATAGACTGTAAAGCAGCAAACCTACGGAGTCGCAGCAGGCCTGGATTCCCACAGGGGGGGCTTGCACCAGTGAAGTAACTTTGTCGCTGCTCGCCCCCCACATCTACGCGCCCCTGCCACGAGGAGCAGGACGGAGAATCCACCTTTTACAATATTAAGGTGAGGAGAGGGCCCAAGGGGGAGGGATGAGTTGAGGCCAAGGGAGGTGGGAAAACATAAAGACAATCTGGTATAGAATCCAGCTCTCCTCTATTGCAGACCCATCTTTAACCAGAGGCTTTACCAAGGGACCTGGAGAGGGTTCGAGAGGGCAAATCATCCAACCAGAGCTGGGTGGCGTCCCCGTGGATACCAGGTGAGCGTAACATCACCCTTGTGTGGGCCTAATGGTTGGAGTTGAGAATAATCTTAGTTCCAGAGAGGTTGGTGTCCCTAGTTAATGTTATGTCTGTTGAAGTTATTTGTCCGACTTGCCGCCCAATCAAATACTAATAGTAAACATATATGATCCACCGGGATCTAAGCAGAATGATATAATTTTAGATCATATCAACATGGTCTGACGGTAGTGAGCCGGACTTGATTTTGCTAGGAGGGGACTTAAATGCCAAATGTAAAGATAAAACACTGCATCCCTCAACCTAATGTGAAGGTGGAATGTTTAGCCTTTCATTAAGTCTCTAATAGACAAGGTTGCTATTGGTTGGAATTTTTACAACAGTGGGAGCTAATTATGTTAAATTGGCTTACAGTGGGGGATATCCCCAGTGGCTACACATGGAGGGACCACAGGTCCAAGGCAACTCTCGCTTATTTTTTGTGAGGGAAGGCCTAATGTGCTTGGTTGAATCATTAGATATACGCCATACAGACTTGAGTGGCCATGCCATGTTATCACTCGCTCTCTTGCTTCCTCTAAAGAGAGAAGTCGAACGTTGACCTGGGGACATAGAGGTAAATAATGCTGGTCAGCAACTCCTTCATCCGGGATTTTTTACTTCTTGCTACAGGTAGATCGTTAGACAAATATCAGACTTGAACAGGTTTTCAGTAAACGAAATTGAAAATTGGTTTAGAAACCTCATGTCAAAATGTGGGTTTGTCTCAGTGCACTATGTGGTTTCGAAGGCAATTTACAGAGCAAGGTTTGAAAAACCAGAGGGTGTTTCACAACCTAGTTCCCGCCGATCCCGTCCTCAAGTGGCCAGGAAAAGGCCACCACTTTTGGATCCCGACCCTGGGGATTGACAAGCGAGGGAGGATCACCCTCCTGGGTGAACGACATAGTTGCAGAGAAGCAGAGGAGGCGTAACGCCTTGACTGCTACATGAAAGGTGACAAAGAAAGAAGCCCAATTGACACGACCAGTGAGTTATCAAAAGCAACAAAAGCCCGGTTTTTGTTGAAAGCAAAAATGCCTTCACAAAGTGGAAGGTTTTGCATGTGCTGATAAAAACACATAATGGAAAGGACAATTGCTGAATTGTGAGGAAAATGTACAAAGTAACAGAGTTGTCCTGAGAGGCAGAATCGCACATTCGAAAGTCTCTGAAATGTTCTGTGTTACGATAAAACGGGAAATGAAGGCAAGAAAGTAACTGCGATCACGAACAAGAGTTGATTGAGTTAAAAGCAAAGTATGTGAACGCTGAACATGCCAAGAGGGCAAAGTATATGAACTTTGAAAGATGCGAAGAGGGCAAAGTAAAGAGAATAGGAATCGCAAGTACCAAGAAGCATTGGTGTTGCGAGGTGATGGAGATTGTTGTTAGTTACATTTTATAAAGAAAGGTCGAAGTGGTCATGCAGAAGTCTATGTAAAATCCTTGCAGTTTCGAAAGTCTTCGACAGTAAAAAGTTAAAAAGACAAAGCAGAGGGAAGCCTGTGTTGAACTGTGCCAAAGTAAAAGTCAAGAGTAGAAATGTATATTTGTGGCAAGGCGGACAAAGCCCAAATTATTGAACTGTCAAAAGCTTGAAGCCCAAGCCTGAACAGTTGAATGGTACCAGTAAGCCAGATTGTGCAAGACTGATAGAACTGTGATATCCACCTATCCTTTAAGAAACTCTGGAGACCCTGTGCTTCTGAACATGGGGAAGGGAGTTGTTACATAAGCCATTCTGACATTTCTTTTAAGACACTATTTTTCCTTTTTGTATCCCCTTTACACATTTGTCATTTGAGGCAAGGTTCGTATTCTTTTTTAATTTTAGTATAGGCCTTTTTATTTTGACTAGACTGACCTGGACTTGTTTGTCATTTGTTTAATGGTTGAGACTACTCTCATTCTAGAGTTGGGGCCAGTTAGCAATTCTCCAACCCTACCAAAATACAAAATAAAGGTTTTCGAAACTTGCATCTGTTGTGTCTGTATTTGCTCTTGATACCATGTCTTCCTTACGAAGGTCTTTGATAAACAAATAAGGGATGCTAAGCGCCTAAAGCGAAAGGAGATTAGTAGGGCATTGATCACTGTAGCAGATAAGTATAGTGTGGTGAACCTAATTAGGGGCATCAAGTGGCAAATACTTGGGGTGGCTAAGGCTACAAAAGAGTATTTAGTCATTAATCCTATCAGTGCAGATTGTTGGGTGAAATACATTCAAGAATATTTTCAGCTAGTGGGACAGGAAATTCCAATGGAGAGCACAGTTGCCACAGATTGGGACCTGGAGCTTGGTGCTGATTGTATACAAAATGTGATAAGAAAGCTAAAATGTTCTAAAGATCCAGGCCCTACTGGATTGGCTAACAGGGTTATCAAAAAGGACCCAGCGTCATGGGCTATTATATTGGAAATCCTCCTCCACAAGATATGTCATAATCGATATATCCCTGACCCTTGGTATCAAGCCCTAATGATTCCAGTTTATAAGAAGGGAGTCCGTACATCTACATCAAATTATCATTTATTGTCCATGTTAGATGTAACTGAAACATTTTTTCCTCCTTTGTGTTAAATGACAGTTGTGGGTGAACTCGAATCATATTTTGAATGATTTCCACACTGGTTTTAGACCAGGTTCATCTACTTCTCACAATCTGTGCCTGATGGAACGGTTAAGATCGGGCCGCCTTTGATAAGGCGAACATCCTACTCTTTGGCTTAAATTTAAGAAAGATGTGCTGTCCTGAATGTTTGGTACAGATTATGGAATGCTTACATGCGGATACCAAGGTTCAAGTAAGATTAAGTAGTGAGGGCCATTTTACAAGTTGGATTTCCACTTACGGAGGGGTAAAGAAAAGTTGCTTGCTGCCTCCTTTATTATTCAATCTGTTTTTGGTATATTTGCCTGATAGGCTTCACTCTGTGTCACACTGCCCACCCAAAATTGGAAAAGAACATATTACATGTTTGATGTATGCTGATTACCTGATAGTTGTGGATCACACCTATGTTGGTGTGACCAGATCTATCAGGGAACTATGCCTTTATCCTAAGAGATCAACTTTGAAAAGACAAAGGCCATGCACTTTGCAAATAAATTAGGGAAAAAGACGATACCATTACCTATCTGGGGTTAGAGATTGGTCCGACTGTGTTATGCAGAAAAGATTTTAACAAAATACAGACAAGCAGCACAGCTTAGAGCGGTATTTAAGAAATTTGCAAAGCAAATGTCTGGTTATAGTCTTGGTGGGGTGATTGTGCTCAATCAGCAAACCTTTTGTTCTTCGATCTTGTACATACTAGAGGTCCTGTCGCTGAGGGATCTAGGTTGGCTTAACATCCTTGAATCAAAATTCTGGAGGAGAATTTCTTAATCTCACCTAGGCAGTACCCATGGAACTGCTGAGGTAGGTGTTAGGCTTGTTATCACTTCGAGCTCTGGCTCAAAAGAGAAGAGGCGAGTTACATCTGAAAGCCACCCATTCACTGACATGCCCTCTTTTAGTTAGTCTAAGCCAGTATTTTGGCATGGTACCTAAAAACAAGTCCATTAACTATGACAGTTTGAACATAAGTTTGAGGACATTGGGTGCCGGTATTTCGCTGAGAGGAAAGATGATTACTACTTGTAATCTTGAAAGAATTTGGTGTGAGATTGGAACTCGGGGATTGGAATTTAAATTATTCTCACTGCAGTGCTCTAAAATACTATTAAGCAGTCTCTGGGATTACTCACAAATATAAGTCTCCACAGCGATATATAATTCAATGGCCAGATATAGAGGGTAGAAACCTGATATTATTATTACGAATAAATCCGCTCCCAGTCTTGGCAGTGATAGGCCCAAGACTGAGATTGTCAGTAGAAAATAGGTGTTTTTGCATATGTAAGCTGCACCATGTATTGGAAACTGCTAAATGCTAAATATTGTGTATCTTGTATATGTGCAATCTAGGTTGCTTTGTAAATGATGATGATGATAAGATAAAGACCAATGAGTATTGGAATTATTGTTTAATCTCTGGCTTGGAGAGTTTGCACATCGCACTTTACCGTATTTGGACACGAGTTGCGATCCTCTTGGAAGTAAAAAAGGCTGAACATTTTTAGATATATGGAAAATCACGAGGAGCAAATTACCGACTTACTTTTAGGAATTAATGGATTCTGGTCGTGTGATGGTTTTGTTTTATAAAATGGTTTTACAAAATGGTAAAATATTTATTTAAGAACTTAGTCTGTGATTGTTCTGTTGATATGTTGTAAATATGAGGTTTTATGTAACTATTTTATATGTGAAAAGTTCAATTGAACTGAGCACATAAATTGAAAATAAAAGTACTCAGTCTAATTTTTTTGCCCCCCCCCCCCCTCCAGTAGGCTCTGGGGTTGTCTCGTCGAGTCTTCTTCAACTTCCTCCTTTTTCCTTATTTGTTTTTCAGACATCCGGTTGCATTCTTATGCCACCTAAAAGCAGAAACTAGTGTACTAGTGTACAGATGGGGAGAAATGGCATATGAGGATGCACACCGTCTTGTAGGTGTTTGATTATTTGACCATTTGACCACTTTGACGAATCAGAAGGAGGACACTGACACTGACTCTTTATGGACATTTCTAAGATGTATTTATTAAATAATAAATGTAACGCCAAGCTGTCCCTATCTCTGTGGGGTGTTTAAACTAACAAAGGTGCTAGTTAGTCGTCTTGTTAATGTACCACAAATCTAACAACTAAAGATGGGAGAATTCCTCGCTTCTCCTTTGAGCTTGCTTCTTGCAGGTTTCTTC